>NC_140918.1:2936424-2976424 GCF_045865225.1 Trachurus japonicus
CTGAAGGAAACAGCTCATGAATAATCAATTATTACCAATAGGCTTTATGCACAGCTCCACTACTTCCTGAACTTAAACAAGCTCCTTTACTTTTTGTCTTACAGTATTGGACAAACTGTTTAATCCAGGTCAGAGTCAGACACACCTGGATTAATCAGTTTGTCCAATACTGTAAGACAGGAAACAAAGGAGCAGGATTAAGTTCAGGAAGTAGTGGAGCTCTGCATAAAGTCTATTGAATAGATAAAATGACTGGGTATTGATTTACTGATGATCAACTAATTGATTACACATTAAAAAACATGCATCTCATCTTTGTGCTGCTCATTAAAGACATAAAACTTTTTATTGATCCCACATGTTGGAAATGCACTTGTAACAGTAGCAAAGAGCAGGATGCATAAAGAATAAAAATATAAAGAATTTACTATGTACAAAAATATATATATATGTAAAAAACAAAACAAAACAAAATTAAAATAGAAACTGTTTGGTTTGGTGTGAGTCATGAAAGAATTCAAGTTTGGCTTGTATGAGCAAGGTGAAAATACACAAGAATAAATTATGCAGAAAAGAAAACGTTATAAATACAACTGGGTTAGTTGATGGAAATAAAATCTGATGAGATGATGATGAGCCCCCCCCAAAAGGCCGGGGTGTGTGTGTCCCTCTGCATCATAAGGTCTGTGGATGTTTCCTTTCCTCCACCTGGACTCTTCTTGTCTCAGATCAAGTTTCACCGAGTCGAACCAGATTTACGTCGTTGTGTCTCGTCCTCGTCGTCTCCTCGTGTCTCTGTCGACCTTCAGAGCTTTTTGGCAATTTCATGGCTCATTGACGCTCTGCTCTGAAGAAGGGTCAAGTGGCCCCTCGGCCCCCCAACGGCCACCACGACCTCATCATCAGGACCAGACCCGTCAACAACAACAGAGTCACAGCAGGAAACGTCTCCGAGTTTCTAGGAACCAAAGAGTCTCAAGTGTCGGACGTTTGTTTGGATTTAGATCTGGATCAAGGTTATTATAGTTTAAAAATGTTCATTAGTTTTTATTTTTATTTAGTTTTTCAGTTCGCTTTTATATTTCTGTTTAGTTTTAGTGAGTTCAACAAGTGATGAATCAGTTTTAGTTTAGTTTTTATTTTTGAGGAATTGACTACACTGCAAAAACTCAAGATCTTTCCTTCTTATTTCTTGTCAAAATGTCTAATTTCTAGTCAAAACGAATCTCTTTCCACTTAAAATTAGACTCATCACCTAAAAAAAAAAAAAAAAGTTTTTAGATAATTTTTACTTGTTTCAAACAAATTTTTTACTTAAAATAAGTAGAAAAATCTGCCAGTAAAAGGAAGTTTTTTGTGCTTGTAATAAGAAAGAAAAACTTGCTCCACTATCAGATTCTTATACTTATTTCAAGGGAAAATCTGCTTGAAACAAGTTTAAAAAGTGTCTAAAAACAAGCTACTTTTAATGTGATGAGTCTTATTTTAAGTAGAATGAGATTTGATTTGACTAGAAATAAGACAAATATTCTTGGTAAGATATTAAGTTTTTGCAGTGTAGTTTTTTAGTTATAGTTTTTATTTAGTCTTAGTCTTAGTTTTAGTTTTTCATGTTTTAGCAGAAAGCCTCTGTCAGACCTCTGAAGATGAACTTGTTCCCTTTTAGTTGCATCCATCCCATAATGTTCCCATCAGTCCTCATCAGGTTCCATTCACTCTTCTCTAGCTGTGGGTCGTAGCTACTCCAAGTCATCCCATATTGAGCTGTGGTGTTTTCTTCCTGCAGCTTTAGACATCGACAAGAAAACTAAATGTTATCTGCAATTCATTCAATTTTTATTCCAGTTTAAAAAAATTATTTTTTCACTACTCAATCTTAGTTTTAATGAACTATAATAACCCTGGTACAAAGGCGAAACATCTTCAGATGGATAGATCCGGATGTTTCGACCTCTGCTGCATCAAATCTGGTTCAAACCATCTTGAGATGTTTAGTGTTTGTGATGTGACTCATGTTTTCTCCTCTGGACTGGGACCATGTTTCACCATCACAACCCGGAGAGTCCCCTCGAGTCAGCTGCTCTGACCTCTGACCTCTGAGCTCTGAGCTCTGCTGTAAGTGAAGCTTGTTACTGTATCAGAGCAGGAAAGTGCTGCAGTCAACCTCACATCTCTGAGATGCACTGCAAAAACTCGATATCTTACCAAGAATATTTGTCTTATTTTAGTCAAAATGTCATTTCTAGTCAAAACAAATCTCATTCTACCTATTTATACATATACATACATAGTTATACATAAAAAAGCAGCTTGTTTTTAGACACGTTTGACTTATTTCAAGTATATTTTCATTTGAAATAAGTAGAAAAATCTGATAGTGGAGCAAGTTTTTATTCCTTATTACAAGTACAAAAAACTTGCTTTCACTGGCAGATTATTCTACTTATTTCAAGTGAAAATTTGTTTGAAACAAGTGAAAATGATCTAAAAACAAGTTAATTTTTAGGCGATGAGTCTTATTTTAAGTTGAAAGAGATTAGTTTTGACTAGAAATGAGACATTTTGACAAGAAATAAGACAAATATTCTTGGAAAGATTTTGAGTTTTTGCAGTGTGACGTCAGTGTTTAGGTCTGATGGTCGGAGAGCAGGAGGAGCAGGAGGAGGCGGTTTCACGCTGGAGACCAGAGAGTAAACGTCTGGAGTCGCCACATCTGTCGTCCACAGTCGCTGAGTCATGACTCAGTCTCAACAGCTTCGTCCTCAACACGTCAGAGACAAACAAAGAGACGACTGAAGAGGTTTGACAAACATTTCCCAACTCTGAGTTCAGTTGGGAAAGTTCTTCTTCTAGGAAAACAAATCCCTCGCTCGGTTCTGGATCGTTTCATCTCCACTCGTTTTATCTCAGAGGAAATCCTCTGGCTTCTTCTCGTCGTGACCTTTGACCTTTAGAAAAACCTGCAACAAATCCTGAGGTGAAGCAGGAAGTTCTGCTCCGTCTCTTCTAATAAAATCCACCACAAAAAAGTCCAAGACCTTTGACTTGGCTTCAGATCCACATCAGGGTTATTATAGTTCACTAAAACTAAAACTAGCAGTGAAAAAATAATTTAGTAAACTGAAATAAAAATAAAAATGAAATGTAAAACTAACTAAACTGAATTGTAGGTAACAGCAGCTTAGTTGTAGTTTTCTTGTCGATGTCTAAAGCTGCAGGAAGAAAAGGCCACAGCTCAATATGGGACGACTTGGAGTACGACCCACAGCTAGATAAGAGTGAATGGAACCTGATGAGGACTGATGGGAACATTATGGGATGGATGCAACTAAAAGGGAACAAGTTCATCTTTAGAGGTCTGACAGAGGCTTTCTCCTAAAACCTGAACAACTACAACTAAGACTAAGACTAAATAAAAAGTACAACTAAGACTAAGACTAAAATAAAAACTACAACGAAGACAAAGACTAAATAAAAACTAGTCAATTCCTCTAAAATAAAAACTGAACTCACTAAAAAAGCAAACTAAATAGAAACTAATGAACATTTTAAAACTATAACAACCTTGCTTTGTACGAGTTAAAGCTTAAAAAACGTAATCCTACATTTCCCATGATGCATCACTCTGGGTTTCCTGGCACCGTGGATCCTCTCAGTCACATCTGTCAAACACTAAACCCCCCCGACGTGTCACACACTTCCACTTTAAGCCTTTTAGAAGCAGCAGAGTTACGTTACAGGAGGTAATTGACCCATTAGACGTCTGAACCTGCTCCAGGTGTTTATCATCTGGAGCTGAGAGGTCAAAGGTCACGTAAACACGGCTCTAATGGACTTAACTTCAAAAGCCCCAGAACCACTTATCTGGTGTCAACATGAACAGAGAGAACAGAACCAAACAAGGACTGGAAAAACTTTGTTCCACTTTGTCTTAAAAACGATTTCGACGTCGTTTCCACTGTGAACACGACGGCGCTCAGACTGAAGGACGGAGGCGTTAAAACAGAATGAGAGTGAAGTTTCATTGTGAAAACACATTTGCTATGCTAGTTCTATCGCAGAAAATGAAAATGATGCGTATGAGTTTTATCCAAAATTTCAAACTCAAAGAGCATTAGAGCTCTGAAAGGCCGTTTTTAAATCACCATGGGTAAATATGAAGATATTCATGGGTATTCTGAAATATATTACAAGATATTTTAGGGTTAAAGGCTCAGCATGTGTGTTTTATTGTGTTGATCCAAGTTTGAACAGGTTTTTACATCAGTTTGTCCAACAATTGTTTTAAATAAAACTTAAAATCAAAAGTGCTGAGTCAGAATGACACCAGTAAAAGTCAGGAAGTCACCACAGATCACGAATGTTTGACACGTTAGTCTGGATCCAAGGAGCGGTATGGAAGCTCAGAGTGGCCGTTCTTCATCGACATCTTGTGAAGACCTGACGCCACTGAACACACACACAATATTAGCCTAGTAATTAGCTAGTTAACAACATAATCTATCAATCCAGGTGGTGAATACAGACACTGATTCCTGCTAATCAGCGCTAACAAATTAATAAAATATCCTAGAATTTCTCTCACCAACTCATCTAGACTTAGACTTCGAGAAACTTTATTGATCCCAAAGGAAGTTCAAGTAGCGCACATAGATATAAAGAACTACAATAGAGTTGATCCAGGGCTGACGTCAAAACCAAGAAGTTCATCACGGCGCTGGTTCCCGGAAAAGAAAGTGAATGTGATTTCTGCATTGTGTTTTGCGTTTTAACGGAGGTCCTTGGGTATAGTCACAGTCACGAGGTACCAGAGAGGAGAAGTGACGATGTGTGGCGGTTAGCGGTGCTGAAGTTAAACTCACTCACCCATAAAAGAAAAGAAAGATGTGCAAACCCACTTGTCAAGTGGTCATTGACCTCTTGGCAAAACGTTAGAAACCCACTCAGGCCAGACAACATTGGTCACATACGTACGTATATACAACCATATAAATTATGCACATAAATAGGCTATACTATGATAAAATACTAAAATTATAATAAATTCTTTTTAATTGAAGTAAAAATGTAGCATAGCCACGGGAGAAATCCTGCTTAGTTCCTCTTTAAATATGCATGAACTGTGCAATGTGAGTGAAATAGGCCCCGCCCCCTCAGTCCTCCACACCTGTAGTGGGTAATAAAGTGTAAACAGGTGAGTTGTATAAACAGGAAGTGATCTGTTCCTGTACCAGGCTGTAAACATGTGGAGTCCATGGAGACTCACCCTAGTGGTCAGGAGGGGAACTACATGTCCTGGCTCCTCCCTGAGCTAACGTGCTAATGCTAACGTGCTAACGTGCTAATGCTAACGTGGCTAAAACAACAACCAGCAGGATTTCACAGTGAAACTTTATCCGATGATGTCATCTGTAAATTCCCCCACGAAAAATGATTTGGTAACAACAGCAGTATATTTCTTCTCCTCTTCCATCTCTGTTTACACTGTCGGCTGCCAAACTCACACACACACACACACCCACACACACACACGCCCGAAACAACATGTGTGTAGACAGACACGCTCCAGCACTTATGTGTGAGTGTGTGTTTGTGTTGGCCTGCGAGCAGATCCAATCACACACTTGGCGTCGGCCTCGTCTCACAATCAGGGACTGGGAGGGGTCAGGCTGTTCTCAGAGGGACAGTAGATCACTGCAGCTCTGCAACACAACACACACACACACACACACACAACACATGGAGCTTTATCATATGGACTAGGTATTCTTTATATACAAACTCTAATAGCTGCTCTTTTCAAATCAATAATATAAGAATCTTCAGTAAATGACTTGTCTGTAAACTTGATGCAAACTGTGTAAAGTCACTCAACCTATTTGAGAAGAGATATTAAAGCAGAAGTAAGCGATCCGGTGGTTGTGTCTAACTTCCTGTCAGCCGATGGAGTTAGCAGTCCCCGCCCTCGTCCCTACGTCACCACATTCACGCGCATCCCTTGGCTGCACACACAGAGAGGACTGCCCCTTTATGCCGTTCTCTCTCCTCATTGGATAAAGGTTGTAGGATACAAGGAAAGTTTTCTCCTGGGCTCAGAGCAGAGCAGAGTGACTGACAGACCCGTGTTTCAGACCAAACACTCTATAGAAGTGATTGCTGTCAGAAGATATAACTATTTAAGACTTATATTAACACAAATATTCACCTTACTTCTGCTTTAATATTTTTGTATAATAGTCTTAAAGGACAATTCTGGGCAAATTCAACTCGGGGCTAGCCTAGAAATCTAGCTGCACCCTAGGGGCAGCAAAACTCTTTGCTCCGTAGGTGGGTCTAGAAACGAGCCATAGGAACTTTTTGAGTCTCGAACACCAATTGTGTTCACCAATCACAGCGCTCTATCTGTTTAGAGAGTCGTTGGGTGGGCTTAACGCGATCATGACATACATTTTAATTGGCTTGTCAGGCTAACGTCATCCTGCTCTTTGCTCTGATTGGTCGTAGCGCTACCCTATTGGTGCAGAGGCAGTTTGAAAGACAGCCTTCATCCCGCCCCCTGGATTGAGCCGAGGTCTACCGCTCGTTTCCAGACTAGACATTTTAGTGATATAGTCTCGCTTGTCAGGCTAACCCGGGGCTGTACCTTCCTAACATTTTAGGTCTAAAAGAAGGAAGCAATGCAGCAGCGATGAATGGGAGCGGATTGAAGTTCTGCTGCTTAGGCTGTTTCCATCCCTCAAAGCCACAGACAGCGTCAGATGGAGACTCAAACATGCACCCAGAAGTTTATTTACTTCAACAAGCCAACATGTTTGTAAAACTAGATCTAATTCAAAGTCTCGCGCGAGACCCAAGTTGACGCTCGGTGTGTTCAGGTGCAGTTGTAAGCTCCCGTTAGGAATATCAACTCTTGACTTGCTTCAAGTAAACAAACTTCTGGGTGCATGTTTGAGTCGCCACCTGACGCTGTCTGTGGGAAAAAATTGCGGCTTTTAAGACGACCCATAGGTGTTAACATGTTCCCATTCATCGTTGCCGTGGCGATGCAGGGACAGACACAACTAGCGCAAAACAGGAGCAATTAAACTGAAAACCTTCAGATTCCTTCTTTTAGACCTAAAATGTTAGGAACATACAGCCTCCGAGTTTTTGAATTTGCCCGGAATTGTCCTTTAAATCACTAAATATTTTTTAAGAATCTGGCGTTTCCATCGTAAATCGACTCGTAATCTAATTGTCTCTTAAATCAAGTTGTATTTTTTTTAATTGTTAACTTTATTGCAGTGATTTAAGAGGAATAAACAGCCTGTGTGTGTCATGGCTGCAGGACAGTTTGTTGGTTTATTGAGACGATGACGTCTCAGCGTTAAAAAAAAAAAGAAAAAAGAAAAGAAAAAACATCAAACAGGTTTAAAAGCTGCGTTTGATCCGTTTCTACTGTAGAATTTCAAAATAAAAGCACCTGACATCCTGACAGCTCTAACTGCTGCGACCAAAACACTGACGACATTTAGATTATAGAGCATCACACACACACATACACCTGAGCCATTACTGCGCTGTTTAAGGACAAACAGGTGACACACACGCACACACACACACACACACACACACACACACACACACACACACACACACACACACACACACACACACACCTGGCCTATAAAGCCTTGGCCTTGTTTACCCTCCACACAGATGGAGGCTGAGGAATGCTGGAGGACACACACACACACACACACTGATGATGTCTTCTCCATGTGCAGATTCTCCACAGTTAAACAGCAGCTGCTAATGGAGCTTTAAAGGGATAGTTCAACATTTTGGCAAATTGGCCCATTGCCATAACCCCTGTAGTCATAGCAGTAGGTTTGTTACCTTTAATTGTCGGTGCAAGCTGTTTTTAGAACGGCGGAGCAGAGCCGTGAGCTGCTCAGAGCTACGCTACGGAGGCTCATTCTTGGTTTCCCTCATCAAACTCATCAAATACACAATCCAACAACTCCACAACGCTCTGGTGGACAAGTTGTGACCTGCACATTCACCACGCTATGAGATAATAACACAACGTTACCACACAGAGTTGTTTTAGAGGGAAATGCAGAGACTGCTTGATGAAAAACTGTCCCTGAAGGCAACGCGCATCAGCGGTTTTGCATGAATTTCCCTCTAAAACAACTCTGTCTGGTAACGTTGTGTTATTATCTCATAGTGTGGTGAATGTGCAGCTCACAACTTGTCCACCAGAGCGTTGTGGAGTTGTTGGATTGTGTATTTGATGAGTTTGATGAGGGAAACCAAGAAATCCCATGAGCCTCCGTAGCGTAGCTCTGAGCAGCTCACGGCTCTGCTCCGCCGTTCTAAAAATAAAAGGTAATGAACCTACTGCTATGACCATAGGGATTATGGCAATGGGCTAATTTGCCACAATGTTGAACTATCCCTTTAAACTTCACTCCCCTGCATCATTTTGTGCTGCAGCAGAGTCTCTTCCTCTCTTCCTCCTCCTCCCTCTCTGCTGTTTCTCTCTCTCTCTCTCTCCTTTATTCTCCGTTCATCAGCTGATCTCCGTGTTCTGCAGGATTCAGTCTGACTCCAAGTTTTTCTCTCTTTTAAAAAGGACGTTTCACATCGTTCCACGTTCCACCTACTTATCGCTGCTCCCCCCTTCTCTCTCTTCCTCCTCCTCCTCCTCTCCTCCTCTCGTCCTATGCGTAATGACTATTTTCAGGCAGGGAGGGGTAATAAGTAATCTGGCACAGTGTGTGTCTGTGTGTGTGTGTGTGCTGCAGAGTTATTCTGCTGACTGCAGGAGCTCCACCTGTGTGTGTGTGTGTGCGTGTGTGTGTGTGTGTGTGTGTGTGTGTGGGTGTGTGGTAGTGGTGGGGGCATCAGCAATTTGAGTGAATGAAGATAAGCTCTGGAGGGGGGAGGGAGGGAAGGAAGAAGGGATCAATCCAAATGACTATTTTACACACACAAACCTGAAGAAACACACACACACACACACATCGCTATGGAAGCCTGGAGCTGCCAAAGTTCAATTGTGAAGGTAAAAATGTAAAATGTTTCACATGGATTTAAAACTAAACTAAACTACGGTTGAGTGTTAAAGGGTGACGATGCAGGAATGTCAGTGTTTTACTATTTGATGATGTCACTAAAGTGGGCGGTCCTTCCGTGTGGACACGACCAGAGCTGAATACTGAACTGAATGAATGAATGAAAGTTTATTTGAACACAGAATTAAAGGAGAACACAAATACAAATAAAAACAAACAAAAAACAGTAAATACAAGACAAAAAGGCAAAATAAAACAACAACAAAACATTAGCCTACAATTATTTCTGTTCAAAAGGAGTTGGAAGAAGCCAAAGCTTATTAAATGCACTCCTTCTGCCTATGTTAATTCCAATATATACTATAATAAGTTATAAAGTACACACTATTAAGCATTAGTTAAACATGAAAGAATTAATCATTTATAACACATGAATACTCATTAGTATGTAGTTTACACAGTAAAAAATGTTTTACTCATCATTGATCAGCACTAACTGTATTTATAAACTACATACTAATGAGTATCCATGCGTTATAAATGAAGAATTCAGTATTTATTAATGCTTAACTAATGCTTAATAGTGTGTACTTATTATATAGTGTTACATATACCTATATATATACTGTATGTATATATAAAGTGAGTAACTTGAATGTAGAGTATGTGTACATAAATACACATACTTATTATTCTGCTCCTTTCCTGTTAAATTTACATATTCACAATTGCAAAGTTCTTCAGTTCTCCATCCTTCTCCATTTGTAATAAAAATGCACAAACCTGTTGGAGCCTAAAGCATAAAAATGAAAGTTTTATTTATTATATGTTATATTTTTTTTATCTCAAAAACAAATTTTGATTTGATGAATGAGTTAAATGTGATTATTAGCAGCTCTGAGCCTCTGTACTCACGTCTTCTGTTCAGTGGGAAAAACCTCTACACACTCATCTGAAACAGAACATTTAGGATGAATGTGTAGAGGGTGGGCTGCAGTGTGTGTGTAGGTGTGTAGGTGTGTGTATGTGTGTGTGTTGGAATGAAGCCTGAGGTGTGTGTGTGTGTGTGTGTGTGTGTGTGTGTGTGTGTGTGTGTGTGGTGACTCTGCATTGTGGCTCAGTCTCCCTCTGAAGTTGTGAGCTGTGTGTCTGTCAGCGGGACATGCTGCTGCTGCTGCTGCTGCTGCTGCTTCCTCTCTCTGCTGGATGACACTAGACTTACCGCACAGTACGTACAGCACACACACACACACACACACACACACACACACACACACACACACACACACACACACACTCCTGCTGTGTGTGTGTAGCTTCATGTGGGACGTCCGGGTGTGTGCATCAAGGGCAGTTAGAGTGTGAGGCAGCTGGAGAAGTTGCTGCTGCTGTGGATGTGGATGTGGATGTGGATGTGGATGTGGATGTGGATGTGGATGTGGATGTGTATGTCTGTGTGCAGGATGCAGGCAGCAGCACTGCAGATAGAATAGAACCGGTGCTGAGCTGCTCTACCGTACGCACGGCGCCGTACCCCCCCTAACTAACCCCCCCTTTACCCCCCCACCTCCCTCTGTGTCTCTGCAGTGATCAGACCCCCCGGCTCGCTGACTGACTGAGTGACTGAGTGAAGATGATTCCCGTGCTCCTCTGTGTGGTGGTTTCTCTGAGCGCGGCGGCCGACAGCAACGACCTGGACATCCTCTACCCGGAGCTGGAGCACTCCAGGACCATCTATGTCACAGGTGAGTGTGTGAGGGGGGTCGTCCTGTGTCTCCGTCCGGACGCCGGGACCACTGAGACGTCTTTTCTCCCCCCTCCCCAGGTCTCGGCGTCCTCTCCTGTGTCTCGTTGGTCACACTCACTCTGCAGTGTCATTTGTTTCCTCAGTTTATCAGTGAGCTGCTGCTGCTGCTGCTGCTGCTCGGTGATAAGGCTGCTGAGTGTGTGTGTGTGTGTGTGTGTGTGTGTGTGTTATTAGCTCTGTCAGATAGAGGAGTCATCTGTTCATTAGACCTGAAACTGCATGTGCACAGGAACAGGACTGTTATGACACATATAGGCTACTGGACCTGGAGATGGAGGACAGTTGTTACAGTTATAGATACAGTTGTGTTGTGTGTGTTCAGGTCAGATCTAAGAGGAAAGTAGGCTACAGTGTGTTTAACAATGTGTTGTCTCACTGAGGATTCATCATTAAACAGGACTAACTGCTAATGATAATATCTAGTTTAGTTTAGTTTAGTTTATTAAGGGACAGTGTGCAATTACATTAATCATTTACAGAAGAGATGGTTGCACCAGATTTAGCTCCCAGCTAATTTCCATCTGTAGTCCCTACACATAACATAAAAAATGATAAAATAAAACAGAAAACAAGCTACTATACAAAGGTGATACATAGAATGACACAATTAGACAATAGACAACACTTAGACAATACAGAAACATGTATGAGGTAGGTAAAGTGCAGAGTGCTCATAGCAGCAAGATGTTGATTGTTATATACAGTATGTGTGGTGGGCAAAGTGCTAACAAATAACTGATCAAACATTAGATAACAGCAAAATAAATGAACATTTATGAATAACCATACAAAACAATACAACTATGAAACAATAACCAGTTAACTGTGCAATCTGTCAGTTAACTAACTAACTAACTAACTACAGTAACTGACTATATTGGCATGAATGCATAACTAACAACTAGCTATCAATCCTACAAGCTAATGATTAATAAAATACAGCTATTTGCCACTGAACAAATTATTTATTAATCAAAACCACCAGACTAAAAGCTCTAGAGGCTAATGGGCTAACAACTAATGGGAGTGTACCTATGTTCCCCGGTCACAATACATACTGGGGAACACATAGGACCCTATGTTCCTTATTATTGCCGGTCGATCTGGACTCTCTCTATCTGGCCTGTCTAGCCTCTACCTGGTCTTTTTTTTACTAAACTTAACCAACTCCTTTCTTCATTGCCTAAACCCAACCAATGGGACAATTACACTTCTCAAAGTCACAACTCAACTTCTCACTCAGAAATAGACAAAAATATGAAAAGCGGGAAATGAAAAGTGGTCACATACAAAGAGGGGAACATAGGACCCGTGGAACATAGGAATGACCCCAACTAACTACTAATTAGCTGATGACCAACTAAAAACTGACAGACTGACTAAAACTAGGCTAATGAATGTGTAACAACAAAATAGCCAGCTAACGAGTTAATGACAGTCCCAAAACCAACTAGCCTACCTATAAGCCAGTCAACTATCTAAACTAATGTAGGCTATGAACTAATGACCTCACAAGTTACAGGCCTATCTAAACAATATCTGATCAACCAGTAAATTAAAACAAGTAGTATGTTAATAATAGGCCTACAATAGCAGAGACGTTCTATATTGTATAAGGACTTTGGCTATAGCCTACTACAAATGTATTGTTTATTAAGGTTATTTGCAAGCTAATTAACTGGACTAATATATTACAAAAGTACTTACCAACTAAAAACCCGTTAACTAACTGGCTCATGAATGCAGCTAACAGCTATCTATCTAACAAGCTAATGATTAATAAAAAAAAATATTTAAAAAAACAGCTAGCTAACTGAGCAAATTATTTATTTTAAAAACCAACAAACTAAATAACTGAAGGCTAATAACTTAATTAATTATAATGACCACCGAAAAACTGACAGACTGACTAAAACTAGGCTATGAATGTGTAACAACAAATTAGCCAGCTAACGAGCTAATCACTGCCCCAAAACCAACTAGCCTAACTATCTAAACTAATGTATGAACTAATGACCTCACAAGTTATATCTAAACAATATCTGATCAACCAGTAAATTAAAACAAATGATATGTTATATCATATAACATACTCTTAGGTCACATGATCAAACAGGTGACACATCTTGAGTGCACTATATTCCAAAATGACTTTTCATAATAAAACACTCAACAAGAAAAGGAAAAAAATATATATGGAAAAAAAATGTGCACAAGCATGCTATGGCAACAATAACATGACACTATCATCAGGTATACAAAGCACCATCATACAGTCATGTGATCAGTACCAGAGGCATCTTGATTCGTTCATATCAGGTGATAGACAAGAAAAATAGAAAAATAGAGAGTTAGAAAAAAATCCATCCGATGTCACCAAAGTAACAGGAAACAGAGATCTCGAAGCAATGGTACATGTGTTATTAAACCATAAACTTGGAGAAAAATGTTACCATGTACCACTAATACATCCCATTACAGTCACATATACATATATAACAATGACAAATAAAACTAACTAACTGTTGAAAACAATGTGGTTAAGGTTGTCTAGTTCTCTTGGGTTACCTTGAGAGCAGCTCAGTTTGAGTTGAGGTGCAGACTCAGTGACCCTGGTGATGATGATGATGGTGGAGAACCAGAAGCTGAAGAAGCAGACGGGATGAAACAGAAGCTGTGTAAAGGGCTGATACGTGATTATCTGTTAGCTGACAGCTGCTGATGCAGAGACACGGTGAAGCGCTGAGGCTGGTTGAACCCAGCGAGAGGAGGAGGAGGAGGAGGAGGAGGAGGAGGCAGCTGATCTGGAACCTGTTAGTGACGGAGAATCACCGATGCTGATGATGTGAAGTGTAACTGCAGCTTCTCGCTCCCTCAGCGTTAAACACACAGCTGTTTGGTCGTCAGGTCGCTGGTGGAGATTAGTTTCATCGATTGGCTTCAGTCGAGCAGAACGGACTCAGGCCGTGAGACAAAGCTGCTGAGATTAAAGGACCGGTTCAACTTTTAATGAGTCTATCTCTGTGTCCTATTGGTTTAAACTGTGCTGCTGAACAAATGTAAGGTTTTAGAAACGTGAGCTGATCAGGGCCTCCTTCAAGCTAAGCTATGCTAACTCTCAACTTCAGAAACAAAACAAACCAAATTCTCAGCTATTCTTTCAAACGTTTATCCTCTGATCCTATTTAACTTAAAGGGATAGTTCAACATTTTGGCAAATTGGCCCATTGCCATAATCCCTATAGCCATAGCAGTAGGTTTGTTACCTTTATTTGTCGGTGCAAGCTATTTTTGGAACGGCGGAGCAGAGCCGTGAGCTGCTCAGAGCTACGCTACGGAGGCTCATTATGGAATTTCTTGGTTTCCCTCATCAAACTCATCAAATACACAATCCAACAACTCCACAACGCTCTGGTGGACAAGTTGTGACCTGCACATTCACCACGCTATGAGATAATAACACAACGTTACCACACAGAGTTGTTCTAGAGGTAAATTCATGCAAAACCGCTGATGCACGTTGCCTTCAGGGACAGTTTTTCATCAACAGTCTCTGCATTTCCCTCTAAAACAACTCTGTGTGGTAACGTTGTGTTATTATCTCATAGCGTGGTGAATGTGCAGGTCACAACTTGTCCACCAGAGCGTTGTGGAGTTGTTGGATTGTGTATTTGATGAGTTTGATGAGGGAAACCAAGAAATCCCATAATGAGCCTCCGTAGCGTAGCTCTGAGCAGCTCACGTCTCTGCTCCGCCGTTCAAAAAATAGCTTGCACCGACAATTAAAGGTAACGAACCTACTGCTATGACTATAGGGATTATGGCAATGGGGCCAATTTGACAAAATGTTGAACTATCCCTTTGACAAATGTATTTGTGTTTGTTGTTGTGTTTTCTTGTTTCTTTTGTTTACCTCTGGTTTCTACTCCTGTGTGGTAGAAAATGGCCCTCGACTCTCGGTGGTGTCGGATCAAACGAAGGTGGTGTCGCGGCGAGGAGGAAACGCCACTTTACCGTGTAAGATCCAGAGGGACCAATCACTGTCGCCCAACCGCAAGATGAGGATCAAATGGACCAAGTTGACCTCAGACTACTTGAAGGAGGTATCAATCATTTACCGTATTAATTCATGCTATGCAGCAATAAATGCTTTTATCATTAAATGTTGTGTAAGCATAAGCAACATGAAATATTCATACGATTCAACTTAACAATGAAGGACCAACGTCTAGGTCTTCAGTTAGTTTCCTGTTAGAAGAAGCACATCCCTGCTGACTGAGTATTAATGCAAATGTGCCCTTAAAGCAAGGCAAGGCCAGCAGATTCCTGCTTCCCCACTGATTGATAGTTGTTTAATTAAAATAAACCAACAAGCTCCCAGAGGAACAATGCTCCTTGTTCATATTGGGCATGAAACCCTGGCTCTATCTCAACCCCCCTAGTTTGGGTATGTGACGTCCTCTTGGTTTGTGGCTGGTTGAATATTCCAGCTATTAAAACAGGCAAACATTGTTCAACACTAGACGCCTACAACTGAGGAACTAAACTAAACAACCAAGTAAACATACACAATCAACACCAACTAGTCCACAGGACACCAGAATCAGGAGGTCCATCACATTGTCCCTCAACCATAGTTTGACTTTAGGCAAGTCCATATGACTGCGTTAAAATAAGAAGTTCACACAATAACTATTGACCCAACCTGAAGGAAACACAACCACCTGTGGTGTGTCCCAAATCGCGCACTTGTGCACTTACACTTAATATTTTGAGTGCATAAGTGCGTTCACACTGAGCAGTGCGCGAAAATGTAGTGCGCTATGCACACTCAATTGGCGCACTCAAACGGCCAGAAAATTGAGTGTGGATCAATGGACACTTTCCACACTTAACAGCCGCCATCTTAGTGACGTAGCGGAAACACGTCACTACTTTTCAAACGGCGGTGGTTGCTTTGAGCAGCGACGGAGCTGACACCGGCGTAAATGTCTTTAAAAAACACTAATAACAGCACAACAACAACACTAACACAATAAAACACAACTTAATAGCTCGTTTTGATCGGCAAAAAGCGCTGTCAAGTGTCGGCGATAGGGCTCCAATGGCCGGTTGCTATGGTTGCAATCAGAATTATAAAATTGGAAGAAGCAGCTGTCGAGTCATTTCCGGTAAGTGCGCAGCAGCAGTGTTTGATTTGAGACGGTGCTAACCTGTCGAAATTAGTGCACTGCACAAGGCAGTGCACTGCTTTACAGTGTACTGTAAAGCAGTGCACTAAGAGAAGTGTGTGATTTGAGACACACTACTGGTCTAAGTCAGAACCAGAGCATCAGCCTGGCAGCCATCTTAAAAGAATACTTCACCCAAAATTGAAATTTCCCTCATTATCTCCTCCCCCTCATGTGGACTAAGGGCTGGGAGAAGTTTCAGAGTCCTCCGTGGCTTCTCTGAGTTACAGGGGGTCTCGGCGTAGCCCGAAATGATAAATTGTTCCGAAAAAAATTAAATAAATCTATTTTTCAATATATTCATTTCGCATTTTGGGGCTTCAATACAAGACGGACATTATATGAGCACTATGGAGGTATTTGGATGTTTTTTGGTGTGTCTTTTTGTTACGAAGAAAAGTGGTATCCATTTGCAATCGTTATATGGACATGCAGTGCTACACGGAGCCCCGCTGTAACTCGGAGAAGCCACGGAGGACTCTGAAACTCTGAACTCTGAAATTTCAATTTTGAGTGAACTATCCCTTTAAGTACAGGTGAACCAGGGTGCTCAGGTCTGATGAGCCTGTTAATTACTTAGAAGGCAATGCCATGGGAAACGTAGTGATGCCCTGGAAAGTGATTGACACTGAGGTCCAATGTAAACATGGAGTCTTAAAGGGTCTTAAGGTATCTTTAAAATATATCTTAGCTCCTATTAAATCTCTTCTACGACTGTTTCTGCTGTAGCACAAACTCACCATTCTCCGTCTTGCTGTAGGTGGATGTTTTTGTCGCCATGGACTACCACAAAAGGAGTTATGGCAGTTTCCATGGTCGTGTCCATCTTCAAGGCTCGTCTCCCATGGACGCCTCTCTGGTCATCACAGAAATCACCCTGGAGGATTATGGGAGATATAAATGTGAAGTCATTGACGGGCTAGAAGATGGAACATCAGTGGTGGCTCTTGACCTTGAAGGTATAATATCTGGGTGAACGGAGGATGTGGCCTTTTCAAAACTGTCTGAGAATAAAATGTCATAATGTTCAAGGCTGCAGCGAGACTAAATTTAGCTCCGTGAACAGGGATTGCTTGGGGGAATGTCAGGGGCGAGAGTGTCCTGTAAGCAGAGTGTACATCATTGTCAGAGCAGCTTCATTATGTTAAGAGACATTAGCTATTACTGCCTGAAGCCAAACACGCTGGCATCAGCCTGACAGGGAAACAGCTGTGTTTACACTGGGGGACCTCATCAGGTTAAATAACAGGATCGATCCCTGGTGTGAATGAATGAATGAATTTATATTTATTTACGTGTCGTGCACCAATCAAGGCGCCCAGCCCATAAAGGCTTACAAGACACATCATCATCATATTTAGACACCAAACAAAATCATCAGAGCACAGACAAAACCAAACAGAAACAAAAACCACATGGAATTCACATAAATAAATTGACCAGGCACTTTTTATGAAAGTAGCTATAGTAAAGACTTCTTTCCTGAAGAGCCATTCCAACTTTACCTCATCATCAACCCAAAACAACTCAGGTTTCACATTTTGCATTTTCTGAAACAAAAACTGCCTGTTCTGGCTTCGTCATATAACGGACAATGAAACACAAAATGCAGTTCATCCTCAATTACATTTAAATTACATAATGTGCATAGTCTTCCCTCCTCAGGTACTGAGTTAAACATACCAACTTCTATTCCAAGCCCTCAACTGGGCACATAAAGATCTCTTGGATCTATGCAATGGCAAAGTCACATAGTGTTCTGAACAATATACATTTTTCAATTGGCAATAGGTTTCTGAGCTTTGGTCTAAACCAGATATCATTAGCCCATTTTTCTTTATACTCAAGAAATAACTTATGTTTCACAAAATTAATATTACAACGCAAACCATTAGTGAAAATATGTTGTTGATCAGCCTCGCTAAAAATAGCTTTCATGTCACGATACCAAGGATAGTTATGTGTTTTATCCCAGTTAAAGACTTTTTTGGCTATTCTATCCTCTGGCATAGAAGACAAGCGATTCCAAAGCCTAAGCATTTCCTGGTGTGTCTTCTAACTCTTGGTCACCTTTTGTTTTGCTTCCTCTGCTTTCTGTTTCCACGTAGGCATTATTTTCCCGTACTACCCCCGCCTCGGTCGCTACAACCTCAATTTCTACGACGCAGAGCGGGCGTGTCGCGACCAGGATGCCGTCGTGGCGTCCTTTGACCAGCTGTACGACGCGTGGCGAGGAGGGCTGGACTGGTGTAACGCTGGCTGGCTGAGCGACGGCACGGTGCAGTATCCCATCAACACACCCAGGGAACCCTGCGGAGGCAAGAACACGTCGCCGGGCATTCGCAACTATGGCCTGAGAGACAAGGACAAGAACCACTACGATGTCTTCTGCTTCACCTCACACTACAAAGGTGAAGGACAAATGTGCTACTGAAATGTAGAATGAACTACAAGTCAAAGCATCCAACCATCACTTACCATGTTCCAGTTTTATTTTGAAAGGCACAACCACTTGTTTAGAGCGTTGACAAAATGTATGCGTCAGTTCTTGATCTTTGCTGTGACGTCGCTGTCAAGTCCAGATTTCCACTATTCCATAAATTCATTCATCACATTCATGCTCCCCAGAGGATTCACTATTTCCATTTGGACATTCCTATTTGCACAAATGTTTGGCACAAACTATGACCATTGGTTGAATATATCGACAGTTTCCCAAATGTTCAATGTCAGCCATTCATTCAGGATCTTACTTACTAATGAATATGACAGTGTCGTCTGCATATGGGAGGATTTCTACTGGTGATCGTTCTAATTAACTCTGGTTATGTGGCTGTTTATTCAACACATATCTTGTTAAAGGACACATATTATGCCCCTTTTCCACAAATTAAAACAGTTCCCAGGTGCCTTAAAGACATGTCTGTGACATGCTGACATGCAAAATCCCCCAAGGATCAAACATCACAGCTCTTTTCATCCTCTCAAAACAGCCCTGTTCAGAACGGCTGGTTTCAGTACCTGTTCCTTTAAATGCAAATGAACCACTGCTTGCCCCGCCCCTTCTACTGGTCCCAGGTAGGGGTGGGGTTATGCAAATTTGAAATTTAGTTACATCACTGGAAGACATCTGAGAGAACAGCTCATAAAACCTCATGGATTTATGTCGAGGGAGCCTTAAAATTACAGATTTTTTTTGTCAATTCTTGCATTTTGAGGGGTGGAAGGCAAAACAAACACCCAAATATATGTTGAAGAGCCTTCAAAAAGTGATATTTCCATAATATGTCCCCTTTAACATTATGATCTATTGTTTATAATATGTTGATGACTTTATCTGCCTTTCTTACTGCCCCCCCAGGTCGGTTCTACTACTTGATCCACCCCGGCAAGTTGACCTACGACGAGGCGGTTGGGGCGTGTCAGAAGGACGGTGCCCAAATCGCCAAGGTCGGCCAGATGTACGCCGCCTGGAAGCTGCTGGGCTACGACCGCTGCGACGCGGGCTGGTTGGCCGACGGCAGCGTCCGCTACCCGATTTCCCACCCACGCCGGCGCTGCAGCCCCACAGAGGCCGCCGTCAGGTTCAGCGGCTTCCCGGACAAAAAGCACAAGCTGTACGGAGTGTACTGCTTCAAGGGCAACAACTGAAATACAGACACACACATACCAACAACCTGCAAAAACACACACATACACATACACACATAAGCATGCACACACACACATATACACACTAGTGAACACACTAGTGGAGTGAAAAAGGGACAGATTTCGGAGGTATGAACAAACATATTCAAACTGTGATGCTTTATGTCATGGAAACCTTAAGACAGAGTCATGTTGTTGCTTTGTAATCTGGGACCTGATACACTACGAGGGATAGTTTACACATATTTAAGGTTCTTATTATTTTATCAATGCCTTTGGGAGGGGGTGGGTGGGTGGGTGGGTTGTTGAGGGAGGGGGCGGGGGATGGAGGATATCACAGCTACAGCCATACTGTCATTCAAGAATGGACTAGGCATGTCATGTAATGAGGCGAACAAGGCGTTCGAATTGACATGATCAGTTTCACAGCTAAATGTCTCATGGTTGGACTGATACTTTGGGCACTTATCTTGTTTTGTTCAAGACCTGGAACAACGACAGAGCCATGAAACACAGCTGAAAAAAGATGAAAAGAAACAAAACAAAACAAAAAAATCGCTTTGATCCTCTGATCGATTCGCATCAGGTAGGGATTACAAGCCTAGCACAACCAAACTGATCCTTGCTGTCCATTCTTAACAAGGTGCTATGACTGGTACTTTGTACTTCATCATATCGTCCAGTGTTTTAGGTTTTTATACAAATGCGTTGGACCAAACATCAGTCTAATCACTACAATGAGTAAGAAGAAGATGAAACATCCAACTGTTAGCATTGTTTATGTTTTCTAAGTATGTAGAATGTGACTATCTAGAAATGTATTTCTGTTAATGACTATTTTTTGATATACTGTAGAAATATTTACATTATTTTTTGTCTTTCTGGCCAAAACTATGAGTATCTTTGGTTTACATAAAACATACAACAGTTGTTAAAATACAAAAAATCTACAGTCCTAAAAAAAACAACAAAAGACAACATGAATTTTGCACTGAACAAATAGAAGATGCCTAGAAAAGAAAATGAGGCTAACAATAGTTTGCCGTCCAGCAACAGAAAATGCTTGGCGTAGATTTTAAAAAAAAACAGAGCGATGTTATTTTACAAGCTCAGTTTTACAGTGAAGTAGACCTTTGTGGCTGTATCTCTGTTTGGCTTCAACTTCAGAGCATGACTTAGCTTCAACAAGCGCAGCAAAGCAGCTCTTAGTGTATCTACACACTTATCTATTTAGCGCCTTGATAAACTGCTATTTTTGATACAAATACTGTAGTTTCTTATAGTGAATGAAAAGAGCCAGGGCTAGCTCTGTTAGCGACCTTGCAACTCTGAGCGTACCTCCATAAATCAGTCAAATAGTGTTACCTACACAAACCTCCGGAGGAAAACCTGTAATTTTAAACTTCACCTGTTATCCAGAAGTCAGCCTACAATGATTAAACCAAAATTTAAATCTGATATTTCCACAGACTTTCCTTTCCTGCTCCGTGCTACTCTTTCTCTTTGCTAGCGGTGCTATATAGCGGGTTGCCACAGCTAGCGTGCTCTAGCTAGCTCAGTCTATGGAAATTTAGGGTTTAAATGTTGGTTTTGCGCAGGGACGACATTTTAACACGTGTGTTAATTATGGCAACAACAAAAAAACATGACAAAATATAAATATTCCATCCCAAGAAACAAGACAGATTCAATGAAAAGTTTAAAACTTTGAGGGTAGCATAACATTTACTCAAGCGTGAACAACTGAATGATATTGTGGATTATGGATTATGGTCATGAATTTATTAATGTTTTAGTGCAGAATCATAGCTCATAGCCTGGTGAAACAGCTTCCCTGCCCAGAACATTTTCGGAAGTTAATTTAGCTGTTTGGACTGTTACGTTAGCTAATGTTGCGTCACGTCTCGGAAAGAAAAAGAAAAACACATGCATTCATGTACGATATGAACCTGGAATCTCTCAGAGAATTAATAACAATAAAACAAACAGCCAGAACAAACCCAGAGCCCTGATAATGTTAGATTAGCTAACGTAGATGTTACGTTAGATTAAGTTACGTTACATTTTCCAGGGTTGAGGAAGGTTAACATTGCTTTCATATGGTTATATTTGGTGTTTATGAGCATGAGGTCAGTGTTTTAGATCAACAATATTTATCAGTGTGTTATCAGAAATTGGAAATAGGCCTACTTTATTAATCCCTCACAGGAAACTGTTACAGTGCTGTACTTCCTACAATAATAAAAATATAATCCCTATATTCAAAATATAGAATACCAACATAATTACAATTTATCTGAAATTATTAAACAAAATTTCATATTTTAGCTTCAGGCTAAAACCAAACAATATTTTAGTAACAAATAGGATCTTCGGTAACACTTTACAATAAGGGTCCCTTAATTAACGTTAGTTAGTACATTATTAAACATTAATGTATAAACTAATGTGTTAATTACTGCTGAGTAATGCATACATAATGATAACTAAGTACATTATTCAACTTTTAAATGGATTAACTAACTTTGAGTAGTAAACATTAATTAACTGCTTACTAATAGACTACATTAATTGATGTGTTTCCTAATCCTAAGTAATACATAATAATGATTGTTAATATATCTGTTAACAGTTAATTAATGCTTAATAATGTACTAACTAATGTTAATTAAGGGACCCTTATTGTAAAGTGTTACCGGAAAGTGTTACCACATTAGAAATGCATGAACAAATAAAATTAGATGGACATCATACTTTTTTTTTTCATAATGTTTTTCTCAGACGACTACAGCTAAATAAAAATTGCACTATAAAAAAAAAACCATTGTTTATTCTGGGCTGACTGACACACACTCCTGGACAACAGGTGAATATTAACACGTAGAGTTTGCCGTAGGAAACACTGTGACCGAGTGACGGACTCATAGCGTCCGGGGTGCTGAGGTCATGGATGGGGCTCGGCCAGGCCCTGAGTGAGCACGGTTTTCCTGGCAGCGACTGGTTCCCCGACTGCTATCTCAGCTCCCAACCAGCCGACCAACCTGTCTCTGGGCTCAGGGCTTGTTATTGGTGCCGTGCCGACCTGCACCAGCCTGCTGAAAGAGACAGAAACACAATACATCCAAAACAAAAAAAAATGCACACTGCAAAAACTCAAAATCTTTCCAAGAATATTTGTCTAATTTCTTGTCAAAATGTCTCATTTCTAGTCAAAACTAATCTCTTTCCACTTAAAATAAGACTCATCACCTAAAAATGAACTTGTTTTTAGATCATTTTCACTTGTTTCAAACACATTTTCACTTGAAATAAGTAGAAAAATCTGCCAGTGAGAGCAAGTTTTTTGTGCTTGTAATAAGGAAGAAAAACTTTCTCCACTGTCAGATTATTTTAAGTGAAAATCTGCTTGAAAGAAGGAAAAAGTGTCTAAAAACAAGCTACTGTTTAATGTGATGAGTCTTATTTTAAATAGAATGAGATTAGTTTTGACTAGAAATAAGACAAATATTCTTGGTAAGATATTTGATTTTTTGCAGTGCAGGTAATGCAGATAATTCCTGCACCGAGGCACCGAGGCCTTCTTCCATGTAAGGGAATCAGAGTCCCAGCTGGATCGCTCCCCGGGTTAGGTAATCTAAACTGGAGCCTGGTGGTGTTGGGTTGTAGCTTTACTTGGCTCCACCTCTGCAGGCCTGCTACACTTATCACTGACACAAACTGCTGGACACACACTCACTAAAATAACTCTCTGTAATAATTAGCCATCGACAATGTGGGAAACAACGCTTGGTTTGGTTTGGTTTGGTTTTGGTTTTTCACAGAGCAGCAGCAGCTGTGGAGTAGTAACCACGTACGGCCCCGAGGAGGAAAAAAAGATCTGTTTCCTTTCACTTGTATTACTTTGATTTATTGTAAACAGTGTTAAGTGTTTGGTTTGTTAAAGGAAACTTTGACATTTCTGGAGGGAGGAGGATGCAAAGACTCAACTTTTTACATTTTAGTTTGAGTATGGATTAAAAAATTAGGTGTTAAAGTGTAATACATGTGAGCCAATACCTGTCTGTTGGATGTAATAACTGGATAGGTTGTCTTATCTTAGCATAAATGCTTGAATGTGTGAAGCTTTGTGAGATGAACTGAGTTGTGAGCTTCAAGTGTTGATGCTAAACTAAGCAGCAACAGACTAAAAATAAAAAGTGAAAAAGCATATTTCCCCAGATGTCCTTTAAAGGTTTGAAGAAACAACAAATCTGTTGCCTTTTATTTTGTGTTTTGTTCGACTGACTTTGCTCGACATGGAGTCTCGTTAAATCTGCAGCGGACGAGGAGCCAAAGACACGAGGACAATAAAACAGTACATAAACTACCACTCCGTCTCTGTCGCCTTTTATCCAACATGCATCATCATGACGTCTGATGAGAAATCCCACCGCAGCTGCAAAAAAGAAAATTAAAGTCAGCAGCGTAGTAGGCAAGCGAAACTTCACGTTGTTGATGTGTAATCGGCCTCAGGTGGAGGAGCTGATGCAGCCCCTGTGATGCTGTAATGTGCTCAACATGTTTCCACAGGGAGGGGTTCGGTGTTTTCCTCCTAGAAACACCGAGGCCATTCATGGTGTCGGTCGGTCGGTTGGTTTTTTTCTCCTGCGCTGCCAAAGCTGGGTTCTGTTTTAGGAAGCCAGTGACGACATGAAGGTGACGTGCTGCTGCTGCTGCTTTTCATGTTGATTCACTCGTTTACAGGAGGCTGTTTGTCCTAACGAGGCAAAGCAGGAAAACCAATATGTACATAACACGATCAGTGAATATTTTCTACTTTATTATTAAAAAGGGGAAAAAGGAGCTTCCTCAAACTCCTGCTCAGTGTTCAGGAAGCATCGGTGACTGACACTGTGTCATAATCTGTGTTTTTCTTATTGTTGAAAACTCCTCCAACCTCAGATCTTCTTCCTCTGAGCCACAGAGCTCAACTGTTTCCAGAAACTATTGAAGGAGACATATTCTGCCCCTTTTGCACCAATTAAAACAGTTCCCAGGTGTCTTAAAGTGGCAAGGCAAGGCAATTTTATTTGTATAGCCCATTTCTACAAACAGTTTGTCTCAAAGGGCTTCACATGGCATCGTAGCAACATCCTCTGTCCTTAGACCCTCACATCGACTGAGGAAAAACTCCATGGAAAACCCTTTTAACAGGGAAAACTCTGAGAAACCTCAGGGTGAGCAACAGAGGAGGGATCCCTCACCCAGGACGGACAGACGTGCAATAGATGTTGTTACAGACAAGAAAACAGTTCATAGTCAGTCCATATACCCCAAAGATCAAACATCACAGCTCTCTCTGTTCAGAATGGTTGCTTTAAAGCAGAAGTAAGTGATATATTTCTGTTAATATAAGTCTTAAATAGTTATATCTTCCGACAGCAATCACTTCTATAGAGTGTTTGGTCTGAAACACGGGTCTCTCAGTCACTCTGCTCTGCTCTGAGCCGAGGAGAAAACATTTATCGTATCCTACAGTTTTTATCCAATGAGGAGAGAGAACGGCATGCAGGGCTGTGTGTGCAGCCAAGGAACGCCGTGAATGTGGCGACGTAGGGACGAGGACTGTTATGGTGCGTTCAAGGAAACTCGTATTTTTCCGACCGTGAAGTGGTACCAGTTCGATCTGGTACGAGTTCACGGGTCAGAAGTTACGAGTGGCCGTTATAGTGACTTTCACCGGTAAAACAGGTCGGAGAAACACGAGTGGGTTGCCTGGAACGCTACAAAGTCGTAGCTAAGTCGTGACTTGAAGCTGTAATTTACGATTTCAAAAGCCTGCCTGGAACGCAGCATTAGCGAAAACGACCGGACCACTTACTTCTGCTTTAAGTGTCTGTCCCTTTTATGCAAATGAGCCGCTGCTCACCAGGCCACGCCCCCTCTACAGGTACCTGTACTCACAGGTAGGGTTGGTATTATGCAAATTCGAAAACTAATGACATCATTGTGAAACAACGGCAGGAGCAGCTCATAAAACCACATGGATTTCAACCTCAGGAGCCTGAAAATTACTGATTTAATTAGTCAATTCTCACATTTTGGGGGCCGCAAGGCAAGAAAACACCCAAATATACGCTAAAGAGCCTTCTAAATAAATGATATTTCCATAATATGTCCCCTTTAGTGAGTCTCACGGTTGCAGCAAATGTGGATTAATCCTAAAAATAGTCCCTGATAAATGCAACATTTACTGCTGCGTGTTTGACACATCCACTTCTGTTTTTGCTTCTATAACATGAGTTGAAGTTAAACTCTCAATGCAACAGGAAGTGTTTCTGGGGACGGGGGACATAATAAAGTGAGGGACCTGTCTGGGGCCTTTAGTTCTTATTCTTCTTGACTTTAGAAGTTGTGCAGACAGCTTCCTGTTAGTGGGTTTGACAATATCACATGATTCACATGGTATTGATCACATGGACTGTTAGCTTAGCATTAGCCTTTAGCCTAGTTTTTGTGTTGTTAAGCTTAAAGTTTTTTTTCTGACTTTGAACATTTATCATCAATGTATTGATAATCTTTGATGTGCAAATTGATTTAATGGTTCAAACTATTACGACTCAACAAATCAGTTCAAGAAAAGACACCAGAAATAAAGTTGCACACAGACACACACAGGTTGTGTTATAAGTTCATATTATTGCACACACAGCTGACAATGACTGGAACCAGGATGATTTTTTTTTTTTTTTTTTTTTTACAGTAACTTGAACAGAGAGAGAAACGACGGTTACATAAAAATAAGCTCTTGTGCCACAGACACAGTAAACCCCATCAGCCACATGGAGTAGAACAGACGTTTTTTTTAAACAAAAATGCATAAACACTGACAAACAATTTATATATAAAAAAAAGGGAAACACCGGAAAGAGAGAGAGAAGGTAAAATGCATAAAGGGTCGTTATAAAAAACAGGAATCTGGTGGAGGATGCAGACGTCGTCTCTTTGTGTCTTTTTTCACATTCCCTTATTGGTTGGCTTCAAAACACAGTTTCCAGATCGGTGACCAACAAGAAAAAAAAAAAAAAAAAAAGGATCGGACATCACAACGAGCTGAGAGAACATCCTACAAAAAAGAAGAAACACTAAATGCTAAACAACACGGAATAATCTGTAAACAGGAAGTCGTCAATAACAGAATCACTTCAGCTCCAATGACCTGTATTTAATATCACAGTCCATTCATAGTTTCTTTTTTTTTTAAAGTATACAATAAGTTAAATTCATATGGCTTCATATAGTATCTATATTATAAATCCTATGGTTAATAATATCACAGCACCACACATTCATGATAATTCTCCGTGCTGCTCCTTTGAATCCCCCCTCCCTCCTTTAAAAACATTTATTCCTCTACTACGCTAAAAAATATTTTGTACAAAAATCTACAAACAGGGTTGTGATGAGCTGCACAGACTCCAACGGGACAAACTGCTGTGTGATAATAATTTAAAGTGATAGTGAACTCATGCATCTAAACTCTAAACTGGACTAAACCATCATCAATACAAAAATAAAACCACAGATATTTCAGTGGATGATGTTTCTGTTATGTGCCGGGTCTGGAGGAGAAGCTGCCATGTGGACGTCTGACCACTGGTGGCGCTAGCACTGCAAAAACTCAAAATCTTACCAAGAATATTTGTCTTATTTCTAGTCAAAATGTCATTTCTAGTCAAAACTAATCTCATTATACTCAAAATAAGACTTGTCACATAAAAATGTGCTTGTTTTTAGACACTTTTTACTTATTTCAAGCAGATTTTCACTTGAAATAAGTATAAGAATCTGATAGTGGATCAAGTTTTTCTTCCTTATTACAAACACAAAAAACTTGCTTCACTGGCAGATTTTTCTACTTATTTCAAGTGAATTTTTTTTTGAAATAAGTGAAAATGATCTAAAAACAAGTTAATTTATAGATGGTGAGGTGGAAAGAGATTAGTTTTGACTAGAAATGAGACATTTTGACAAGAAATAAGACAAATATTCTTGGAAATATTTTGAGTTTTTGCAGTGAGAGTTATAAAAGAGTGTGTTGTTGTTGTTAGTATTGTGTTTTAATGAGCCAAGAAATGGAGAAAAAAAATGCTGAAATGTAAATATATATATATATATATTATTGTAAAAAGTCCAAGCTGCCTGACTTGCAGTAGCTGCTTTATTTGCTCCGTCTTTGTATTTTTTCTCTTTTTGTACAGTTTTTACTTTGTTTTTTTTTTTAAACTAAAAAACAGGAACAAACTCATCAGATGTGGAGAAAAAAGCAAACTGGTTCTGGTTCTGATGCAGGAAAACGGCAACAAAGCACAAAAAGGAAAGAAGAAGTTTCCAGAAATGGAGAAAACTCTGAAACGAGACTGATACGACCTGATGGGACAACGATGACTTTATCTACTTAGCACACTGCAAAAACTCAAAATCTTTCCAAAAATATTTGTCTTGTTTCTTGTCAAAATGTCTCATTTCTAGTCAAAACTAATCTCTTTCCACTTAAAATAAGACTCATTACCTAAAAATTAACCTGTTTTAGATCATTTTCACTTGTTTCAAACAAATTTTCACTCGAAATAAGTAGAAAAATCTGCCAGTGAAGCAAGTTTTTTTGTGCTTGTACTATAAGAAAGAAAAACTTGCTCCACTATCAGATTGTTTTAAGTGAAAATATGCTTGAAAGATGTAAAAAGTGGCTAAAAACAAACTACTTTTTGATGTGATGAGTCTTATTTTAAGTAGAATGAGATTTGTTTTGACTGGAAATAAGACAAATATTCTTGGTAAGAGTTTGAGTTTTTGCAGTGCATCGCTCCTCTACGACATGAATGATGTTTCCAGCCAGTTTTTACAAATACTGTTTAACTTGTGCTTTAAAGAGGAACTAAGCAGGATTTCTCCCGTGGCTCTGCTACATTTTTACCTCACCGTTAAAAAGGTAAAAAGGTTTCGTTGTAAACAAATGCACATGGCCAGGCGGAAGGTTAGCAAAACAGCGGAAAAGCAACCGGACTTTCGTAGCTCCTCTTTAAAAACCTGAGTGGAAACACAGGAAATTAAAAAAAAAAAAAAATCTCTCACTATATTATATCATGATACTACGGTGGCTTTAAAACAGTGTTTTTCAATCTTGGGGTTGGGACCCCATGTGGGGTCGCCTCGAATTCAAATGGGGTCGCCTGAAATGTCTACTAATTAAAACACTACTGATTAAAACACCACACGCAATCTTAAATAACTGTATTCTATACTTTCACTTTCTCGAATATAAATCGAGTTCAAATAAAATGCAGGATATAAAAATATCACGTGATCGCGGGTTTGCCAGGAATTTGTGATGTCAAAATGGGGTCACGAGCCAAAAAAAGGTTAAAGGGTCAACTCACTGCCGCTTAGGAAAACACTCAAAGACAAAAAAATGTGCTTGAAATTCAGAAAACAACTTCATCAGTTTGACACAAAAGGAAGTGTTTCTGAAGGACACAATAAAGTGACGGACCCAGCTCCAACTGTAGGCTAATGCTAAGCTAACAGTCAATGTGATCGATAACATGTGATATTGACGCTCTAATGAACCAAACAAACTCACATGAACTGTTACCATGACACACTGGGCTAATATTATCATTGGTCCGTCACTTTATTGCGTCCCCAGAAACACTTCCTGTTGGGATTTTCAGTTTTTTGTTAAACGGATGAAGTTGTTTCCTGAGCTGACACTGAGTTGACCCTTCAGAGCCACCGTAGGAAGCTAAGATTGCATTATATAAAGCGACGAGCAAGGTGCAGTGAAAACACAAGACACAGTGTTGCCGTGGTGACGCCCATCACGCCATGTACGTAACCGTGGCGACGCCCCGCAGGTCGGATCAGTCCTCAGAGTTTCTCACAGTGACGTCGTAGATCTGACAGTTTGTTGCTTTGCTGAAGTTTTATGATGAAATGAAAAACACTGAACACACACACACACACACACACACACTCACACTACGCACACGCACGCACACACACACACACAAGGCACTGGGTTACCAACAGTCGTCTCGGACCACACAGCTCCGGTCCCGGACAGTTTGTCTGTTTGTTTGTGAGCTGGTGACGGTTCAGTGCGTCGCTCCGTCCGTCTGTCGAAGCCGCTGCTCTGAGTTACACTGCAAAAACTCAACATTTTACCAAGAATATTTGTCTTATTTATAGTCAAAATGTCATTTCTAGTCAAAACAAATCTCGTTATACTTAAAATAAGACTCATCAAATAAAAAGTAGCTTGTTTTTAAGACAGTTTTTTATTTCTTTCAAGTCCATTTTCACTTGAAATAAGTAGAAACATCTGATAGTGGAGCAAGTTTTTCTTCCTAATTACGAGCACAAAAAACTGGCTTTCACTGGCAGATTTTTCTACTTATTTCAAGAGAAAATTAGTTTGAAACAAGTGAAAATGATCTAAAAACAAGTTAATTTTTAGGTGATGGGTCTTATTTTAAGTGGAAAGAGATTAGTTTTGACTAAAATTGAGACATTTTGACAAGAAATAAGACAAATATTCTTGGAAAGATTTTTTGCAGTTTTTGCAGTGTAGTAGAACGCCACAAAGCGGTTCAGTGTCTGATCTAGTCCTGGTCCTGGTTCTGGTCCTGGTCCTGGTTCTCTGGTGTCTCCCTCTTCTCCCTGAACATCTGCTGGACTCGGGTCTGGAACGGGCTCCACAGACTCTGCAGGACGTTGTAGCTCTGCTGCTGCTGCTCCTGGTTCTGGTTCTGGTTCTGGTTCTGGTTCTGATAGGGTTTCTGGCCCCTGGTGTGATGGACGTGATGGTTGTAGGGTCGGTTCTGCTGCTGCTGCTGCTGCTGCTCGTTCTGGTTGCCGCGGCGACGGAAAGCATACGACTTGTGGAAAGTTGCTGCTGAAAGAAAAAGATGAAGGAGTTAAAAAAAAAACACTGCACGGTCGGGCTGCAACTCACAATTATTTTCATTATCTATTAATTAATCCAGACAACGTCCTCAAATGTCTTGTTTTGTCCACAAACCAAAGAGAGACTCAGTTTATTGTCATAAAGGAACAAAGAAACCAGAAATATTCATAGTTAATAAAGGGATAGTTCAACATTTTGGCAAATTGGCCCATTGCCATAATCCCTATAGTCATAGCAGTAGGTTTGTTACCTTTAATTGTCGGTGCAAGCTGTTTTTAGAACGGCGGAGCAGAGCCGTGAGCTGCTCAGAGCTACGCTACGGAGGCTCATTATGGGATTTCTTGGTTTCACCTCATCAAACTCATCAAATACACAATCCAACAACTCCACAACGCTCTGGTGGACAAGTTGTGAGCTGCACATTCACCACGCTATGAGATAATAACACAACGTTACCACACAGAGTTGTTTTAGAGGGAAATTCAGAGACTGTTGATGAAAAACTGTCCCTGAAGGCAACGTGCATCAGCGGTTTTGCATGAATTTCCCTCTAAAACAACTCTGTGTGGTAACGTTGTGTTATTATCTCATAGCGTGGTGAATGTGCAGCTCACAACTTGTCCACCAGAGCGTTGTGGAGTTGTTGGATTGTGTATTTGATGAGTTTGATGAGGGAAACCAAGAAATCCCATAATGAGCCTCCGTAGCGTAGCTCTGAGCAGCTCACGGCTCTGCTCCGCCTTTCTAAAAATAGCTTGCACCGACAATTAAAGGTAACAAACCTACTGCTGTGACTATAGGGATTATGGCAATGGGCCAATTTGGGTCAAAATGTTGAACTATCTCTTTAATAATCGGTTATTGTTCCAATTAATTGTTGCGGCTCTACTGTACGGATTATTCGTATTATTCGTCGACACTCACGGCTCATGCAGGTGACTCTGGGCGCGTCCCACTGGCCGTTGGCGCGGCAACGGATGGTGGGGGTGTGTCGCTGGATGAAGCCTTGTTTGCAGTGGTAACGCAGCAGAGAGTTGATCTCGTACCGAGGCTTCATGGCTCCGAACACCCGCGCGTCTTTCACCACGGGAGGCTGACTGCATGACACTGGAGACATGAAAAAAAAAAATAATTTAAAAGAATCAAAAGGAATAAATAAATAAATAAAAAATAAATAAGTAAGAGCCATAAAAGAGCAGACAGATTAAAAATACAATAAAATGAGAATAAAAACACAAACAAGAACAGAGGTCACACAACTCTCATTCTGAGTTAAAAGCCAAAGAATAAAAGTAAGTTTTATCTCGATAAGTGTTTAAAACTATTAAAAATTATATATAAACAAAGGACCAGGGCCGTTGCTAGGAATTCTGGGCCCCCTTAAAGAATACTAAAGTGGGCCCCTCCCCCTAACTTTTCCTTTTTTTTCTTCCTTAGACTACGTATGTATTATCGTGTTTTATTTAGCCTTCTTTGTTTTGATGCTAATGCAGCATTACACTGCAAAAACTCAAGTATCTTAGCAAGAATATTTGTCTTATTTCTAGTCAAAATGTAATTTCTAGTCAAAACAAATCTCATTATACTTAAAATAAGACTCATCACATTAAAAAGTAGCTTGTTTTTAGACACTTTTTACTTCTTTCAAGCAGATTTTCACTTGGAATAAGTAGAAAAAATCTGATAGTGGAGCAAGTTTTTCTTCCTTATTACAAGCACAAAAAACTTACTTTCACTGGCAGATTTTTCTATTTATTGTGCATTTAAGTTATAGTTAAGTTATAGTTTAAACCGGAGCGGTGCGATGATGAGACGTTCAGGTTTTAAAGCTTCTATAAAAACCTACAGGACACGGTGGTGCGTTCACTGTCATCATGACGTTTAAACACTAACAGCTCTGATCCAGATGTTGCTGCAGTTTATTAGCAGAGTGAACTCCCATGTGACCCATGAGTGGTTGTTTTCTTTTATTAAGTTCATTTGCAGATGATAAAAAAAGAAAAAAAAGAAAAAAACTCTTTGTGAAAGCTCTCTTTTGGAGATGCATTAAAGGACAGTCTGACATCAGAGAACTGTTGGACCGTTTCCAAACAGCTGATGATGAAAACCCAGAGGAAATCAGGAGTTAATAACATGTTACTGTGAAGACAAAACATGAAGTGATGAAGAGTCAAAAACACGTCAGAGTAACAGTGTGAGAGAGTTATTACAGCTGATCCGACAGTTAACTGATAATAAAACTTATAATAATTATTATTTATTGATTGATTTGCTGTTTTCCAACTTTATTCTGTTGTTATTTCTGTTTTTTTTACTCTATGTGACTGTAGGATCAATAAAAATGAATCTTATCTTATCGATGTTCAAGTTTAGATAAAACTTGTGGAGCAACGCTGCGAGTTACAGAGCTGTCAGTGAACGCAACACACTATAAAACATTAAAGTACGTTATTAACCCTCCTGTTTTCCCCCTGGATGGTCCTTCTTTCCTCCTTTCCTTCTGTCCCTCCCTCCATCCATCCTCCCTTCTTTCCTTTTATTCCTCCATTTCTGAATTCCTTCCTTCTTTCCACCATCCTTTTCACTTCCTTTCTCCTTTCTTTCCCTTGGTCTTTCCTTCTTCCTTCCCTGAACCAATCTGTTCTCCTTTTCCAGTCTTCTTTCTTTCCTTCCTGTCTCCCTCCTTCTTTCCATCAAACCTTTTTCCGATCCTTCCTTCCTTCTTCTTCCTTTCTTGACCCAATCTGTTCCCCTCCACAATCTTTCTTTTTTCTTTCTTTCTTTCTTTCTTTCTTTCTTTCTTTCTTTCTTTCTTTCTTTCTTTCTTTCTTTCTTTCTTTCTTTCTTTCTTTCTTTCTGGCTGTGAGGTAAAGTATTATTAATGATGGTTTTATGGGCAATAAGGAAGTGTAATTAATTAAAGTTGGATGAAAAGTTCTTTCTTTCTTTCTTTCTTTCTTTCTCTCTCTTTCTTTCTTTCCTTCTTTCTCTCTCTCTTTCTATCATTTTTTCTTTCTCTCTCTTTCCTTTTTTCTTTCTTTCTCTCTCTTTCTCTCTTTCTTTCTTTCCTTTTTTCTTTCTGTCTTTCTTTCTCTCTCTTTCCTTCTTTTTTTCTCTCTCTCTCTCTCTTTATTTCCTTCTTTCTCTCTATCTTCCTCCCTTCTTTCCCCCCATCTTTCCTTCTTCTTAATTAGACTATTCTGCTTTTTTTAACGACTCCTCCTATAAATTTTCATGAATAAATCCCAGAATGAACTGATTGGAAGATAAAACCTGGATGTGCAGGAGTGTGTCTCTCTCTGTGTGTGTGTGTGTGTGTGTGTGTGTGTGTGTGTGTCTCTCTCTGTGTGTGTGTGTGTGTGTGTGTGTGTGTGTGTCTCTCTCTGTGTGTGTGTGTGTGTACCTGTGCCCTTCTTGCAGGTGAAGGTCAGGTGGTAGTTGCAGGGAACGTCGTTCCACTGTCCGCCCTCGTGCCAGATCATCACCACACAGTCCTCGCCCGACTGGAAGAAGCTGTCGGGCTGGTTCGGCCTCCAGTGGTCGTATTGCTGCGGACACACACGACACGACACACACACACACGGTTTGTTTACTGATACTGCTGCTTTCGATGTAAACAGTCAACAATTAAAGGGATAGTTCACCCAAAATTGAAATTTCACTCATTATCTCCTCCCCCTCATTTTCGACTAAGGGCTGGGAGAAGTTTCAGAGTCCTCCGTGGCTTCTCTGAGTTACAGGGGGTCTCGGCGTAGCAGTGCATGTCTATATAACGGTTGCAAATGGATACCAACTGTCTTCGTAACAAAAAGACACACCAAAAAACATCCAAATACCTCCATGCTGCTCGTATGTAATGTCCCTCTTGTATTGAAGCCCCGAAATGCGAAATAGTCCCGAAAAAAATTAAATAAGTCTATATTTCAAGCTTGTTTTGTAGCAGAAGCTCCTCTTCCCGGTTCGTCAAATTTGGACAATACAAGACAGACATTACATACGAGCAGCATGGAGGTATTTGGATGTTTTTTGGTGTGTCTTTTTGTTATGAAGACAGTTGGTATCCATTTACAACCGTCATATGGACATGCACTGCTACACCGAGACCCCCTGTAACTCAGAGAAGCCACGGAGGACTCTGAAACTTCTCCCAGCCCTTAGTCCACATGAGGGGGAGGAGATAGATAATGAGTGAAATTTCAATTTTGGGTGAACTATCCTTTTAACAACAACAAAAAAACATCTTGACGCCTCAGAACGGGGTCGTCGGAGACAGAGTTGTAATTCTCAGAGTGGCCACCGAGCTGCGCTGCTGAGACAAACATCAACTCTCTCTGAGGCTCAGAGGACCGATAAAGTTTCTATAGTTTGTATGGAAACAGGACGATGAGAAAACAAACACACACACACAAACAAATGCACACACATCTGTATGAAACACACACACACAGACACACTCTTTCTCTCCATGCAGCTCCAGTCTGCTGTGTACTGATCGGTCCACACACAGTTTGTGTTTGTGTCTGGGTGTGTCTGTTCTGGATGATAACACATCTCTCCCTCCTCAGGTTTCAGGTTTCAGACTCACATCATCACTTTCTCTGCATAATTCAGCTCACATGTCCCAACAGCTGAGCGCTCGCACAATTGCTCATGCTCAGCACCTCACAGTGTGTGTGTGACAGTGTGTCATCACAACTGAAGACGACATGACCTGATCTGTTCCCTACCTCCATCTTTCTTTCCTTCCTCCTTTCCACAATCTTTTCCCCCTCCCTCCCTCCCTTCGTCCGACACTGGCACATTGCACTTTATTTGTGCAAACACTTAATTATTTATTTATTGATTGATTTTTAGCTCTTTGCTGCTATAGGAGACAGCCGAACGAAATTTCGTTGTATATGTTTTTTATGCAATGACAACAATAAACTTAAACTTTACTTCTTCCTTCCTTTTTGACCCAATCTGTTCCCTCCCTCCATCTATCTTTCCTTCCCTTTTCCCTTCCTTCTTTCCTCCCATCTTTCCCATTGTCCTTCCTTTCTTCCTTCCATCCTTCCTTCGTTCCCTTCGTCCTTACTTCTTCCTTACTTCTTGACCTGATCTGTTACATCCCTCCATCTTTCCTTCCCTCCTTTTTCCCTTCCTTCTTTCCACAATCCATTTTCCCTTCCTTCCTTCCCTTACTTCTTACTTCCTTTTTGACCCAATCTGTTCCCTCCCTCCATATACTGTATGTTTCCTTCCCTTTTCCCTTCCTTCTTTCCTCCCATCTTTCCCCATTGTCCTTCCTTTCTTCTTTCCCTTCGTCCTTTCTGAACCTACTGCTAAGACTATAGGGATTATAGCAATGGGCCAATTTGCCAAAATGTTGAACTATCCCTTTAAGGTTCATCCTCTGGGGGATAGGAACCAGATTTAATTAATTAATTCTGATCCATGAACAGATTCAAACAGAGACTTTTGTTTCATCCACAGCTGGTTATAACTCACCATGGGCCGTCCGTCCGTCCACCTGAAGTCTCTCTCAAACATCTTGTCGTTCAGGCCGATCCACTGGTAATCGCTGCCCAGACCTACACACACACAACACACACACACACACACACACACACACACACACACACACACACACACACACACACACACACACACACACACACACACACACACACACACACACACACACACACACACACACACACACACACACACACACACAGAGTTAGTGATGTGAATATGAATGTGTATGTGTGTGTTGCTCAAACGCAGTCGACAACATCGTCTTCCTGTGGAAACTAACAGAGTTTTATTACGTCTTTCATCTCTCAAACACTCATCAATGGATTACAGGACAGATGTGTTTCAGTTGATGTTTCCTCAGAGTGCACAGACCAGGGGTCTCATTTATAAAACTGTGCGTGGGATTGTTACTAAAAGTGTACGTACGCCCAAAAGCCAAGTTTTGCGTGCGCCAGTAAATATTCAGACTTATAAAACCCTGCGTACGCACACCTGCAAGCAAACTTCCCTTTATAAATCACAGAGTTCCTACAAGTGTGCGCAGCTGAATCCGCTTCACGTCCCTCCCTGTACACGCCCTGTTTTAACCCTAGATGGTCAATGCAAACCACCACATGAATGTGATCTGCATGTCAATGAGCCTGACGTGCTCTTGTTCTGTCGGTGTTGTGAATCAGCTGCAGGTGTGAAAGTGACAACGTGACGTGTTGCTGCAGCTGTTAACGGCGTCAGCGGCTCAGAGCCACGCGGTGTTGTTTTGTTGCGCTGCCTCTCACGTGCTGGACCCGGTTCGGCACATGGTTACAACAATGACAACAGTTCTAATCTGAAATGTATTAGTTATTAACCATTCATCATGGTCTCCCTCTCCCTCCTTTCTCCTCCAGCGGTGCCGTGGTGCAGCATTACGCACGGGGCTCACCGCTGTATATTTACAGTAATTAGACTGATCGATACAACTTTGAATCATTAGCGGAATCAGTTACATTCTGAGGAATGATCAAACATGACACTTATCTTGATAACAAGAAAACAGAATGTAACAATTGTGCGAACGATTACTGGATTTTTTTTTTCCCCCCCAGGGTTTGAGATTTAATTGACTCTCGATCATATGTTCACAGTATCATAGGAACATATAGTTATTTACACCATGTATTTATCCCATGCAGCCGCGGCGTCCTCTCCTCCTCCTGCGCTCTGGGAGTGGACAATATGACGGAGAGACGGTGGTGATTAAATATAGAGAAGGAATTTTGATTTTAAATTTTAAGTTAGATTCTAAGAAGATGTTTCTGAAACAGCAGTCCGATGCAAAATAAGGGCACTGTTGAATTAAATCACCGTGGCAACATGGATCTAAGGCATACGGGTTGAAATTAAATGTGTGACGGCCGATAATAAAAACATAATCGTTCTTCTCAATCATCATTTCCTGAGTCTGACTTCAGTTCACCACCACACCGTCTGTGTCGCCAATTCCCCTTTTCCTCCAAACCATGCGTAAGCATGGCTCAGAGTTTGCTTAGGGTTGCGCACATTCTCCCGTCAAGTTAGTTTTTTATAGATCACAACCTTGGCGTGGAAAGTCACGTACGCCACTTTCAGCCCCGTTTTGTGCGTACGCAACGGTTATAAATGAGACCCCTGCAGAGCACCGACCGGTCGACCAGTTCATCAGTTTATCAATGAGACACACAGAGAGAGAATCCACTTTACAGCTGAATATTCATGTAAATGCACCAAAGTAGCTTCATGATGCAAATGGAAAACGTGTCCTTCAGCTCCGTGACTCACTGATAAACACTGAGCCACTATCTAAACTACAACAGAAGTTCACGTTGGAGAGTTTGGACCAAAGGTTTGATCATAATTCAGACTCTGCTGCTTTAGTCATTTAACTGGTAAAATGTCGTCACAACCTGGAGAAACGGTGGCGACAGTGTTGAGCATCAACATGTTCTTATCTTTTCCAGTTTTGAAAATGAAAAATGAAAAATTTGTCATGTTTTATGAAAGTTTTGCGTCACGTCTCCATGGATACGGCCCAGCATCAGTAGCTTGTTGCTGCAGACACATCTACTCAGGGTTCCTACACATTAGAAATTTCCAAATTCCATACTTTTTCCAGACTTCTCGGTAAAAAATTCCAATAATTTGTGATATTTAAGTAAATAGATGTGCATAATATAGAAAAAAGCATGCAATTTATCATTTGTTTCCATTATTCTGAATGGGTATGCCATTATGCAACCAAATCATTTCCAGGAGATTGTAGCTGGGTACAATAGCGCATACAAAATAATGAACCCAAATAACTTAAAAAGGGACAACGAGGAGTTTCTATTTGGTTATAAAAAAGTCTCATATTAATGTGGATGAATCTACGTTACCACTTGTTAATGGTCCATTTTAGATAAATCTATGGTTTTGTCTCTATGGTTATTTTGTTATTATTAGTGGTGGTGGAAATGCTGGGCGAGCCGACCAGCGTTTCTTTACTTTCGGTTTCGTGGCGAGTCATGAGAATAACGCCGCCGAATCTCCGTTTATGGTGGGAACTACGACGGTATGTGATCGTCTTCCAACCTCTGACTTTAATTCTTGATGAATGTAAACATGAGTCAAAGAATTTCACGGTGCGGAGGCTCATAAATGTAGTGTGGAAACACTTATCTTTTCCAAAACTCCTCGTTGTCCCTTTAAGATAAGACCAAACCAAGATAATTATTAAGATAAATATATTTCCATACAATAGTTTCCATTCTCCATACTTTTCCAGACTTGGAGATGTATAAAATCAAATTCCATCCTTGCGTAGGAAGCCTGTCTCCTACTGCTGAAGATCTCTGAAGCAGTTTTGTGATGAATAATAATAAAGAAACTGTTGAACTTACGGTTGACGTACAGCTGCTCCTCCTGCGACAGGATGCTGGCCAGGTGAGCGCCGTGGAGACGACACTCCCGCTCCGCAGCGTCCCACGTCCGCCGGTGCGTGAAGTATCTGTAGCAGTGAGACTGGAACTTCTGCCAACCGAACCCACACACCTCGGTGTCTGCAGGGACGACACACAGGGAGGGACAGAGACAGGGACAACGCTGTTTATGATGGAATATAATCGACTAATTGAGGATATATGAGAGTAAAGTAATGTAAAGGTTTTAGTCTGCACTAATATTTATCATTTATGAGCTTATTCTCTGCTACAGAGACGTTTATAGAAGAGACTGTGGTTTACAGTAAAGTTTACAGTCTGTAAAACAGGGCCACGTCAGGTCTAAATCTGCCTGGGTCGTCACGGCAACCGCACAGTGACCACCTAGAAACACCCAAGTAACACCTTAGCAACCACTCAGCATCTCATCCAAACAACATCGTAGGATTTGTGTTTGTTTTTCATGTTAATGTTGCTGCCGCAGACCAAGAGATGAAAACATGAGGTCACATGGACCACAAAGGAAGCTCACTGATTGGGTGTTTTTTGTGATGTCATCAGAGCCACATAGGAAAACAAAGAAAGAAAGAAATAAACACAGAAATAAATATTTAAATGCCTAAATAAATGCAAAATAAAATCATTTTGGTTATGGAAAATTGTAATTTGGTATATTCCATAATTCTGTTATATAAATAAACAGAATAAAAACAGAAATGTGAAACTAAACGCACAAGTAAATGGAAAAAAGTGGCCAAAACTAATTAATTTAAGCATTTAATTAATGATTTATGTATATAGTTATTAATTTATAACGTATTTTGTGTCATTTTCTGACCTACATA
>NC_140918.1:2978924-3063924 GCF_045865225.1 Trachurus japonicus
GACAGAAATATTAGCCGAGCGTCTGGAAGCAATCAGGGCGACGCCCAGCGCTGGAGTGGCCGTGTCCACCTGTGAACATGTGTGTCGGAGAGTGGACGCGGGTGGGTTCACATGTGTGTTTCTGCAGCTCGAGTCGAGGCTCTGGCCTTAATCCCCATCGACGGTGATGCAACGATCACATCAGGACAAAGACACGAGAGGTCACATGACGACGCCTCGGTCTGTCTGCTACGAGCTCATCGCTCTGTCTGCTCAGACACATGTTTCTCCTACAAGATGTTGTTAAAGGACTATAAAAGACAAAAATATGAAATAAAACTAAACAATAAACTCCTGAAATACAAACTCACCGAAGTAAAACAAGAAGATTGGGTGTTTCAGGTGAGCTTGGTAGATACACTGCAAAAATCTTACCAAGAATATTTGTCTTATTTCTAGTCAAAACAAATCTCATTATACCTAAAATATGTATATATACATATACATACATAGTTATACATAAAAAGCAGATTGTTTTTAGACACTTTTGACTTATTTCAAACATATTTTCACTGGAAAAATCTGATAGTGGAGCAAGTTTTTCTTTCTTATTACAAGCACAAAAAACTTGCTTTAACTAGAAGGTTGTTCTACTTATTTCAAGTGAAAATTTGTTTGAAACAAGTAAAAATGATCTAAAAACAAGTAAATTTTTAGGTGATGAGTCTTATTTAAAGTGGAAAGAGATGCGTTTTGACTAGAAATTTGACATTTTGACAAGAAATATTATGACAAATATTCTTGGAAAGATTTTGAGTTTTTGCAGTGTTTCTACAATTAAACATCTCGAAACAGTGCAAATAATTTCAGGAGTGTTTAGATGATCTTTGGTCAAAATGCACTTTCAGTTTAAACTAATGTTCAACCGATGTCGATATTTAAGAGAGAAGGGTGGTCGATGGTCGATGTACAGCGTGAAGCTGATTCTCATAAATGGTCCTAATCTCACTGAACACTAGAAACCTAGCTGTCATAACCCCAAAACTAACTTTATTTCCCATTTCCATCCATTAAAGATGCAGTAAATGTTGTTATCTAGACAATAAACACTTCAAATGCTATAAACAGGCAGTAAAAATTAACTATATTGAGTCTGGGCATCAAAGGCATCTTTATGCAACTGAATCAAGTCAACTGGACTTAGCTTTTGTCTTGATTCAATCGCCTAAAGATGAACTGTGTTGAGCTTTGAAAAGCAACAAGTTTAAGTGTTTTCACACTCCACATCCTATTAATCCTATTAACTTTTTTTTAACTATTTAAAACGTGTCTGAATGTTTCTCAGCTCGTCTTCTGCTCCGTCACATTTGAATGTGGAGAAAATTAATATTCAGCTTGTAATAATCTGCAGTATAACGACATTGTAAACCACAGAAAAGCCCAAAGAAATGTCTGCTCGCTGCTCTTTAATGGACGTGGAACAGGAACTGTATTTATCATTTGTCTCTGAAATCTTGGTTGGAGGTCTGTAAAAATGAACTTATTAAAGTTTTGCTGCAATCAAAAGATTAATATGGATTTACAGCAGCTGCACAGCCACATATCAATCAACTGAAATTAACCGATTTCATTAGAAAGTTTTGCTGGGAAATGTGACATTTATGTGTTGATATGATGCTGGTTATCCAGGTCAGTAGTTTATACACTGCAAAAACTCAAAATCTTTCCAAGAATGTTTGTCTTATTTCTTATCAAAATGTCTCATTTCTAGTCAGAACTAATCTCTTTCCACTTAAAGCAGAAGTAAGTGATATAGTTGTGTTAATATAAGTCTTAAATAGTTATATCTTCCGACAGCAATCACTTACATAGAGTGTTTGGTCTGAAACACGGGTCTGTCAGTCACTCTGCTCTGCTCTGAGCCCAGGAGAAAACATTTATCGTATCCTACAGTTTTTATCCAATGAGGAGAGAGAACGGCATGCAGGGCTGTGTGTGCAGCCAAGGAACGCCGTGAATGTGGCGACGTAGGGACGAGGACTGTTATGGTGCGTTCAAGGAAACTCGTATTTTTCCGACCTGTGAAGTCGTACCAGTTCGATCTGGTGCGAGTTCACCGGTCAGAAGTTACGAGTGGCCGTTATAGTGACTTTCACCGGTAAAACAGGTCGGAGAAACACGAGTGGGTTGCCTGGAACGCTACAAAGTCGTAAGTTGTGACTTGAAGCTGTAATTTACGATTTCAAAAGCCTGCCTGGAACGCAGCATTAGCGAAAACAACCGGACCACTTACTTCTGCTTTAAATAAGACTCATCACCTAAAAATTAACTTGTTTTTAGATCATTTTCACTTGTTTCAAACAAATTTGTAGTGAAAATCTGCTTGAAAGAAGGAAAAAGTGTCTAATAACAAGCTGCTTTTTTAATGTGATGAGTCTTATTTTAAGTAGAATGAGATTTGTTTGGACTAGAAATTAGACAAATATTTTTGGTAAGATATTTGATTTTTTGCAGTGCAGGTAAATTAATCTGAGGATATTCTCTAAACGTGTTGATATGAATGAAGCTGACCTTGTTCACAGAGCTCTCCGGCGTAGCTGGGCAGACAGAGGCAGCTGAAGGAGTTGACTCCGTCCAGACAGGTGGCGCCGTTCAGACACGGGTTGGACTGACACTCGTCAACATCTGCACACACACACAATACACACACACACAACACAACACAAGCTGCATTATACCACAACACCTGTGTGTCTGTCAGCGCAGGGGTCAGAGGTGAGGAGATGACCCTGTTCTCTGTGTGTGTGTGTGTGTGTGTGTGTGTGTTACCTGTTTCACACAGCTGCCCGGTGTATCCAGGTGCACACACACAGATATTTTGTGTTCTCCTCTTGTAGCAGGAGCCGCCGTTCTGACACACATCCACTGTGCACGGCAGCAGATCTACACAACACGACACAATAACGTTAATGAAAACCTATTGAAATCAGGCTAACGTCGCTAACTGGGCTAAAAGCTGTCTACAGGTGCTGCTCAATAAATTATAACATAATGGAAAAGTTTATTTATGTCAGCAATTCAATTCAAAAAGTGAAACTAATACATTATAGAGATCCATTTTTTCGATTAGTTGTTTGGTCAATATAATGTTAAGAAATGTTGAAAAACATCAATCAGTGTTTCTCAAACCACCAGACGACGTCCTCAAATGTCTTGTTTTGTCCACAAACCAAAGAGAGACTCAGTTTATTGTCATAAAGGAACAAAGAAACCAGAAATATTCACATTTAAGGAGCTGGAATCTGAGAATTTTGACTTTTTTTCTTAAAAAACTACTTAAACCGATTATTAGATTATCAAAATAGTTGACGTTAATTTAATATTCAATTATTTTTCGATTAATTGATTAATTGTTGCAGCTCTATTTCAAAGATTTATTCTAATTCTAGTTTATTACATGAAGTTACTATGTCAGTGTCAAGAATTGGTAGGAATTTAAATGTTAGCATGTCATTCGTGATAGAAACAAACACATAGAAAATTTGGGTTAGATGACAATAGAGCTGCAACAATAAATCGATTAATAAAACTATCAACTATTTCGATAATCAAATAATCAGTTTGAGTAATAAACTGAGTCTCTCTTTGGTTTGTGGACAAAACAAGACATTTGAGGACGTCGTCTGGTGGTTTGGGAAACACTGGATTGATATTTTTCAACATTTCTTAACATTATATTGACCAAACTCGATTAATTGTGTAAAAAATGGATCTCTATAATGCATTGATTTTACACATTCATAGTGTTGTGAAATTATATGATAATCGTAATACCGTGACATCACTAATCTACAGAATTAAATATATAATAACAGTGCTTCATAGCGTATACTGTACCTGTGACATCAATGGTGCTGGCGTCCACAGTGAAAGCCGAGTCCGTGCCGGTCTCAGGCCGCTCCGTGGCCTCGGCCTCTTCTGGTCTCTGCGGGGCCGTCTCCACCAGAGCCGGAGCGATCTCTTTATCGTAGTCTTCAAAGTCGTCAGGGAGCTGCGTGGCGGCCGGGTCGGGGAGCAGAGCCCACTGGGGCACGGAGCGGGTGTTCTGGTCGAAGGTGTACAACGGCGCAGTGGTGGTGGTGGACAGTTCTTCAGTCTGGTCTCTGATGGACTCAGCAAGGTGAGTGATGTGGTTGTCAGAGGTTGAGGGTGTAGATTCAGTTGGGAAGGTGGTGTAGTGGTCGGATTGTGAGGGTGTAGACTCAGTTGAGCGGGCGCCAGAGGTTGCAGGTGTAGACTCAATGGGTTGGGTGGTGTGATGGTCAGATTGTGAGGGTGTAGATTCAGTGGAATGGGCTCCAGAGGTTGCAGGTGTAGATTCAGTTGGGAAATTGGTATGATGATCAGATTTTGAGGGTGTAGACTCAGTAGAATGGGCTCCAGAGGTTGAGGCTTTAGACTCAATGGTTTGGGTGGTGTGGTGGTCAGATTTTGAGGGTGTAGACTCCGTGGAATGGGTGGTGTGGTCTTCAGAAACTGACGGTGTAGATTCAGTGGTGTGGTCTTCAGAAATTGCAGGTACAAACCCAGAAGGACGGGTGGTGTGGTCTTCAGAAACTGAGGGTGTAGACTCGGTGGAATGGCCTTGAGAGGTTGCAGGCGTGGACCCAATGGGTTGGGTGGTGTGGTGGTCAGATTTCGAGGGCGTAGACTCGGTGGAGTGGTCTCGAGAGGTCGCAGGCGTGGACTCGGTGGAAACAGCGAGACGTTTCTTGTCGTCCGAGGCGGCGGTGGAGGTCTGAGTGGACGGTTGCGACGTGCTGGTCGCTTCTCCTGGAGGGTCGACAAGATCGTCCCAATCCCCCGACGCCGTCTCCCCGTCCCCGGACTGCTCTGCTGCGCCGCCTGAGCCTGTTTCTGAAACCGTCTCGACATCTGGTGAAGCCACGGGCGCTTCCGTGACCTCAGCGAACGCCACTGAAGGTTGTCGAGGCTGCTGGGGAAGCGTCGTCTCCACTGGTTCTTGTCCCGAAGCTTCCTCTTCTCCAGACGCTTCTCCAGAACCGGCGCTGTCTTCGATCTCGGTCTGCACGGTGGTGGTGGTGGGTTCTTGTGGCGACCGCGTGACCGGGGCGGACGTAGACGTAGTAGGAAGCTCCGAGCCCCCGATCTCGGCCTCGTCGGTCATCATTCCCGAATGTCCGTCTGCAGCGGCGGGGGTGGTGGGAACGGCGTCGTCTGCAGAGCCTTCCTGCACAACGCCACCACCGACGGCGATTGCAGAACCCTCCTCCGTGTCGTCGTCAATGGAGACCGGACCTGACGGCGTGGTCGGTGCTGGTGAGGAGATGGACACGGAGAGTGTGTCGAGGGCTGCGGTGGCAGTGGCGGTGGTGGTGGCAGTCGTCTGATCATCTGGATCTTCAGTTGTGGCTTTGTCTGTAAAGTCGGTGAAGACGTAAGTGACCACCTCGACGTCCGAACCCGGTTCTGTCACCGCGTCTGTGGTGTGACTGGTTTCCTCTGTGGGTGTCTCCACTGTGTAGTCTAAGAGATCGTAGTCAAAAGAAGTCGGACTTTCCACCTCGTCATCCTCTTCTCCTTCCTCTGGCACCCGAATGGGAGTCGCCGTCTCAAACTGATCTCCTCTGGCTTCCTGTAGTCCATCCGGCTGAAGCGTCACCTGCTCAGATCGGGAAGGAGGAAGACGAGTAAATAACGGCTTTAAAGAAACATTAGGTAACCCTTTAATTTACAGGCAGCTAATTATGTCATAATGTCTAGAAATAACAATTAATTGCGTCATAATGTCTAGAAATAGCCTAGAAATAACGGTCAATTGCAAGGACTTGGTGGAGAAAAGTTCTGGCCTTTCCCAAAACATTCAAAGTATGAAAAGCATGTGTAATCTTTTGCCTTCATGAAAAACATGACATTACTATGAAATTGACCATTATTTCTAGGCAATTTTTTGACATTAGCGCGTTATTATCACGTAATTAGCAGCCTGTAAATTAAAGGGTTACCAAACATTACAGTGCAATAAAGTTTGGGTCTTCCACTTACCTCGTGTTTCCCATTGACAAAGCTGACGGTGGGAGGCAGGTTGATGGGCGACGGGTCCTGAGAATCGAGGTCTCCGCTGCCCTGGATGGCTTCGCTGGTGATCGGGGACAAGTCCGTTATCTCGGGGAACTGGGGGAACATGATGTTGGGGCCGCTGATGGCGTTTCCAGGCTGGTTAATGAACTCCAGGATGTGGTCGACTAGACACGGGAAACAACAGGACACCAAGTTTAATCAAATAAAACAGTTTTTATCGTCATGATGCAGCAGCTTTAACTGTAAAGACTCTTGAGGCCAATTTGTGGTTTGTTATTTTGGGTTAAATAGATAGAATTTGCTTGTTTCTTCTCTCTTCTTTTCTCTCTTTCATTTGATTGATTTGAAGACGTAGCCATATATGAACATCACAGCTCATGATTAAGCCAGTTAACATGAATAATATCCTACTAGCTAACTTAACTCTGCTACATTTGTACCATAAAGGTACAGTGTGTAACTGATTTGGCTTTTTATTAGCAAAAATCAAAATATTGCTAAGTCTAATCACAATCGCATACAAATGAAACTTTCTCGTAGCTTAGAATGAGTTGTTCACAAATACATAGGTGGCCGGTGGGAGGAGAAGCAAGCAAAGACGACTGCGTTGGTAAACAACGGTGATACATAGTTTCATTTTTCAGCTCACACACACGTTTGTTTTCACTTCACAGCTGGCAGAGCGTCGTGTTTCCATGACAAATGACCGGAAAAAGACGCGCATGACCGTGACGTTATGTTTACATGACTCCAAATTGTAAAAATGAGTCTCTAAAGTATCGCTAACAACATAGACACACGTTTAAGTACACAGGTACACGGGTTATTTGTAGCGTCGCTCATTTCGCTGTAGCCGCTAACGGAGCTAACGGCTTAACGGAGCTAACAGGTACTCGCCAATACCGAAGTCGGCATTTTCAGCTGTGTTGGAGTCATTTCCGATACTGGTTTTGGAATCGGAACAACTCTACAATAAACCACTCCTAACCTCTCAATGATAACCTAGATTTCAGCGAGCACTGAAATATAGAAACTAAACACTAGATGTCACTGTTTCCTTCATATTTTACACACTGGACCTTTAATGAAGCAGCTCCAGAGTCCTAGTTCTGGTTAAACCAATGACTTGTAACTAGTTCCAGGGAGAATGGAGCGTCTCTTGGCTGAAAACCAACCTTGTAAGATCAGAGCCTCCGACCCGGTGTCCCAGCTCTCGTCTCCATGGCGACACCGCCACACAAACGTAACGCGCTAACCCGTAACCCGTAATCTCTGGTTGATGACAGATCAACAGTTTCGTTGTGTTCCCAATCCATTCTAGCACAACTCCATCAAGAAACCCTGTCCATTTGTTGCATCTTCATCCATCTTATCCATCCATAAAACAGTCTTTTTTCTTTTTTATGTGTGTTTTTCCTGTTTTATGAATTCTGTTGTTATGCCCTTGTGTTTATTTGAATGGCTTTTAACACCTTGCCAGGAGGACTACAGTCGGAAGCTAGCCGTTGGCTAACACTGGCACTTTTACATTTTATTATGTCCATTAATGTGCATTGTCCTCCTTAAATAAAAATAAAATAAATAAATAAAAAAGATAAGACTACACAGATATACACATGGTAACATGGTAGATGATAAATAACCTTATCCACCACTCCATGGATTGATTTCTCACCAGCTTCGTTGTTGGAAACAGATGATGCACATGGAGGAGAGGAGGGTTAGAGACACAGAGGAGGAGACACCAGACCAGAGACTTCAGGTTTAATTGATTTAATATTAAGTTACTATCTAATGAGACAGAGAATCTGACCTGGCATCAGTCAACCTCTGGTTTTAATACATGGTGCTATAGAGACATTGAGGTTAAAGGTCAACCACAGACCTAAACACACTCCCTCTTATCTTCCTTAGTTTATATGTTGGTTAATGTACTTGATGTGTGTGTATCTGTGTGTGTGTGTGTAAGTTGTGTTTGGTCGCTGCCCCCGGGCGTCTCTCTAACAATGCAGGCTTGTGTCTGTTCATTAAGACTTTACAGGACACATGGAAACGATATCTAAGACGTGACACGAACGCAGGTCTGAGTTCAGTCAGTGGTTGTTGACGATGGGAGCTGCACGCTGTGACCAGACCTGCAGCTTCTCTTTGAACTCAACCGATCTCCGTCGTTAAACCTGCCAGTTTTCATCCAAACACTCGACTCGACGCCTCAGTTTCCCCATAATTTCCTCAGGTTGTGGACACAGCGAGCTGCCGGGCCTCACACACACACACACACACACACACGTCTGTGATGATGTATTAAAGGGATACAGTAGTTCACCCAAAATTGAAATTTCCCTCATTATCTCCTCCCCCTCATGTGGACTAAGGGCTGGGAGAAGTTTCAGAGTCCTCCGTGGCTTCTCTGAGTTACAGGGGGTCTCGGCGTAGCAGTGCATGTCCATATAACGGTTGCAAATGGATACCAACTGTCTTCGTAAAACAAAAAGACACACCAAAAAACATCCAAATACCTCCATGCTGCTCGTATGTAATGTCCGTCTTGTATTGAAGCCCCGAAATGCGAAATTGTCCTGGAAAAAATTAAATAAGTCTATATTTCAAGCTTGTTTGTAGCGGACGGGACAATTTCTCATGTCGGGGCTTCAATACAAGATGGACATTACATACGAGCAGCATGGAGGTATTTGGATGTTTTTTGGTGTGTCTTTTTGTTACGAAGACAGTTTGCAACCGTTATATGGACATGCACTGCTACGCCGAGACCCCCTGTAACTCAAATTTCAATTTTGGATGAACTATCCTTTTAACCTGTGCAACTGAATATGCCCCCCCCCCCCTCTACATTTCAATAATAAACACGACTCCTGGAAGATGGGGGGTAATAAACACAGGGGCAGTTGTTTTGGAGTCAGACGTGGGGCCACTTCCCCTGATAGAGAATGTTTTTGCTACCAACTCGAGGAGGTTATTGATCACTGCTGCTCTGGTGAACGCACCGCAACAGAAAGGTCTCACAGTTTGGGAAACAGTCTTTTTTTCAATTTACCAAGGAAGTTAAAAACTCCTTGGCGAATAAATATGACTGAATCGTGGTTTCCACTGCTTCCTCCAACATTTTACTGTCACTGGCTAACTGATAAATGTCATTTGGTTTATTAAATTCGTCCCAAACATAAAAAAACAAAGAAACATCCCAGCTACTACTTTACAGCCTGGCCTTAAGCCCTTTTTAAGTATTAATAACAGCTTAAATTAACAAGAGAAAACAGTCAACACAATTCAACAATCAATAACTATTTTTCCACAATCAATAATGTTTAAATATTTTCTGATTTAAGCTTTTTAGAGATGAAGATTTCCCTTTTTTTTATGTCATAAAGAAATTAAATTGATAAACGTTTAAGCAGTCATTTTTGGACAGATTGATCTAAAGAATAATCTGAATATTAATCGATAATGACAATAATTGATTGCCTTACTTATGTTTTAGGACTAAAACTGACATTTAGTTTATTAAATTTGTCCCAAACATTAAAAACAAACACCCCAGCTAGGCTACTCCTTTACAGCCTGGCTTTAAGCCACTTAAAACATTACGCAGTTTAAATTAACAAGAGAAAACCCCCCCAATACAATTCAACAACCAAATGTTATCAGCATAATCAATTAATAGTTAAATATTTTCTGATTCAAGCTTCTCAGATATTAAGTTTTCCCTTTTTCCCCTTTTTAAACTGATAAACGTTCAAGCTGTCATTTCTGGACAGATTCATCTAAAAAATAATCTGAATTTATTATTATTTTATATGTATTTATTATTTAAGAACGGATTGTTACACTTGTGTTTTAGGACTAAAAGTGAAACTGAGTCCATGACGGCGTGTTAACAACGACCACTTTAACCAGAGGTTGTTGTCTGGTGTTGTGGCCCCGGGCCTCTACGTAGGTGTGTGTGTGTGTCTGTCAGGTGTGTGTGTGTTGAGTGGTGTATTGGTGTTAGTTGGTCGTTAGTTACAGATATTTAACCCGAGTCTTCATGAGCTTCGGCTGCTTTTCCCTCCAGAGACTCTGTGATGTGTTTACAATATGTTAAGCTACAAAGTTGGCCGAGCGGAGACGACTGACTTCATAACTTTCCACATCTGGATCCACAAACTGAGTGTGTTTGTGTGTGTGTGTGAGAGAATCTCTCAGCACACAAAGGTAACAAACCATTAACTGTTTCCTATGATGACAACACACACACACAAACACACACACACACAGGTTACAGTAAAGTCCCTGACACACAGCGAAACATGAGGTCACCGTGGAAGACAAATGTTCTCACTGAAAGAACCAAGTTTCACGTTTCATATGAAGTTGTTGGGTCCCAAAGCAACAAAGGGGAGTTTTTTTTTTGCACAAGATGCAGAGAGAAACATGGCAGCTCACACACACACATGTGGAGATATGAAGGTCAGATCTGAGATGTTAGTTAGACAGAAGACAGAGGCGTTCGTCCTCCGGTGGTTTAAATTACATAACCAAAACAAAACCGTCTCGTTGTGATGGATCGAGACGTCGTGGTGCATCAGTTTAGTGCGTAGTTTATCTCCGCTTAGTCTATCTTAGCATAGCATAGCAGGGAAAACAACTAGCCTCAGTCTAAAATAAAAAAAAAAATACAAGAAACAAGAAACACATCAAGCATCAAATCAATAGGCTAGTTATTGGCAGTAAGTTGTTTGGGACCTTACTAATGCCTTTTCAAAATAAGTGCATTAGTGTTTCCAAAACTAGGCAATATCATTGCACAAATAAAATGATATAAAATAAATATATTAAAGACAATAACTAATAGTTTATTATTCTGTTATTTGTCTAATTAAATAACTTGAAGCTTTAATACAAACCTCAACACAGTAGGAGATTAGCCTAGCCTAGCTTAGCTTTAGCCGTTTATTTACCTATTTTTTCTTCTCTCTCTTCTTTCTGTACTTTCATTTATTCTTTTTCTTGGTTTTAATTGTATGTTTGATGTTTCTATTTGAAAAAAAATGTATGTTTTTATGTAAAGCCCTTGGTATGAAAATCAAGCTGCCTTGTTTGTGTTTTAAGAATGCACAGTTCAACTAGAGAATGCATTTCCTGAAGGAAATACGGGTGAATGCTGAAAGCTGAAAGCTGAATGAGCTGAATAAATTGTTGAAACAATGCTGAATTTGTGTTTTAAGAATGCAAAATTCAATGAAAATATAAAATACTTACTATTATTTAATACAGTGGTTCTCAACGTGGGGTCCGGGGACCCCCAGGGGTCCTTGAGAGTGTTCAAGGGGGTCCCCAACTTTTTCTTGAAATTTTACCACTTTTTCTAGAATTTTTTTTACTTTTTTCTTTGAGAAATTTTACCACTTTTTTTCTAGAAAATGTTTTACTTTTTTTTTTGAGAATTTTACCACTTCTTCCTAGAAATGTTTGAATGTTTTTGGAGAAATTGTACCACTTTTTTCCAGAGAATTTTTCTATAATGTTTCCAAAAATTCACGCCATTGGCCCTAATTTGAATGTACAAAACTTTATTCAGTCTCGGAACTCAGAAATATTTGTGTATTTCTGGTGTTTGCTTCAAAATGTGTCCAATGGGGGTCCGTGCCGTGGTCTAATTTGTGTCAATTTTGGGGTTGTTGATGTAAAATAGTTTGAGAACCACTGATTTAATACTATTACTATATAAATAAGAGTCTCCATGACGACTGTGAACAGATTTGGACCTAGAAGAGGAACCAGAGGAACCATGCAGACGTTAAAGCAGATATCAGTGGCACGGCCGTTTCGGCTAATGCTGTGTTCAAGGCAGGCTTTTGAAACCGTAAGTTACAGCTTCAAGTCACAACTACGACTTGGTAGCGTTCCAGGTAACCCGTAGCTCGTGTTTTTACCGTCCTGTTGTCTGTGAAAGTTCCCTATAACGGCCACTCGTAACTTCCGACCCGTGAACTCGTACCAGATCGAACTGGTACGACTTCACAGGAAGGAAAAACACAAAGTACGAGTTTCCTTGAACGCACCATGAGTTAGCAGCCCCCGCCCTTGTCAGGCATCAATTGGTCCTCGTGCTACGTCACCACATTCACGCGCATCCCTTGGCTGCACACACAGCCCTTCATGCCGTTCTCTCCCCTCATTGGATAACACTTGTATCCCACAAGGAAAATTTTCTCCTCGGGTTACAGCAGAGCAGAGTGACGGAGAGACTCGTGTTTAGGCTGAAATACTTCATGTAAGTGATTGCTGACGGAAAATAGGACTATTTAGGACTTATATTAACAAAAACATTCCACTGATATCTGCTTTAAGTTACTCACCGGACTGATTCTCGCTGTGCACGTTGACGATGATGAGGTGGAAGGGCGGCGACGGCACGATGAGGTCAATGGTCGGTATGTCTCCGGTGGTGACTTCCTCTTTGAACACCACTGCTGGACTCAGGCCGTCTGGGAGGACCGGCGCCGGGGTGGAGGCCGCGTCCACGTGGCCGTGCTGCGGCGTCACGTCTGGTGGTGTCGGTGGCGTGCTCTCCAGACCCGGGTTCGCCTCCATCATGGTTGTTGACTCTGAAAACCAGCTCGGTGTTGGAGCAACTGAAGCTCCGGCCTCATCGGTGCTGCCTCCCTCCCCGCTGCCGCTACCTAGAGATAGATAGATAGATAGAATCATCTTTCTTTCATCATATCCTCTTCTTTGGGTGTGTTTGAACTATTGGCCAGCCATAGAGACTTGTAGCCTAATAAAACCTTCAGTAGCTTCAATTAGCTGATTGTCAGGTCTAAATCATTGCGATGTCTTTTCTAATTAAGGATATTTTTTGACAAATTATATTTCTTCCCAATACCTTATTCAATTGGTGTAGAGGCAAATTAGATTAGATTAGATTCGATTAGATAGATAGATAGATAGATAGATAGATAGATAGATAGATAGATAGATAGATAGATAGATAGATAGATAGATAGATAGATAGATAGATAGATAGATAGATTGTCATTTTCACAACAACGAAATTGAAAGTGCATCTCCTGCACAAACATAAAATTCATCCATTCACAGCCTTACTCAGCATTAAGTGCAATTAGTGCTTTAGGGTAAAAAGTGTTCTTTAATCTGTTTGTAGTGGCTTTAATTGTCCTGTATCTCCTGCCAGCTCAAACAGACAGTGACCAGGATGTGTTGTGTCCTTGAGGATCTTTTTTTGCTTTTGTGAGACACAAAAAAAGTGGGGAGAGCACAGCTGACGATCGTTCGGGCAGTGGTTATGACCCGCTGAAGTGCCACCTTCTCTGCTACTGTGCAGCTGGCATACCACACACACAGACAGTATAGAGAGCCGAAGCGGAAGCAGGAAGTAACGGTCGCCATGGGAACTCAACTCGGAAAAAGTCTCCATGTCAGTGAACGGGACTCCAAGTTTTATTTCGTGATCCGATTGAATTGTGTCATGAGAAAGAAATCTGTCCTCTACCTGTTTAAAACATCACGTTTCATGAAGAGAAATCAGCAGTTTGTTCTAAAACTATTGTAGAATAAAACTCCTTGGAATCCGTAACCAGAAAGACTCCAGGTGGCGTAGTGACGTCACCATGGCGACCACATGGCGCCCTTTCCCGTGTCAGTTGGTGACATATTTTTTGTGGGACACCAGATTTGTAGTCCATAGAGCGTCTTCACACTAAATACATTCTTCTGTTGCTGTTTTACGATACTGATTTCTGCAGATTTCTCTTCATGAAACGTGATGTTTTAAACAGGTAGTAGGACATATTTTTTTCTCATGGCGCAATTCAATCGGATCACAAAATAAAACTTTGACTCCCGTTCATTTACATGGAGACTTTCAGAGTTGAGGTCCCATGGCGACCGTTACTTCCTGCTTCCGCTTCGGCTCTCTATAAACCAAGAGCTTCCATGAGGAGTCAGCTTCCTGTATGATGTCACTAGGCTTCTGCACGGCCACGCCCCTTTAGAGAGACCAGAGGCAGCCTGGAGTGTATTGACTCCAATGGGACAATTTAACGTGAACACAGATTATGGTCTGTCCTTTCTCCCCACAAATTTTGGACTCATTTTTCACAAGCCACATCTCTTCTGAACAGTTTGACACAAAAAATTTTCGATTTTCAGACGGACACATCAGGAGAAAATCCACTTTGTTCCAGACCTGTCTCTGTCTCTACGACACACTCTCGCCAGATTTGGCTCAGATCTCCTAGGCAACGTCAAACAAACGGCCGCAAACTCCCGTGCAAATGATTAAAATTATTTTTGGCATGCTAAATATGACTGTTAGTAGTGTAAATATTTAATGTTATCATAAGAAAATATAAATATCTCACTTTCATCTACCTACAAATTGTATAAATCCACACACACGTTCACAGACGAGGTGGTGACGGTTGGCCACGCCCATTTAGAGAGACAGGAAGTGAAACCGTTTCTATCATTGGAGCAGCCTCTCATGGAGCATCTTTCCATTTATTGAATATCTTTTGTCCAACCTTAGAACGCTGCATAGACTTGGTAGTTATTCATAATTTGATGCTTAAACCTGACAATGAAAAACAGTTTGGCAATTTTACAGATACTGCACTTTGCCTTTGTAGGGCAGTATTACACAGGCAGCATGTTAGTAGTAGTAGTACCTGAAGCCGCCGGGCCGCTGTCCTGTCCTCCTCCGTGGGGGATGTCGAGGTGCGGGGTCTGAGAGCGGGTGGTGGGTAAAGCTGGCAGCTGCTCCGGCATCACGTCTCCTCTCACCGGCACCGACTCCACCTGGCCGGCATCGAACCCTTCAACGATCTCGTCGTCTAAGACCAGAGGTGTAGGTGTGGGCGTGGCGGTCGGGGCGGTGGTGTGGGGGGAGGTGTGGAGGGCGCTGTGTGGTCCCGGGGTGGGGTTGTGGGCCGCAGCTTGAACCGCAGCTTGAACCGCAGCTTGCTCAGGTCTGTACGGTTCTGGGGTGCTGCTGGCCGGGCCCATCGTCGTCGTCATGGAGATCGTCGTGGTTGGCTCAGGTAGTTTGGCTGTGAGAGAGAGAGAGAGAAACAGAAACAGACGAGTTTCAGTTTTTCTGATGATGAAATCAAAGTCCTGTTAAATGTAACAAACAGTCACACAGGTTTATAGTCCGTTTGTTTGATTTCTGTTTCAACTCTAGAGACGTTTTTGTTTTGGCGGGCTTCGCTAAAAACCACAGTATCCATGAGCCTCAGCTGCTGTTGCCATGGAGGCACACTGCAAAAACTCAAAATCTTACCAAGAATATTTGTCTTATTTCTAGTCAAAATGTCATTTCTAGTCAAAACTAATCAAATTATACTTAAAATAAGACTCATCACATAGAAATTAGCTTGTTTTTACACAATTTTTACTTCTTTCAAGCAGATTTTCACTTGGAATAAGTAGAAAAAATCTGATAGTGGAGCAAGTTTTTCTTCCTTATTACAAGCATAGAAAACTTGCTTTCACTGGCAGATTTTTCTACTTATTTCGAGTGAAAATTAGTTTGAAACAAGTGAAAATGATCTAAAAACAAGTTGATTTTTAGGTGATGAGTCTTATTTTAAGTGGAAAGAGATTAGTTTTGACTAGAAATGAGACATTTTGACAAGAAATAAGACAAATATTCTTAGAAGATTTTGAGTTTTTGCAGTGCATGGACCCATTACCCATTCCGAGTCCGAATTCGAAACTAGGAATGACGTCACGTCCGAGTTCACCGCCAGGGAAAACCAACCACTTTGTTATGTAATTGTGATATAAATAATCACATAATAATTATGATCGTATGTTTGTGTAATAATGTTTTATACATTTATCTTTGGTTGTATTCATCCATTTGTTGTTGCCTAAAGCTTTTTTGTTAGCCTCAGCAGAAGTAGGCCTACTGAATTATTAAATACAAATAATGAATATAAATACAGCAATATTAAAGAAATAATATGTTAATTCATGGTACGAATCGGATCAATGGATTTATTTACTGGGTTGGACAACACATGTTAGCCAGCAGCTACACAGAAGTTTGTATTTATAAACAAACCTGCACTTTGTCTGGTCGTCAAGAGAAAAGTAAAACGTAGTATTGTAAGTATTGTATTACCCTTAAATCACAGTTTAAGACTTTCTGGTTCAGCTCTGCGCTATTCAAGCGATTGATTACTACCAATAGCTCAAATAATCCCTTTAACTGTTGGTTTGGTTCACACACACAAATAAGACATAAAATTACAACAGACTGGCTGAATATCACATTCTACATGTCTGACTGACTCTGAATGCCTCACCGGGGAATTTTAAAACGGTTTCTGCCAAAAGAAACCACTCTACGCAAAATTGCCTTATCATGCTAATAATAATAACAACCAAAAGCCTAAATGGGTAGAAAATCAACTTTAGACCTTGTGTTGTGTTATGCTTCGATTAAAAAAAAAGAAAGAAAAGCTGCACAGTGATGAAAATGATCCATTGTTTGAAAAGCGTGGGCTGAAACATGTAAAAACTCTGAGTCCCACGACGTCACACGTTTACACAATGAGTCAGTCTCGTCGTCATGACTCATTAAAATAAGAGAAAACGTGCGATCTGGAGGCGGCCAATCGGTCTGCTGCTGCTATAAAAGGAAATGCAACGACGGCTTTTTGATTTTTCAAACATGAAGTCACCTGTCGAAAAATAAAACAGTCTGAGGCGCCGCCGCCGCGACGACTGTTATTTAGGCCTCAAAATAAAAAAGCTGGGACAAGGAATGTGTTTTCTTTTCTCTGCTAAACACACACACACACACACAGAGTTTAGGGGCCTTGAACGCACCACGAGGCTTTTGTCCTGTGATGCTCGCAAAGATTTATATCTCATTATGATGGAATACATACCATATGAGCACAGACAGGAAATAAGGCTGCCCAACACACACAAACACACACACATACACACACAGACACACACATACAATGCCCTCCTTTGTGCAGCTTTAAGTGCTGAGTTCATGTTGTAGTTAGTGTCCTGGGAATAAGCAGCTTTGAACGTCACTGACATAATGCTTTAATAAACGCCACGTAATTGAAACTCCCTTACATATGGATGGAGGGAGGAGGAGGAGGAGGAGGAGGAGGAGGAGGAGGAGGAAGGGGAGGGATAGGTGGAGTTCCCGTTTTTCCAACTCCTCGTCCTGCATGTTTAACCCAGAGTTGGAAAGTGAAACTGATAATTTATTCACGTTTTTACTTTTTTCGACTTTATGTTCCTTCTCCTTGGTTTTTTTTATGTTGTTAAACAGCTGCAGCTTTTCAAATTAAGAGTTTACATTAAACACATTTGATCGTGTCACCTGCTTCACTGAGTGACTCATGGTTTGTTTCACAGTTGTTATTATTATAAGAGTTACAGCCAAACCTGTAAAAATAAAACTCACATTACAACAAACTGTGATCATGCAGGCTGGCAAAATGAACCCTCTTTTTTTCTGTCGTGTGTTAAAAAAGGGCATTTTCTCCAGATGTTTAACATTAGACTTGTGTGATCAATCATCAGTCGTATTGACGGGATTATTTGGACAGATAAAATCATTTGAACCTTTATATCCTCAATTTAAATATAATTATCTACTCTATTGTCAACGTTTTATTTCGTTACAGTCGTCTTGTTATGTTCTTGTTGTCTGCATTATTATGTAATTTGTATTACTATGTTTATTGTCACTGTACTGTTTTTATGTTATGGGACTTCGGATGGAAATCAGCATTGCTGCTATAATCTGGCACATTTACATGTTTTTATATGTTCATTAATGTGTACTGTCCCACCCAAATGAACAAATAAAGTAAAGTAAAGTAAAGTATAGTAAAGTACTCTGCAGGTTATTTTCTTCATTAATTTTGTCAATAAACTTGTCAAAGTGACGTTTCTGATTAGATTTAACTTGATTCTCATTGGGTACAAACTACAAAATCGGTGAAATGTAGTTATCATTTAAAGGGATAGTTCACCCAAAATTCAAATTTCAAATGTCGACTAAGAGCTGTGAGAAGTTTCAGAGTCCTCCGTGCCTTCTCTGAGTTACGGGGGGCTCCGCGCAGCAGTATTTGTCCATATAATGGTTGTCAATGGATACCAACTTTCTTTGTCCAAAAAGACACACCAAAAAACATCCAAATACCTCCATGCTGCTCGTATGTAATGTCCCTCTTGTATTGAAGCCCCAACATGAGAAATTGTTCCGCCAGTGACACAGGAAGAGCAGTGAACTGAGACACTGGGAGCTTCCGCTACAAACAAGCTTAAAATATAGACTTATTAAATTTTTTTCAGAACAATTTCTCATGTCTGGGCTTCAATACAAGAGGGACATTACAGACGAGCAGCATGGAGGTATTTGGATGTTTTTTGGTGTGTCTTTTTGGACGAAGAAAGTTGGTATCCATTGACAACCATTATATGGACAAATACTGCTGCGCGGACCCCCCCGTAACTCAGAGAAGGAACGGAGGACTCTGAAACTTCTCCCAGCCCTTAGTCCACATGAGGGTGAGTAGATAATGAGTGAAATTTGAATTTTGGGTGAACTATCCCTTTAATGAACTGTTATTTACACACTTTCAGTTGGTGAAACTTTAGTTTTACTTGATGTTTCAGTAGTTTTGCTTCCTGAGTTGAAACTCTGTTTAGTTCTTGTTGCTGCTGCAGACAGAGGAGACCCGGGCCGCGTCGCCGCCCAGGTATGATGTCATGCGCTTGGCGAGCGGCGTTGCTCTGGCCGGGTCGGGGTCTGTCCTCATACTGTCACTTCGCTGTGCGTCGACTCTCTTTCTTTCTTTCTTTCTTTCTTTATTCCCCTTCTCTCCTTTCTCTGTGTTTGGTTTCCTCCTGCAGCGCTGCCACCTCGCTCAGCGCTTGGCAGGACGTTACCGCGGCCTCGGGTCCAGAAAGTTCCTCGCGCTCTTGCCAGACGCTCACGACTGTTTGCAATTATATCATCTGCAAAGCATCAGACTGCGAGTGTGTAATCACAGCACCTACTGCTGCACCGCTCTGAGCTGCTGAGCGTCTTTTAATGATCCTGATGTTTCTTGTGGGAGAGAGATCGCTCTGTAGCTACACTGCAAAAACTCAAATGTCTTACCAAGAATATTTGTCTTATTTCTAGTCAAAACTAATCTCATTCTACCTAAAATAAGACTCATCACATTAAAAGTAGCTTGTTTTTAGACACTTTTTACTTCTTTCAAACATATTTTCACTTGAAATAAGTAGAAATCTGATAGTGGAGCAAGTTTTTCTTTCTTTATTACAAGCACAAAAAACTTGCTTTTACTGGCAGATTTTTCTACTTATTTCAAGTGAAAATTTGTTTGAAATAAGTGAAAATGATCTAAAAACAAGTTAATTTTTAAGGTGACGAGTCTTGTTTTAAGTGGAAAGAGATTAGATTTGAATAGAAATGAGACATTTTGACAGGAAATAAGACAAATATCCTTAGAAAGATTTTGAGTTTTTGCCGTGTAATCCCCTTCTTCTCCTTCTCCTTCTCCTCCTCTGTCCTTCTGTGTTTGGGCGGCGTCCAGACGTGATGCATTAGGGACCTGTCCCGTTTCTGCTCTATCTGTGTTAGAGTGCAGCCGCTCGGGTTTTCCCCTCATAAAAAAAAAAGAAAAACACCATGCGCCCCACCATAAACAGGCAGTGGGAGTGGGTCCTCCTCTTGTTTGGGTTTATTCTCTCTTTTTCCACGTCTTTTTACGCTCGGCTGCTTCTAAACGTCTGCACATTATTGTTTGTGCTGCTACACACCTCGCTGACCTACATTTCTAGTCTCTCTCATTCTCTCATTCTGCAGCACAAAACAACAACATTTTAAATCTTTTAAAATGTGAATACAAGCAGCAGAATTGCTCTGTTTCTCCCTTTGGGGCTTTTAATCTGAAAAACCCCCCCATTAGCCACTTCAAGATGGCTGCCAGTTCTGGCGCAAGAAAGAAACACATTTCACATCAGAATATGACCCCGCCGGTCAGATCGCAACGATTATGGGATTTCATTTTAATGTTTTAGACTCTGGAGACGTCAAATTCACAACTATTAAATTAAATTCCCCCAGAGCTTTTTAGTTGTGCGGTACCTAATGTAGCAAATGACTTAAAACACAAAACAACATAAAACACTACACAAAATGATAATTACACGGCATTTATTGTATTTTTTTTAACAGCTTAGTTGTTTATTTAACTTGGCTAACTCGTTAGCGCTAGGCTAGTTAGCAAGGTTTTTGTGTGTAAAACTTATTTTTCTGAAATATAGTTTTACAGTTGAATAAAAATTGCCTTCTGCATTGATAAAATATATGGTTTATTCATAAACTTGTCTGTAAAGTTGTTTTGTTTACATCTGAAAGATTTCCTGCAACTTTAACTGATCATATTCAGATTTTAATTTATCGTTTCTTCTGACTTTGGATATTTTTTCCGTCTCCTACTTAACTTATATCCTTCCCTCAGGACTGATATTGTTTTTCTTGCACTTCATAAATAACGACTCTACTTTGTATAAACGAGCGACTGCATAAAGCATCGTGATGGATTTCCTCATGAAAGTATTAAGCGGGACTCTCCGAAGAGGCTGCACATAAATCTGCAGGGTCTCGAGGTGCTGATGACGAGAAGAACAGGAAAGGACAGAACATGAACATGCTGCAGAGTTTTCCCCCTCAGGCCTCGTCACGTTATTCAAATTCAGTCTGAGGCCAAAGAAAGTCTGGGATGTGAACGCACCATCACTGCACTGACCAATGAGGAGGTTTGACCACTGCTCTTAGTCATTCCTTCACCTATCAGTATGGGCTCATTAGTGGCCTATCGGGGGGTTTTCCAAAGTTGCACATTTCTATCAGGTTATTCTCCTCAAATTTTCCATTTTTTCATAGTTTTTTTTTTCATTAAACACAATGAAAATATGCCAGAGAGTCATTAGTCATGTAATATTTGCCAGATACTTGCTCAGATTTAGTTGGATCACATTTTTTAAGTCTGCTTTCCCACGACTCTCTGGAACACGACGACCCAACGATCGTTTCCTGCTGCGACGGGTCGAGTTTATAAGAAACCAAAGTGTGAGATAACGAAGCTGGAAGGTTCAGAGAGACGTTTAAAGACGTGAGAACATTATCGACTACAAGTTTATGATACGTTGAACTGAGCCAAACAATCGACCGCTGGATCTGAAACCAGCAGCTGCAGTTCCTCTCCCGACCACTAGAGTGAGTCACTCCCCATAGACTCCCATGTTAAAACGTCCTTTAACTTTACACTGTTCTTTCATGCACTGATCAATTTTGAGATTTTGGGCTATTTTTCTTCCTTAACATGTATTCTTTCAGAAAAGTCAAAAAAATGTTATAAAAAACACATTAAGGTGGTTATTTTACTTCATTTAGTCTCTTTTGTCTGTAAATTTAGCAAATTTAACAAAAGTTAGCATGCTACTGTGACATACTGAGCTGTGCTTGTTGTCTGACCCATGTCATGTCAGGTGTCATTGTAAAGCTCTCTCTCTACTGAACAACGATGTAGGCTCCAAAAATTGTTGTTTCCTCCGTATCCGCAACCAATTGTAAAAGTACAATTTACTTTAACAATCTATGGAATTTTACAGTACAAGTCTTTAAAGGCTGTTTTCTCAAAATGAGTTTTTACTCTGAGCTAGAAATCTCCACTTCAGCAGCACCTACAGACACCAAACCTTCCAGTTTTATTCTTGTCTATATTCTGAAGGTTTTTACAGAGGGGATTGTTGATATATTATTCACAGCCTGATTTATACAACATTTTATTCCTAAAAACAGGGCAAAATTAGATTTTTTTTAGGGCTGGTGACAGTATTTTCATTTACAAAGTGATAAAAAGAGATATCCAAAATCCTCCTCTGTAAAAACTTCTGGCTCTCATATGTCAACAAAATAAAACAAGAATTTTGAAAGTGGCTTTATCCATTGTTCAGATTTCTGTTCTGGAAATGTATGAAAATTAGCGCATATTTCATTAGATATCGCTTAATTTACACATTTAAACATAAAATTGGACAAAACTTGTAATACAAAAAATATTTGTCTTAATGTGAGTGATAAACTTGGGAAGTTTCATGGTGATATCTGTTAGTTAAATTTTTTACCCTATTCACCTGTAGTGCCTGTATTAAAACGTGGGTCTCACCTTTAAAGCAGTACGCTCCGTGCTTGTCCTCGGGGTCGGGGAAGCCGGTCTGGTTCTCGAACTTGTAGAGCGTGCGGACGCCCAGCTTGCCGCCGCCGCACTGCGCCCGCGGGACGTTGATGGGGTAGCGGGCGCTGCCGTCGGACAGCCAGCCGTAGTCGCAGCGGTTCAGCCCGGCCCGCCAGGCCGCGAACAGCTGGCCGGGCGACGCCAGCACAGAGTCGAGTCTCTCACACTCGGCCCTCGCCTCCTGCAGACTGAGTTTATCGCTGAGGGACGGAGGGTAGAAGACGTCACCTGGAGACAGAGGAGGTCAAAGACAGAGGTTTAACCCTCCTGTTTTCCTTCAGGGTCGAATTGACCCAATCTGTTCCCTTCCTCCATCCTTTCTCCCTTCCTTCTTCCCACAATCCTTTTTTCCCTTCCTTCCTTTCTTGCTTCCTTCGTCCGTCCGTCCTTCTGCTTCCTTCCTTGACCTAATCTGTTCCTTCCCTCCATTTTTCTTTCCTTCCTTTGTTCCCTTCGTCCTTACTTTTTCCTTCCTTTTTGACCCAATTGACCCAATCTGTTCACTCCCTCCATCTATCTTACCTTCCTTTTCCCCTTCCTTCCTTCCTTCTTTCCCTTCGTACTTCCTGCCTGCCTTCCGTCCTTCCTTCCTTTTATCCCTTCCTCCTTTCTTCATTTCTTCTTTCCCTTTGTCCTTCCTTCCTTCCTTGACCCAGGAGGACAACAGGAGGGTTTTAATGACTGGAAGGTGTTTGGAAGGAACCAGTTGAGGGAGTTGTAGGCATCTAATCAGGGTGCTTTCTGGGAGATTTAAAGGCAGGTCCAACTTGGAAGAGGCCCCCAAGTTAGGCCTACAACTCATTGCAGGGACTACATATCCCATCAGGCCTAGGAACACCCCAAGATCCCTAACTGTGCGTTCACACCAAAGCTTCCAATGCGTCAAAAACACTCGAGGGTGCGCTTCAGACAAGACAGCTTCCAAAACGGCAAATATTTTCAGCTGCTTTGGTCGCTCGTCACGTGACTGATGTCAAAGTTCGATCACGCTGGTCATTGGGGAGCCGAAGGACAAAAGAAAAGGGAGATGAAGGACATCTCTATTCTGACAGGCTGCCACCGGTTGCCGCCGAACCGCCTCATATCTAATTACCCTAAAGTTAACCAAGACTCAACTTCTCATCTGGTGATGCTTTGGAAGCTTTGGACGCTTTGGAAGCGCGGTGACGCCTGTTGACGCTTTGGACGCTCAGTGTCACCGGACTCTCATTGAAAATGAATTGACTTCCGGCGTTTTGACGCTTTGGAAGCTTTTGGTGTGAACGCACAGTAAGGAGGAGCTAGAAAGTGTTGCTGGGAAAAGGGACGTCTGGATGTAGCTCATACGTTGAAGATAATGGATGGAAAAACTATTTTTTGGGAATAAAAAGAACGTTATGCTATGTGGAAATTGCACCATGTTCTTTGTTTGAAAGCTAATTAACTCCAAAAAACCATCTAACTTTAATAGGAAATAAACAAAATCATGTCAAGTCTTGTTGTTGTGTTTACCTTGTATTTTGTCCACGAAGCAGTACACATCGAATTTCTCGGTGGAGTCACGGAAGCCGTAGGTTCTCACTCCCGGTCGGCTCAGCAGGTCGCCTGCACAGCCGGGCCGCGGCTCCACGATCGGATACCTGAGAACATGAGATGACACGGATTGATCTTTATGTAAAAGGTATTTCTTATTAATTTCTAAACATTCATTTTGACATCTTCAGACGAAACCGAACACAAGACACAATTTTCTCGTCGTGCCACTGCAAAAACTCAAAATCTTTCCAAGAATATTTGTTTTTTTCTCATTTCTTGTCAAAATGTCTCATTTCTAGTCAAAACTAATCTCTTTCCACTTAAAATAAGACTCATCACCTAAACATTAACTTGTTTTTAGACAATTTTTATTTGTTTCAAACAAATTTTCACTTGAAATAAGTAGAAAAATCTGCCAGTGAAAGCAAGTTTTTTGTGCTCGTAATAAGAAAGAAAAACTTGCTCCACTGTCAGATTTTTCTATTTATTTTACAGTACAGTAAGTGGAAAATTTGCTTGAAAAAAGTAAAAAGTGTCTAAAAACAAGCTGCTTTTTATGTGATGAGTCTTATTTTAAGTAGAATGAGATTTGTTTTGACTAGAAATAAGACAAATATTCTTTGTTGTTTTTGCAGTGTGTTAAAGAGACGTTTTGGACCAACAGAAATAGAAAATGAAGGTAATGTAGATCCAACATGTTGTGTAGATGTTCACGTTGTCACACACCTGACTGACAGGTCGGCGAGCCAGCCGGCGTCGCACTGGTCCAGTCCGTCCTCGAAGGCGGCGGTCAGCTGCTCGGGTGAAGCGATGGCGGCGTCCACGGAGCGACACGCCTCCACGGCGCCGGGGAAGTCGAAGCCGTAGCGGCTGACGTTGGCTCGGTAGTGGAAGACCACGCCTGGAGGAAGAGGACCGACAACCATCGATACAGAGGAGACAAAGAGACTAAACCACCAAGACTCAGCTGCACAGCGGCAGCCTTGTTGAGGACAGATGGTCTTAGAGAGGAGTAGTGTTGTAGTCAAGACCACCTAACCCAAGACCAAGACTTTGAAGGGGCGAGACCAAGACCAAATCAATGCAAGACCATTTCCAAGACCATCCCTGTATCCAGTCCCAGTCCTCATAAGAATCATGTGTCTTGATATTTACATTATTCCTCCTTTAGCTACAAAGAAAAGATGATTTGATGTAAAATCTAAACCATATTTAAAGGGATAGTTCACCGAAAATTGAAATTTCACTCATCTACTCACGCTCATGTCGACTAAGGGCTGGGACAAGTTTCAGAGTTATCCGTGCCTTCTCTGAGTTACAGGGGGTCTGGGGTATGTAATGTCCGTCTTGTATTGAAGCCCCGAAATGCGAAATTGTCCCGATAAAAATTAAATAAGTCTATTTTTCAAGCTTGTTTGTAGTGGAAGCTCCTCTTCCCGGTTTGTCCAAATTTGATGAACCGGGAAGAGGAGCTTCGAGAAGCTTCCGCTACAAAACAAGCTTGAAATAGAGACTTATTTAATTTTTTTCGGGACAATTTCGCATTTCGGGGCTTCAATACAAGACGGACATTACAGACGAGCAGCATGGAGGTATCTGGATGTTTTTTGGTGTGTCTTTTTGTTACGAAGACAGTTGGTATCCATTTGCAACCGTCATATGGACATGCACTGCTACGCCGAGACCCCCTGTAACTCAGAGAAGCCACGGAGGACTCTGAAACTTCTCCCAGCCCTTAGTCCACATGAGGGGGAGTAGATATAGTAATGAGTGAAATTTCAATTTTGGTTGAACTATCCCTTTAATGTGAACAAAGTTTGGATTGAACAGAAGATGGTTTAACACAAGCAGATACTTTAGTACAACTATTTCAATTATCTGTAACTTATTGAATCACATCACAGAAACCAAAGTGAGACAGAGACAGAGAGACATTTGTGCTCTTTAGTCCTACAACACTAGAGAGGAGTAGAGGAGGTCAACTATGTCCAACTGTCCTTGAACGGAGGTCGTGTCTCTTACGACAGCCGTTAACAGCCACCTGCAGCTCCTTCCTGGGTGGTTTAACCCCGTCAACACCTTGGCCCAGTAACCCCAGTGACCCCAGTGACCCCACTGACCCCCATGATGGGCAGGTCAACGACTCTCATGACCGCTGCACTGAAGGTTAAACACCTGGGATGCTCACATTGGTTTTAGAGCTGAAGAAAGACGCCTTTAGGACGAGACGTCAAACAGTCAATTCTCCTGCAACTTTAGCATGAAACTGTTAAAGGGATGGTTCAACATTTAGTCAAATTAGCCCATTGCCATAATCCCTATAGTCATAGCAGTAGGTTTGTTACCTTTAATTGTCGGTGCAAGCTATTTTTAGAACGGTGGAGCAGAGCCGTGAGCTGCTCAGAGCTACGCTACAGAGGCTCATTATGGGATTTCTTGGTTTCCCTCGTCATCAAACTCATCAAATACACAATCCAACAACTCCACAACGCTCTGGTGGACAAGTTGTGACCTGCACATTCACCACGCTATGAGATAATAACACAACGTTACCACACAGAGTTGTTTTAGAGGGAAATTCATGCAAAACCGCTGATGCGCGTTGCCTTCAGGGACAGTTTTTCATCAACAGTCTCTGTATTTCCCTCTAAAACAACTCTGTGTGGTAACGTTGTGTTATTATCTCATAGCGTGGTGAATGTGCAGCTCACAACTTGTCCACCAGAGCGTTGTGGAGTTGTTGGATTGTGTATTTGATGAGTTTGATGAGGGGAAACCAAGAAATCCCATCAGCCTCCGTAGCGTAGCTCTGAGCAGCTCACGGCTCTGCTCCACCGTTCTAAAAATAGCTTGCACCGACAATTAAACGTAACGAACCTACTGCTGTGACTATAGGGATTATGGCAATATTGAACTGTCCCTTTAACTCCCTGTTCCTCCAGCAGGTGTATCTCTAGAAGAGGCGGCAGCAGTGACCTGACCTCGGCTACGGTCGGTTTGCTTCCTAAACGCCTCTGCAGTGACTCTCTACAGAGAGTTCATCCAGTGGAAACCCCGTGGCGCGCGGCGGAACATTATCCGCCGGCCGAGCCAGAGACATTTACACTGATTCCACATTAATAGTGAACGGGCGGCTTTGTTGAGCTGCTCCTGACAAAGACGCCTCCTATGAGAGAGACACACAACTCTCCATTTAACGGCTCAGTCCTCTATTCACGTCGTCCCGCTGCGGCGCTGCCAGGATTTCCTCGGCAGATGAGAAATAATGGCCTCATCCAGCTGGAAATAAAGGAGCTAATGACACAACACAACGGTTACATATATTCTGAGGATGACAGCTGAAATAGCTAATAGAGGTTTCTATTTCCCTCTATCTCCCGGTCTGGACCGATCCGGTTTCAGTCACAGACGAGTCTCTGGTGTCATTCAAACTCTGATATCTGCTCCAAAACATGGGGGTGGAAAAAGGAAATATAAATATAACATGGAGATTGATGGTTCCATGGATCTTCCACTGTTTAACATACAGAACATGATGTCACTGTTTCGCTTTAACTTCTAGTTGATAACAAAACAACTCTACACCAGTGAGCGAAGGGGAACTTCTACTATATTAAAGGGATAGTTCAACATTTTGGCAAATTGGCCCATCACCATAATCTCTATAGTCATAGCAGTAGGTTCGTTACCTTTAATTGTCGGTGCAAGCTATTTTTAGAACGGCGGAGCAGAGCCGTGAGCTGCTCAGAGCTACGCTACGGAGGCTCATTATGGGATTTCTTGGTTTCCCTCATCAAACTCATCAAATACACAATCCAACAACTCCACAACTCTGGTGGACAAGTTGTGAGCTGCACATTCACCACGCTATGAGATAATAACACAACGTTACCACACAGAGTTGTTTTAGAGGGAAATGCAGAGACTGTTGATGAAAAACTGTCCCTGAAGGCAACGTGCATCAACGGTTTTGCACAAATTTCCCTCTAAAACAACTCTGTGTGGTAACGTTGTGTTATTATCTCATAGCGTGGTGAATGTGCAGCTCACAACTTGTCCACCGGAGCGCTCTCTCTCTCTTTTTTCCCCTCTCTCTCCCCGCTCGTAAATGCGGAGCGGCACTACCGCTAATCGATCGTTTTAAATCACCGACTGAACAGCTGCCGGTCATTTAAAAATGAAATCGCGGACAGTGAGATGTTACTGCTTCTGATCACAGCGGTACCATTCAATTAAGCCCTTGTTACGTAATGTGCGTTCATCTAAACGAGGAAGTCTCCTCTCCCGGTGTAAAACTATTACATCTATATTTTCAGGCCGCTTCTAATCAGAATCCGCACCTTGCAGAGTTTGCACTGCTCCTCAGTTTCATTTGTTTTTTATTTGACAGAGTTTCACACAACTTTCTGGTGGAGTCTTTCCATGTTTCTCTTTCTGCACCAGTGAAAAGGAAACATTTAACCTACATTTTTTCATACAAGATCATAGTGCGAAATACGGGGGGGTTTGGGGGGGTCGGACCCCCCCGATTAACCCCTTGAGACCCCCTGAAAGACTCAAAAGCAAAATCTGAGGGGGGTCTCAATCTTGTCAAAAAAAAAAATATATATAATATAATACAATAATTTTATTGTGGTCAAGTAAATGTGTTTAAGATCACCATGTCCAGTATTCATAATTCAAAACATTTATTCGTTTAACATTAAGCTGAACCGTGTCACCTGTGCATTATGCAAATTAGCCATGTGCGCCAGCCCAGCGCAGGAGTCGAGCCCACTCGCTATCAGAACAGAGGATCCCGTTCCTCTCCACCCTCTGCCGAAGAAAGTGAAGTTGAGGCCGAGTGCTCTGAAGACGTAGCCGCAGCCCCTGCTGCTAGCACTGGTGATTGGCCGCTTTTCTTTTTCTTTCTTTCTTTTTTTTTTTTTTACACCTAAGCAGGTGGGGTAATGGAAATACCGCAACCCTTGGCTTGACATTAAGGCAGGAAAATAACTTGAGGTAAGAGGCTAGCCTGCTTCAGCATACTATGGCCTGAACCCCCAGTGGTGTTGTTTGGCCAGGCGCCTGTTGTGAGCTATTTGTCTGTGCTTTTTCAATTTTTATGATGGCCCGTTATACGAATGTGATTTGTGGATGTGTTCAATGCTGTGTTTAAACGTATTTGCCAGATGGATGGTTAGATAAGGCTACATGATCGGTCATAGTTGCAGGCTGAGGATCTCGTGCACATAATTGCACGTCAGTCTCCGATCTCCAGATTTATACAGTTGGTTGTTATTTGAGTGCACGAGTTTGGTGTCTTTCATTCATTTTAATTGTTGTATTTTATTTATTGTCTATTCGTTTCTGCATCGCCCTGATCGCGCGCCAGTCTCCTATACCTGGCATTTATTCATTGTTCAAGTGCGCCAGTGTGGTGCCAATTATTGTCTTTTATTTATTTGAATTATCGTCTATTTATCGTCAATTAGCCTACTTTCTGCATTGTAATGCACAACTTTGCCTCTCCTCTTTAGGCTATAGGCTATTTTTCTTGGCTTATTGTAATGTTATAGTCCTACTTTATAAAAAGAAAAAAAAATTACGGTATTGCGCAACAATCGCGAGTTAGGGACCCCCCCGAATATTGATGGGTATTTCGCACACTGTACAAGATGATTGTCTCATAAACTATTTTATTTTTTTTATTTTTTTTATTGAAGGACTATTCATTGCTCATCCCTAGTAAAAAATATTTTGAATGGGGAGGAGTAGTGACATGATTCATGTAATGGATTGCTTTCTCTTCACATGATTAGTATCTAATTAAGTTGAAAAAAAGTATCGAATGAAGTACTCAATTTGTATCGGTATCGTGTTAAGGGTACTGGTATTGGTAGTACTGGTATCGAACATTTTTAAACGATACCCAGCCCTACGTCTGAGAGACCTCTAGTGGTAGATGTTGGTATTGCACCTGTAGTGTGTGTGTGTGTGTGTTGACTGACCGGTGACGTTGAGGCTGACCATGTCCTGCGTGTCCTCCATCCCGTGCATCACCTCACAGCGGTACAGCCCGGCGTCGCTGGCCCGCAGCTTGACGATGGTGAGCGAGGCGTCGCCGACGGCCCGCGGGCGGCTCGGCGCCGACACGCGGCCTCTGAACTCCGGGCCGACCTTCACCACGCCGCCCTGCGCCACCAGCACCACGCGCTCCCCGTCGCCCTCCAGCTTCGTCCACTTGATCCTCAGCTGCTCGTCGCCGGGCGTCACCGTGAGGCCTTCGTCGTCCGTGGCGACGGGGAGGAGCGGTCCGGGTGTGGGAGTGGGCGTGACCAGCGAGGAGTCGGTGGAAAGTGGCGGCGAGATGGAGAAGTGACACGGCAGCACCACGCGGCCGGCCAGGCTGCCCGCCGCCGGAGCGCTGGTCTCCATCCGCATGGACTTAGGAGGAGCTGGAAAACAAGAGGGAGAGTTAGTATAGTGAACTAAAGCTAAGACTTAAAGGGATAGTTCAACATTTTGGCAAATTGGCCCATTGCCATAATCCCTATAGTCATAGCAGTAGGTTCGTTACCTTTAATTGTCGGTGCAAGCTGTTTTTAGAACGGCGGAGCCAGTGGCGTGCACAGACTTTTTGAAGGGCAGGGGCGAAAAGGAAAAAAAAGGGCACATAATAGCGCATCCTCGCCACTGAAGAGGGCACTTTTGGGCGTTTCGGCTTCCCTGAGAGCACTTTACCAATTGTTTTGGCTCCTAGATGTGGCTCCTAGAGGACACTTTCAGGGCTGCCAAGTTTCAGAAAATGACAAGAGTGAGACTGTAGCGACACGGTGCGTTTGGAAAAAAAAAGGTATTTTTTAACGTCGATTTGGCCTGTTTTATAATATCAATACCTTAAGACTAAAAAATGTCGATTTGGCCTGTTTTAACATGTGTTTTTGCTCCCAAGAGGGCACTTTAGCACACGTTTTGGCTGCCATGAAGTTCACTTTAGCACACGTTTTGGCTCCTAGAGGGCACTTTAGCACGCGTTTTTCAACAATTGGGCCACGAGGGGGGGGCGACTGCAGAGCCGTGAGCTGCTCAGAGCTACGCTACGGAGGCTCATTATGGGATTTCTTGGTTTCCCTCATCGAACTCATCAAATACACAATCCAACAACTCCACAACGCTCTGGTGGACAAGTTGTGAGCTGCACATTCACCACGCTATGAGATAATAACACAACGTTACCACACAGAGTTGTTTCAGAGGGAAATTTATGCAAAACCACTGATGCACGTTGCCTTCAGGGACAGTTTTTCATCATCGGTCTCTGTATTTCCCTCTAAAACAACTCTGTCTGGTAACGTTGTGTTATTATCTCATAGCGTGGTGAATGTGCAGGTCACAACTTGTCCACCAGAGCGTTGTGGAGTTGTTGGATTGGAATACGACTCACAGGTAGGTAAGAGTGAATGGAAACTGATGAGGATTGAGGACTGATGGGAACATTATGGGATGCATCCAAAAGGGGAAAATCCCACAAATGTGGAAGTTCATCTTCAGAGATGTGACAGAGGCTTTCTGCTAAAACCTGAACAACTGAAACTAAGACTAAATAAAAACGAAACAAAAACTAGTCAATTCCTCAGAATAAAAACTGAACTGAAACTGCTTCATCACTTGTTGAACAACTAAAACTAAACTGAAAAAAAAAATCAAACTAAAACTAAATGGTTGGAGGGTGTGGCACACACACACACTCATACAGCTACTGTGTCACAACATCTGTATTGGAGCCACAGCGGCAGCAGCTGGTGAAGTTGTCACAACATTTTACACTCATTCATTTAAACCGTGAAACTGAACGAATCAAACAGACTCATAAAAACGTGTTTAAGAGGAAATGAAGCGTGAAAATAAAACAAACAACTCGACTGAATCTGGTTCTTCTCCAAAAACTGGAGGATGAGTCTGGAGTTGAGGCTGCAAAGTGTCGCCATGATGCAACTGCATGTAGTGAGCTCACTATGACCTCGACCTTCCATCGCCAAACTCTGATCGCTTTAAGTGAATGTTTTTAGCCAAATTTGAAGAAGTTTCATCAAAGTTTTACTAAAATGAGGACGAGAGACGACCTGAATCAGTTCATCGTTAAGAAAAGAAGAATCTCTGAACCTGACGAATCACCAAGCTGCTCGACTAAAAACAGGAGAGTTATGTCACGATACGTTTTTCTTTTAAAAGGAAAAATGATTGAGCTCATGTTTGTAATGGAAGGAAATCTACACAAAATATCCAACAAAATAAAAACTGTTCAAAGTTTCCTTCACTTATTTTGCTCCTCAAGTTTCCCAGTTGTCCAGTAGGAGGCGCCACAGTCGACTGGTAAATTAAAACTAGTAATATCCGTAAAAAAAAAAAAAAAATTACATTGCAGATGGAGACTCAATTTATTAACCAGACAGAGTTGTTTTAGAGGGAAATTAATGCAAGACCGCGTTGCCTTCAGGGACAGTTTTTCATCAACAGTCTCTGTATTTCCCTCTAAAACAACTCTGTCTGGTAACGTTGTGTTATTATCTCATAGCGTGGTGAATGTGCAGCTCACAACTTGTCCACCAGAGCGTTGTGGAGTTGTTGGATTGTGTATTTGATGAGGGAAACCAAGAAATCCCATAATGAGCCTCCGTAGCGTAGCTCTGAGCAGCTCACGGCTCTGCTCCGCCGTTCTAAAAATAGCTTGCACCGAGAATTAAAGGTTTAAACGAACCTACTGCTATGACTATAGGGATTATGGCAATGGGCCAATTTGCCAAAATGTTGAACTATCCCTTTAAAAGTCAAAAAAGTGTTCATTTATAATCTTCATCTTAAATGTTTGATTCATGGATGACATCATAAACCTTCATCACCGCTGTAAAATGATGATGAAACTATAAAGTTACTGCATGAATCTGGATGATGTTTGTATCTGAGACGTCTCCACTCTGAGGCAGCAGTGAGCCGACTGTGTGTGTGTGTGTGTCTGTCTGTGTGTGTGTGTGTGTGTGTGTTATGTCATTTTCCACTGTGTCACTGTTGGACCTTGTTGTTAAAACACTATAAAGCTGCTTCAGTGGGCGGAGTCGTCGGTTTGTTGTCTCACCTGACTGAGGACGAGCGGCACAGAGACACACCAGACAGAGCAGGTGAGAGAGGACGAGAGGGAACATCTCCACGACCTGAGGACACACACACACACACACACACACACACACACACACACACACACACACACACACAGATCACCATGGTGACAACAATCATCTCTATTATCTTCTACTGTCTTCTGCTGCAGCTGTTAGTTCACACCGACAGGGAATCAATCATTAATCAATCAACCAACCAATCAATCAGTCTTGACATCACATGTGATAAACCAGAATATTTTTAGAGCTCAGGTTAAAAACAAGTGATTTGAATAAGTTTTAAATAGATTATAAACAGGAACTTTCTCTGTTTTCTGACAAAACAACCAATGAGAAAAATATAAATCATGATTGATTAATGATTCTGTGTGTTTCTATTAGTTTGTCCAACACATACATACAGCCACTACATTCTATAAAACCTCCTTAAAATTAATGCTTTTATGGAAGTTTGACATGTTTTGTGCATTTGGCACATTCATTTTTCTCAGTTTTCCATGTTTCCATAACATTCTCTGTTATAAACTGTTTTCTTGTCTGTAACAACATCTGGGTGAGGGATCCCTCCTCTGTTGCTCACCCTGAGCTTTCTCCTGGTTTTCCCTGTTAAAAGGGTTTTCTATGGAGTTTTTCCTCAGTCAATGTGATGCCATGTAAAGCCCTTTGAGACAAACTGTTTGTAAAAACGGGCTATACTAATAAAATTGCCTTGCCTTGTCTGGTAACTGTTGAAAAGTAACAAAGTACTTTTACTGGAGTCACAGAGTTCAGTTCAGTTCTGGAGCTGCTTTTATTTTGGAATTTATGTTACTTTACTGTTTTTTTTTTTACTTTTTTTTAGCTTCTCTGAGCTTTTTTTTTTTTTTTTACTTTGCAGCTGCAGCTTTTAGAAAACAAACTAATCAATCAAATGATCTAATCAATCAACAAGTTAAAGGGTAATTAGTGAGTTTTGCAGCAGTGACTCAGTATTTCTGCAGCTTATCTATTAATTAATGAATTAACTCTAATCTCTTTATAAAGTCTGAGAGTTTGTTCCCATCGCTTGTTTTTTTTTCTTTTCTTTTCTTTTATCTGAGTCGGTGATAATGAGGCGAGCAGTGAGCGCGCGGCCAGATGTTGCTCACAGCTGGATGTGCAGCAGCAGCAGCAGCAGCAGCAGCTGATTACAGTTTTATCCGAACATCAGCTGCTGCACACGGAGCCTCGACTGGTCCCGAGTGTCACTTTATCAATCCTGACTCTGAGCTTTTTATCATTTATTTATCACTGTGGGAACAAGACTCACAGCTCCGGGGTGGTCCGGGTTCGAATCCGGGACCTGGACCATCAGATATCTACAGTACCTAAATTCTTTAACAAATTAGAGCAGAAAATAGAGATAAACTGTGACCTCACCTGTTGGGTCCTTCAGTAAAAAGTCACTAAATCCACTTCTTTGTTTCCAGTTTTTATCTCTTGGAGCTAAAGTTTCCCGGGAAGGCGCGTGCGGTGGTGGTGGCGGTCTGTTGCGGTCTGTTGCGGCTCCTGTATCAGACTGCGGCCGGTCCGGACTCAAACCTCCGACCTCTCTGCGCTGCCTGCAAGTTCAAATCCACTTGACACCCGCTATTATCCAGACATTATGTTAGAGGAGGGGCGCATGTCCGCACCACCGCCCATCGGAGGGTGTGTGTGTGTGTGTGTGTGTGTGTGTGTATGTGGGAGAGAGAGAGAGGGATAGAGTGAATGGGAGTTAGATAGAGAGAGAGAGAGTGGGAGGAAGTGAGAATGGGGGAAGCCTGAGTGGGAGAGAGGCATTAAACTATAAGGTTCAGCCCAAAGAGCTTCAGGATGTACTACATTTCCCAGAATGCAACACGACAGCAGCATCCTCAGATGCAGAGGGACAAAACATTAAAAGTATTTTATTTTGTGAATTATCTCCACTTTTTTGTGTTTTTTGAACATCAATTTTAGTGGAAAGCTCTGAAGACTACAATACCCATGATCCTCTGCTGCAGAAGAAGCCAGGAGGTTAAAATAATAATCAAATTAGTTTTCCCTAAGCTATCATCAACACACAGAGAAGAGGAATTTAAGCTCATTAATTGGACGTAGTTGATGCAGAAATGCACCTTGGGAATTGTAGTCAACCTCTTTGAGTTAAGTTTTTAATCTCAAAAAAAGGGAAATTTTGGACTTTTGAAAGAGTTTCCTGATGTCGACATGTTTGAACTGTGAGTCACAAAACACTGTTAATGAGAAGAGTGAATGGGAGAAGTCGCAACTCTTATTGAACCCCTCCCCCACTGGTAAACACACTCACACACACACACACTTAGTCTTGGTCCTGATCTGACCCACAATGCACTCTGCTGGTTTGCTCAAACACGGGCAGCTGTGAGACCGGCGGACGAGGCTGTAAATCACGGTTTCACCGGCCGTGGGAATCAAACATGGTGGAGGAGATGTACTAACTATAGGCTACAAGGACAGAGGAGTTGACCCAGGATGTAGCCAGGGTCAACTAGACTCTCTGATTGGCCGGCGCTCTGAGCTGCAGGGTGATGATGTCACGGCGGACGGACGCTCGGCTTCGTTTTCATGTGACTTCACCTCAGTGTCAGAAACCTAAAACCTCTCCGTTCTCACACAGATTAAACACAGTCACATGATCGGTGCTGATCCAGACGTTAGACCACACCCACAAACTTAAACTTATACAATTAAATAGATCAAACAAAAGACTTTTGTCATTTTAAAGTTGATATTTACACAGTTTATTGGTACAAATATAAAAATCACATCTTTGTAAACATGTAAAAAAAACAAAAACAAAGAGTTGATGAGGAGCAGCAGGAACCTGAGCCGAGACGTGACGATGAACACGATGAGTTCAAGTTTCACTCAACTTCAGCGAGGTGTGAAGTTTCATCTGGATTTAAAACTTCAGAGGCAAGAGAGGACGAAGGAAGAGAAGAAGCAAAACTACGGTGGCCTTGAGGGTTCAGCTTCTACCTTTTCGTTTCCGGGGACACAATAAAGTGAGGGGCCGCTTCCTGTTAGTGGGTTTGACAATAATCTGAGTTTGTTTGGTTTATTAGAACGTCAATATCACATGATTCACATGGTATTGATCACATGGACTGCTAGCTTAGCATTAGCCTGTAGCCTGCTGGTCCCTCACTTTATTGTGTCCTCCAGAAACACTTCCTGTTGTGTCAAACTGATGAAGTTGTTTTCTGATGTTTGTGTCTTTGTTTGTTTTCTTTTCTTGAAGCTGCAGTGAGTTGATCCTTCAGGGCCACCGTAGAAAACCCCGCTAGCCTACTAGAAAATCCAACATGGCCGCCATTTTCACACAATAAATTCACCCACAACTTTTTCATATGAATAACCTATAACTAAATCTGATATTTTAACAATGTAGAAAGAGAATTTAGTGCACTACAAAAAAACAAAAACAAAGAAAAAACAAAATGGAAAAGTTAGCTAACTAGCCTAGCACTAGCCTGTTAGCCTAGCGAGCTCAGGAAGTCGTTACAGCAGCTTCCTGTTGGAGGAATAACGGTGTTTCTGTGACTTAATGGCTTCAGTCTGATCCAATTTTAATGATTTTGGTTAAAGCGACTTCTACGTTTAATAAACACGTGGTCGAGGTCGTTAAGTAAAGAAACAAATCTCCCATCGACCTGTGATTCGTACGTTTCGTCAGAGCGTCACGGTTCATCCTCAGAAGTCTTCAAACAGGTCCTCGGCTTCTGAACGAGCTGCTGCAGCGTCTGTGGAGCGATGGGAGGTCGACTGCTGCTTACTGGATGCTGCAGGGGAGTAACTGCACACACACACACAGAGACACACACAGAGACACACACAGAGACACACACACACACACACACACACACACACACACACACACACACACACACACACACACACACACACACACACACACAGGTCAGTGGGCTAATGAGGCCGATTTACAGGAGTTTTCCTGTTGAGACAGGAAGTGGATCATGTGGCCCATAAGGAGCGAGACTGGAAACACATGGGCGACTTTTATACCTGTGTGTAGATAGGTAGGTGTGCGTGTGTGTGTGTGTGTGTGTGTGTGTGTGTGTGTGAGTGTGTATCGTCTACATTAAATAATACACTCTATAACTCTTCTGTTTCCACGTGGAGACTTCTCGTGGTGTTCGCTCTCTGCTCTACAGACGCTTTAGCTTCACCTGAACGCAGCACCGTGAGGCGAAAGTGGCGTTCAGAGAAAGCGAGGATGAGGATGAGGAAGATGAAGATGAAGATGAAGATGAAGGCAGCGCAGGAGGTGACAGGAGAGAGAGAGAGAGAGAGAGAGAGAGAGAGAGAGAGAGGATCAAAGGAGAGTCTGGACGTAGAAGCTGCAGGTTTCGGTCTTAAAGCAGCAGTTTGACATTTTTCCGGACGTTTACATGTTCAGACTGAACCAACAGTAAAAACTCTGGGGGAGGTTGAAACCAGCAGCTGCTCAGCTCAGTCCAACATAAACCTGACCACAGTTACAACCTGAGGCCTGATACACTGAGAGGCTGGTGGTGCAAAGATGAATGAATGAATGAACTCCTCTCTAACTCCTCTATCCTCTATAGCCAGGGCCGTTGTATAGGGGAGAAAGGTGATGATAACTCTAGGGGCCCAGCGCCCAGTGGGGCCCATAAAAAACCCCAGTAGTCTAATCTTTGTATGACTGATTTATTCTGCGTAAGACCCTGACTAATACTCATAGTACACTGTAAAAACTCAACATCTTACCAAGAATATTTGTCTTATTTCTTGTCCAAATGTCTCATTTCTAGTCAAAACTTATCTATTTCCACTTAAAATAAGACTCATTACCTATAAAAATTAACTTGTTTTTAGATCATTTTCACTTAAATTCACAATAAATAGAAAAAACTGCCAGTGAAAGTTTTTTGTGCTCGTAATAAGGAAGAAAAACTTGCTCCACTATCAGATTTTTTCTACTTATTTCAAGTGAAAATCTGCTTGAAAGAAGTAAAAAGTGTCTAAAAACAAGCTACTTTTAATATGATGTGTCTTATTTTAAGTAGAATGAGATTTGTTTTGACTAGAAATGACATTTTGACTAGAAATAAGACAAATATTCTTGCTAAGATACTTGAATTTTTGCAGTGTAATGCTGCATTAGCATCAAAACAAGGTAGGCTAAATAAAAAACGATAATACATACATAGTCTAAGAAAAAAAAAGGAAAAGTTAGGGGGAGGGGCCCACTTTAGTATTCTTTAAGGGGGCCCAGAATTCCTAGCAACGGCACTGTCTATAGTGAGACGTCTTCCTTCAGTTTGGCCTTCACAGTCAATCACACCTTCTCTATACTTATGATTATTATTACTGCTGATAAGCTGAAGGACAAATCAAACCATCTAGGTGTCTATCGGTGGGTTTACATGGACAGTACATGCACAGCTGTGCCAAAAACAAAACAGAAACAGAAACATGGAAATACATTGTTTGTTGAGCGCAGTCTTTGCTGTTATAATATTTCTCTTTATTAAACAGCAGCGTGACATATGCCTAGTACTTTCAAAGGGACATTGTGTAACTTCTCCTGGTATCTATTCACGAAAATCGATATTTGGTTCAAAAGTCTGTTTTTCATTCATCAGTAATCGCCATGTTTTTACGTTCAGTAGCAGCGTGACGGTAGGAAACCATGGAAACTCAGCGGAGACACCGGAGCTGTCGGCTCAGGTCGAGGTGGCGTCTGTGAAAAGTCACCGTGGTAACGCAGTGAGGAGGAATGGAGCGTTACACTGATGCTGCATTCACCTGCAGTCGGGCAGACGGCCGTCGCTAACAAACCAGATGTCGTTTCAGTCACAGAAGTCCAGAGAAAGATGGTAAAACAATACCACATCGTCATGACAACATATTGTCACGTGTATTGTTTTGCCTCGTGCTGACGGACCACTTGTTTACATAGAGGCTTGTTTATGCCGTTACGTGCAGCGGCTGTCATCTGTCTGACGTCTGCCCAATTTCAGGTGAATGCAGCATGAAAAATACGATTAAGTTGCTTGTGATATACAACCGCAACGCTAGATGGGAGGAATTCCTACACAATGTACCTTTTAAGAAGAGAGAGTCTTTTGGAGTTGGGACTGCATTGCATATGTAATGTAATATTTAGATTTTTTAGCAGGTCCAGTAGTAAATTGGTTTCTCTTGAAGTCCATCTTGGGGCGGTGAATTTCTTGCTCGACATTTTCGCTTGAGTGGCAGAAAATCGACCTGTTTCAAGGTTTACATGACAGACAGAACGCTTTAGAAAAGGTTTAAGCTATATTCCCTTCAAACCCAATGGAATTTCAATCGGTTTGGGGTAAATGAGACGGTTTGAGGTGTTTATATGAAACATTTGAAACCGTTTAAAACTGTCTATGTAAACCCACCTTATGACCTATCAATGGATCTAAGACAAAGAAGTATTTGTCCAAGTATTTGAAGGGCTGGGTTCACCTAACCCAAGACTGAGTCAAGACCAAGACCGAGACCAAAACCAAGTAAGACCAAGAAACTGGCGTTAAAGGGACAACAAGGAGTTTCTCCATCGGCAGAACGAAAAATTCCGCGACAATAAAAAAGTCTCATATTAATGTGGATGAATCTACGTTACCACTTGTTAATGGGCCCATTTTCTATAAATCTATGGTTTTGTCTCTATGGTTATTTTGTTATTATTAGTGGTGGTGGAAATGCTGGGCGAGCCGACCAGCGTTTCTTTACTTTCGGTTTCGTGGCGAGTCATGAGAATAACGCCGCCGAATCTCCGTTTATGGTCGAACTACGACGGTATGTGATCGTCTTCCAACCTCTGACTTTAATTCTTGATGAATGCAAACATGAGTCTGTCTTGCGCCGGTCAAAGAATTTCACGGTGCGGAGGCTCATAAATGTAGTGAGAAAACACTTCGCTTTTCCAAAACTCCTCGTTGTCCCTTTAACGTTGTCTGAAGACTGAACATCGTGAGATTTTGATATCGTTACAGCCCTATTATTGGCTTTTATCAACGAACAAAGACAAGATGAACGACCGCTTGATTGAACAACTCAATAATCGGTTGTTGTAGCGTCACCACTCAGAGGTTTCTCCTCCTGGTGGCTGATGGGACATGTGGCTGTGGAGCTGAGGACCAAGTGTGTTGATGTGTGTTTATAAGAAGCCTTCAGGCCAGAGACCAGTGTGTTTATGCTTTTACTGTAAACCTGAAGGAGCAGAAGAAAAAAAAAAGAAAGAAAACGAGGTCAGAGTGAAACCTCCCTGAAGCTACACACACACACACACACACACACACACACACACACACACACACACACACACACACACACACCTCCTCACCTTTCACCTGTGAGTGTGTGTCTGACGACCACCATGACGACCACCCACCTCACCATCCAGACCTGCTGCCCGTTCCTACGACGACGACATCACAGAGACTGATTCTGGTTCTGAAACCCGAACGCAACGCGACCCGGGCTCAACGTGTAGCCATGACGACCCGGGCTGAGTGGAACCATGACGACCCAGGCTGAGAGCGGCGCCGATCGAGGCCCCGAGCTCCTTCAAATCATTACCAACTGTGGGAGCAACGCTGCCGCTGCCGCTGCCCTGCTGCTGGAACCAGTTAAAGGGATAGTTCACCCAAAAATCAAATTTCATCACTCATTATCTCCTCCCCCTCATGTGGACTAAGGGCTGGGAGAAGTTTCAGAGTCCTCCGAGGCTTCTCTGAGTTACAGGGGGTCTCGGCGTAGCAGTGCATGTCCATATAACGGTTGCAAATGGATACCAACTGTCTTCGTAACAAAAAGACACACCAAAAAACATCCAAATACCTCCATGCTGCTCGTATGTAATGTCTGTCTTGTATTGAAGCCCAGACATGAGAAATTGTCCAGAAAAAAATGTAATAAGTCTGTATTTCAAGCTTGTTTTGTAGCGGAAGCAAATTTGGACGAACAAGGGTCCGTCCTCTTCCCGGTTCGTCAGACTTGGACGAACTGGGAAGAGGAGCTTCCGCTACAAACAAGCTTGAAAAATCGACTTATTTAATTTTTTTCTGGACAATTTCGCATTTCAGGGCTTCAATACAAGACGGACATTACATACGAGCAGCATGGAGGTATTTGGATGTTTTTTGGTGCGTCTTTTTGTTACGAAGACAGTTGGTATCCATTTGCAACCGTTATATGGACATGCACTGCTACGCCGAGACCCCCTGTAACTCAGAGAAGCCACGGAGGACTCTGAAACTTCTCCCAGCTCTTAGTCCACATGAGGGGGAGGAGATATTATAATGAGTGAAATTTCAATTTTGGGTGAACTATCCCTTTAACAGGAAACAAGAGAGGAGGACCACCGCAGACTCCCACACATGGCACAGGGAGGGAGGGGGTGAGGTGGAGCTCGGGGGGACGCAGCCCCCACACGGAGCTGATGATGATGATGGTGACAACATGGACTCAGAGTTCAGTCTGAGACGGCGCTGGGAAACGAGGGACCAGGGGAATCGAACCTGCGGTTTCTCTGTTAATGGCTGGAAGGTTCAATGAAACTAATTACAACTGAAAATGACAAAACCACAGATCTGTTTACACTGGTTTGATTCATTCAGCACCGCAGAGTTTAATCTGTGTTAACAGCAGCCGGGAGACAAGGACACGAGAAGACAAGGAGGCTTGAGCTCGGTCTCTGGAGATTTTCTTTTATTTTTTTCCAGAAAATTCTCTCATTCTGAGTTTAAAGTCCCTGTAAAGTGAAATTAGAGTTTTGTTTCAAAATATATTAAAAGTGTTCGAAATAAAACATGCAAAAAGACTCATTTCTGTACAGTGCTTAATTTTAGATCTGGATCTGAAGATTTTCAGTTTCAGTGCTCCTGTTTTTGCGGTAGCTGCATCTGTCCGGCACATCCGCAATTTTTTTCCACAGACAGCGTCGATCGACTCAAACGTGCACTTTATTTACTTCAAGCAAGTCGACATGTTTGTAAAACTAGATCTAATTCAACTCGCGCGAGACCCAGTTGCCGTGCTCGGCGTGTTCAGCAGTGGGAAAGCTAACGCCAGGCCCGTCGTCCTGTGCTGACGGTGGCGGCCCTCATTGTTGTTGTGGTGTAGCCTTCAAGGCTCCCGTTGCTGTGGCGGTGAGCCGTGGGTCCGATGCTGCAGTGGCTCGGGGTGAACGGGATGAACGGGGCTAGCCGGCGAGCTAACGCGTTAGCGCCGGGCTAGTCGAGCTAACGTAGCTAACGCTATCAGGGTAGCGGAGATTGGTGTGCTGACGGCAGCGGCCCCAGCATATTTCCCTCACTGCTCAGTGTGTATCCGAGACATTCAGATAAGAGCTGGACTCAGACTCAGGCTCAAACGTCTAGCTCAAACCCGTAGCTGCTCGGGTACAATGTGACAGTTAGCAGTAGCATCAGCATAGTTGGCCGGCCGGTAGAACGTCTCTGGCCATTTGATTGACAGTTGAAACTTGACGAAGCTCAGCAAGTGGGCGGGGCTTCTGTGCCTGCAGCAGACTTCCAGAGCTGTGAGAACTGCCTCATTTAGTCATGATTTTAAAACCTAATTTCACCTACTAAACAAATTTTTCTAGCATCCAAAATTGGCAGGATGGTTAATAGGACATATGTCTGGGATGTGATTAACTCAGAAGACGAATCCAGTGTCACTTTTCAGGGACTTTAAAGTCAGAATTGTGAGAAAACGAAGTCAGAAACGACTTTCTTCTCTTCCGTGTTGAAGTCATGTGACGGCGGTGGAGTTCGTTTCCAGCTCTGATCGTTTCCAGACTTCAAACATCACTCAGTGTTTCTCATTAGCGGCGACGATAATCAAAACCTGTCGGTGTCATAATAACTGTTGTTTATTTTCTCTACATAACAATAACAATCCTAAAGACAGACAACGGACACATCTGATTGGCCGAGCCGGGCCGAAGCCGATGTCACAGTCTGACGTCAAACAAATCCTCCCTGCTGCTGCGGTGGCCAGAGAGAGACGTCATCAAGGTTTTTTCTCATCTTGTGAAACGTTGATTACTGACTACGTTCATATTCACACGTTAGAGGAGTCACAGAGGAACAAACAGGCTGCAGAATCTGTTGTCGGTGTGAAGCTAAAAGCAGAAACACGGAGCTCAAACTGCTGCTGCTGCGTCTTGTAGTGATTATGTGTTATGGCCTCGAGCGACGTTTGATGGTTTACAGAAACACAGGGAGAGAGGGAGAGTCGCACTGCAGCTTTCTATTGTTTCTCTTCATGGGAAAACACTCAGATCTAATGTTTGCAGGAAGTACAGTGAGTCAACAACAAGGAGGAGGAAGAGGAGGAGGAGGAGGAGGAGGAGATCAGATCAAACAGCTGTTTCATAATCGAATCAGAACGAGTCTCATTTAATCGTTGACTCACAGAGAAGATTATTCTGTTCAATGAAGAGCTCAGTCACTGATCCACGACCAGATCTAAAAAAACATCTCAGTGAAGTTTTCCATCTCCTTTCTCCTCTCTCAGCTTCTCTCTGAAGATCTGGTAACAAAAGGTCGGTGTCAGCCAATCAGAAGAGAGGAGGAGGCTCTGAGCCTCTCTTCTGATTGGCTGACTGTTTTCTAAAGTGATCCAATTAAAAAACAGAGCAGATTTCAGAATAAAACACTCAGAGAAACTAAAAATCCTGCAAAGTTGTTTGATGGATGGTGGGTTCAGGTGGTGAGGGGGCGGGGCTTTGTTGTGACATCACAAAGTGACAGGAAGTCCTGACGGCTGGTTTTACAGGGATACGCCAACTTTTTTTTTTTTCGTGTCTTGCCTCGCTCCCGAGTCCATGACCAGCAGATAGACACCATCCTTTCAACTGTGCGTGCAGTAACAAGGGAGATAGAGCCGTATCGCCGTAATTAGCTTAGCTCAAACACTGGAAGTGTATGGGTAGTGTTAGCCTGCCTGCTACCTAAAGTCGCTAATTAGCTTAGCTCAAACACTGGAAGTGTATGGGTAGTGTTAGCCTGCCTGCTACCCGAGCTGAAATCAGCAGTCAGAAGCTGATTTCATTTTAGCTCTAAACTCTGTAAATATATCACTTTATCCACATTTCAAACATGTTTAGGTGAGAAAGTAGCCGTTTAGATCAGCAGTGTGTCGTTAATTTGTCTAAATACCAGCTGTTTACAATTTTGTTTGGACGAATTCGGCGCTACTCGAGCTAGCCGTTGTGACCAACGCACTTCCGGTTACTTTCGCAAAATAAAACACCCGTTGCCCTTTACATACAGAAAACCATGACGCTAGAATTTGTGTTTTTACTTTGAAACAGGAAGCTAACCTACCCTCGATGTAGCTAGCTTGAACCAAAATAAACCGTCTTTGCTTGAACCCTCCGTTTTGACCGATCTCGTCCCGTTACCGGCATTTGACCGCTCAAGATGCCTTACCGGAGAGTTTTGTCAGCTCTGAGACGAAGAAGAGTTTCTGAGTTGCTGAAGAGTTTCTCTGATGACTTTAGGTGGAGGCAGGCTAACACTACCCATACACTTCCAGTGTTTGAGCTAAGCTAATTACGGGCGATACGGCTCTATCTCCCTTGTTACTGCACGCACAGTCGAAAGGATGGTGTCTATCTGCTGGTCATGGACTCAGGAGTGAGGCAAGACATGAAGAAAAAAAAAATGTTGGCGAATCCCTTTAAGGCTCAGTTTCTGAATACAGGCTGTGTGCATTTCTCTGTGGCCTGAGGCTTTGATACTTTCACAGTATTAATATAGAACCTAGAGCTGCTTTATAACCACACTACACATGGACATCTACCTTTATACTGTATGGAGCTTTAACACAAACATCTACCATTATACTGAAGGAGCTTTAACACAAACATCTACCTTTATTCTGAAGGAGCTTTAACACAAACTTTGACATCACTGACTTTCTTCACCTGAAGTTTCCACCTTTGCACTAAGTTTCACTCTGGAGTTTCTTCCTGCTCTGTATTTAACACGTTCCCTAAAACGTTGAGCAATCCCCGTCATCAGCCACGCTTCATGTGGCCTTCATTTGATTCTCTGCAGGGTCTTCTCCTCCTCCTCCTCCTCCTCCTCCTCCTCCTGCTCCTCCTCCTCTACATGGAGGTGGCTGTGGAAGGTGAACGGGTTGAGTAGTGATGGAAATGGCTGAAACAATAGGAGGGTGAAGCGCTGCCAGCAGCTGGACCCCCCCACGGTAACCACCTCAGACAAAGGCCTCTCTTTAGCAGCCAGGGTTTACCAGCTCAGGAGGAGGAGGAGGAGGAGGAGGAGGAGGTGCTGGTGGGATCAAACATGGAGCCACAGCTGCTCATCGGCTCACTGCTGCTTCTTGTTGGTCGGTAATAAGCCGGTAACGGCGGCGATGGATGGCAGCACTTACTACCATCTGCGAGCAGCAACAGTCGCTGGCTCGGGGCCGGAGTTTGGAGTTTGGCCGCCGCCGTGTATTCAGCGTTCTCCGCTGGACGGCCACAGAGACAAACGTCAGATTGAGACATGACTCTTGGATTAATTTCTATAACTGAACACGTCCAAGGAGAAAAAACTGGCAGACGGGAGGTTTCGGGGGCACAAGAGCGGCGGCATTGTGAGGATTTTGGACGTGAAGAAGCCTCGGAGCCTCGGAGCCGTGGGACGCAGTCAGATAACGACAGAGGAGGTTGTTCTGACTCCCAGAGGAAAAAAAAACAGCAGCATTCAGCAGCGTCCAAGAAAAAAACACACACAGCTCTGCTTCAAACTGTGAAGAAACATTTTCTCATTTAGTCTTTTACTACAAAGTGAACAGTGTTCGAACAGGCGGGAAAAAAAATAAAAACGACACATAAAAGGAGCCGAGTTTATTTCTCCTGAGTCTATTAACGGAGTGATCCTCCTGTCTGCAGTAAACCAGCTACGTGTCGTCTCCTCAGTGAGGAGGCGGAGCTACGTAGCTGCAGGTTAACGCACCTGTCGGTCGCTTCCTGCACCGACACAGACAGAACAGTATGATGTCATCGACTCCAGTAGAGTGAAGCTCAGCTAGATTCAATCATCTCCTCCCCCCTTTCTCTCTCTGTTCCTATAATCAGCTGATTATGTTCGTTATTGATCGTCCTATCATATTTCACCATGATCCCCACCGTCCAATCACATCGTAGCTCTCAAACTTTAGTCGGCCTCATAGAGAGCTGAAGCGGAAGCAGGAAGTAACGTCACCATGGGACCTCAACTCGGAAAAAGTCTCCATAGCCGTGTTTCCACTGCAGGAGTTCCTGGTAAAGGGAGGGGGTAGGAACTTCTACAGGAACCGTCCTCTCACTCGGCCCTCTCAGTGGCCGTGTTTCCACTGCAGAGTAGGACCCCGCAGCGACGTCATGAGTTTCGATCGCCGCTGTGCAACAGTTTCGACCGTGACGTCACCCAGGCAGGTCACAAGCACATGCACAAAAATCATAACAACAACGGAGAAGAAGGATGGAAGGAGCTGAGGCGGTAGGCGCGTTTCTGGTTTGTGTGTTTGTGCACATGGCGGCTGATTGTAATCCTGCTTGAGTTTTTTTTTTTTTTAACTTTTCACGGCATTGTGTTGTGGCGTGATGGATCCCCAGTGTGTCGAGGTGCGCTGATATTTTCATTTCGCCACGATGACTCAAACCCCCTCTGAATCTCCTCGGTGCTGTAGACTGCAATCAATGTCTGCACCTCATCGTCGGTCCATTTGTGTATATCTTCCTGCTGTTTTCTTGTTGTTTACAGCGGTGTCTGCTAGGCTGATGCTCCCCTTCTGCTCCCCCTTTTAAAAATGCCGGTTGTTTTGGTGCTTTCTGGTAGCGTCAGAGCTGCTCTAGCTTTAGCCAATCAGTGCCGGGTTAACCTCGAGCCCCACCAGGAGCTTTTCAGGGCCGAACGGAGTACCTACCCTGGAGTAGGTACTCCGTTGGCCCCCGTAAAAGTTCCTGTAAATGGCCCTGTGGGGGAGGTTCCTGCAGTGGAAACACGCACCAACGGGGCTGGCCCCGTAAAATTACCCCGAAGTTCCTGCAATGGAAACGCGCCTCATGTAAGTGAACGGGAGTCAAAGTTTTATTTCGTGATCTGATTGAATTGTGCCATGAGAAAAAAATCTGACCTCTACCTGTTTAAAACATCACGTTTCATGAAGAGAAATCAGCCGTTTATCATAAAACGGCCACAGAAGAATGTATTTAGTGTAAAGACGCTCTAGGACTACAGATCTGTGTCCCACAAAAAATACGTCACCAACTGACACGGGAAAGGAAGGACGCCATGTGGTGACGTCACCTACGCGACTTGTAGTCTTTCTGGTTATGGACTGGAATTATGGATGGAATTTTATTTTACAATAGTTTTACAACAAACTGCTGATTTCTCTTCATGAAACGTGATGTTTTAAACAGGTAGAGGACAGAGTTTTTTCTCATGGCGCAATTCAATCGGATCACAAAATAAAACTTTGACTCCCGTTCACTGACATGGCGACGTTACTTCCTGCTTCCACTTCGGCTCTCTATGACAACGTCCTAACTCTTCATCAACAACAACTAACATCAAATTAAAGGGTTAGTTCACCACATTTCCAAAGATCAATATCTTATCAATATCTTTTTATTCTATTCATCTAAAAAAAAAGTGAGAACGAAACTACTGCAGCTCTAATAACTGATGTTTTAGAGTCAAGTCCCAGCGTTCACACACATGCACACACACACACACACACACACACACACCTCCCCCTCCTCCCCCCTCCCCATCCTCTTGAACGGGAAAATCAAACATCATAAAAGCTGCTGTCAGAGATCTTCTTTATGTCGGGTCATTACATCCAATCTGCAGCAGCTCGCTATGATTCTAACCTTCGGGTCTGAGGTTACACACACACACACACACACACACACACGCATAAACACACAAAGACACACACACACACACACACACCCTCCCCCAAACTGCTGTTGAGTTGTACGTGAAAGTTACACAAGGCTGCAGAGTTAATCTCAGTCGTATGGAGCCGTAAAGTGAAACAATCAGTGACGTAAACATGTGGAGGAATGTGTGTGTTTAAGTGTGTTTAAGTGTGTGTGTATGTGTGTGTGTGTGTGTGTGTGTGTGTAGGGGGGTGGAGTTAAAGCAAAGGAAGTGACAAAGAGAGTGAGTTTAAACAGGAGCAGCTGCAGGTGGAGGCCGTCGGAAAACAGGGAGGTGAGATTCAACTTAAACAATAAAGTGCATTAAAATAGACTGTGTGTGTTTAAGTGTGTTTAAGTGTGTGTGTTAACGTGCACACACCCCACCCTCAATATACGACTTTCACAATAAGAGTATGAAGCGTTTACGAGGCCAATAAATAAACAGACCAGACGTCCGATGACATCACAGAGTGGGAGGAGCTTCGTGCTGTACCTTCGTCTCTGGGACGACGATGACGATGATGTCAATGATGTTGCCGTCGGTTTCTTGGCGGCCACGACGACCTCCTCCCCCGGGGGCGCGAGGTGGCGGATGCGGCGTTTTCTGGAGGGGGCGACGTCGGTGATGTCCCTCAGGCTGTCGTCCAACGGGGACGGAGACTCTGCAGGACGGACAGAAGACGGACAGAAGGTCAGAGGGTTTAGAGCAGTGGTTCTCAACTGGTGGGTCGGGACCCAAAAGTGGGTCGCGGACAGCTGGGCAAAAAAGTAAATAATATTTAATGCACATCTGATGTTGGACATGTCTTTTATTTTGAAATATAACTTATTTTGAAAGGCACACGACACTTGCACACATGCAGTTGATGATTTGGCGCTCCTGTTTCCCTGCTTTTATTAGTGCATTCTGTCAATCTTGTTTTGTTTTGTGGGTCTTTATTTTGTGCAATTTGGTATTAATTCACTTTTGTGAACATGCTCTGAATGCAGAGATGCATTAGAAGTCAAATATATCGTTTTGTTGGTCTCCATTTTGTGCAGTTTGATATATTTTTATCAGGGTTCCTACACATTTGAAATTTCCAAATTCCAGACTTTTTCCAGACTTCTCTGTAAAAAAAATCAAATAATTTGTGATATTTAAGTAAATAGATGTGCATAATATAAAAAAAGCATGCAATTTATCATTTGTTTTCATTATTCTGAATGGGTATGCCATTATGCAACCAAATAATTACCAGGGGATTGTAGCTAAGTACATAATTTCCATACAATAGTTTCCATTTCCATGCTTTAAAGACCTGCAGAGATGCATCAGAAGTCAAATTCCATACTTTTCCATGGTCTCCATTTTGTGCAGTTTGATATTTTTTTTATCCACTTCCGTACATGCAGTTGTCATGGTAACTCCTCAGTTTCATTCATGTGCTCTGAAATGCACTTTGCTCAATAAAGAGCTAAATGAGTTTTTAAAGGCTTTTTATTTTTTAAATCTTGGTTTAAATTCTATAAAAGTGGGTCGTGACTTAGTGACCATGGGACAATGTGGAGCCCAGAGTGAGACTAGTAGAGAACCCCTGGTCTAGAGGTCACGGTGCGTTCACGACGGTCACGTTCTGATGCTGTCTCGCATGAACCGTACGTGTGTGTGTGTGTGTGTGTGTGTGTGTCGGTTAACTACTGACACCGTTTCCTCACAAAACAAACTAACCACAGTCCCCCCCCCCCGCACCCCGCCCCTCCTCACGCCGCCGCTGCCGCTCCCATTTTTGTTTGACAATAACTGGAAACCTGCAGCAGCCGTCGTCGTGAGCTGTTGTCGTAGCAACAGAAACAACAACATGGGATGCAGGGGGAAGGCCCGGGAAGCAGACGACGTATCGAGGTATCAGTGTCTGGGATTTAACACGATTTATTCAGCGCCGAGTGAGAAAGTGGAAAAATGAGGGAGGGGCGGGGGAATAACTGCCCCTAAAGCCTAAAGCCCCCCCCTCCTCCCCCCCTACCCCACACACACACACACACACACTGTGACAGGTGAGTTATGTTCAACTCTTACACACACACATGCATACACACACTCTCTGTGATGATGAAGTGGAACGAGGACCCTCTACTCCACATTACATTACATAACTCCTCGGTGATGTCATACAAACACACTGGCTGCCGTGGCAACAGCCCCCTGCCACCCAAAAAGTATTAAAAAAAAAAATCACATAGAAACACACATAGAAAAACAAAACTCAACTCAACTCTTTTTTTCCTGACAGCTTCACAGTTTTGACGCGTGACACCTGAACACATCACGGGGCTCGATGAGTGACGGCCCCCCCTCTGCCCCCCACCACAGGTGTTTCCCATCAGCCATCACTTCAGCTGCAACACCTGCAGCCGACACGCTCTGAGTGATGATGTCATGTTGTTTTCAGAGCCAGATTAACGACTCTGGAGGCCGCCCCTGAACGCACCGTCACCGACCGTCACCGTGATTCATAGAGACGTCTAATGGAGAGGGGGGGGGTCGCGACCTCTAGAACGTTTCTCTCCTTCTACGGCGAAGAGAACTCATAACGCTGTAACACCGAGCAGGTACTGATAATATAACACAGTGCACGTGTTTCCAGGGGACATAATAAAGTGAAGAACGGGGCGGTGTGTAGCAGCCGCCCCAAGTGTTGAGGCTACAGTCCTCACTGCATGCGGCCTGCGTTCGAATCCCGCATCGAGCGGCCCTTTCCTGCATGTCATCCCCCCCTCTCTGCCCCCCCATTTCCTGTTTCTCTCTTTCAACTGTGCTTTCCAGTAAAAGGCGAAAAAGCCCCAAAAATATACTTAAAGCAGAAGTAAGCGATCCGGTCGTTTTGGCTAATGCTGCGTTCCAGGCAGGCTTTTGAAATCGTAAATTACAGCTTCAAGTCACAACTTACGACTTTGTAGCGTTCCAGGCAACCCACTCGTGTTTTTCCGACCTGTTTTACCTGTGAAAGTCACTATAACGGCCACTCGTAACTTCTGACCCGTGAACTCGTACCAGATCGAACTGGTACCACTTCACGGTCAGAAAAATACGAGTTTCCTTGAACGCACCATAACAGTCCTCGTCCCTACGTCGCCACATTCACGGCGTCCCTTGGCTGCATACACAGCCCTTTATGCCGTTCTCTCTCCTCATTGGATAAAAACTGTAGGATACGATAAATGTTTTCTCCTGGGCTCAGAGCAGAGCAGAGTGACTGACAGACCCGTGTTTCGGTCCAAACACTCTATGTAAGTGATTGCTGTCGGAAGATATAACTATTTAAGACTTATATTAACACAAATATATCACTTACTTCTGCTTTAAATTTTTTTTGTGTAAATACTGGTCTGCACATGTGCGAACCGGCTGCCATCTTTGACCACTGTCTACTCCACTTGGACAAACTTCATTAGGGCACTGCCCGATTTGCGTACAAGCGGAAGTCTGCTTAAAGTTCTGTAAATTTAAAATACAGTACTGTAAAGTTGGGATATGTTTAGGTGTTGTTACATGTAGTGCATATAAAGTTAATATATTAATAGTTTATTTAGTGAGTGTTGTGGTAGTTGTGATTGTCATGGTGATGAGGCCGGCGAGAAAAGACGAGAGTAAACACTAAAAGTCGCCTCTGTTCCTGTTTTCTGAGCATCAAGATCCAGACCACCACAACCAACCCTCAATTTACATTAGTCAATGTAAAACCAACCTTGTAAGGTCAAGTCAATTCAACTAAGTTTGTCCAAGTGGAGTTACCGTACGTAGCTGGGCAGCGATGTAAATCGGGCAGCGATGTAAATCGGGCAGTGACAGGGACCAGTCACAATAAAACGAGGGACCAGTTTGGGGACACGACTGTTAGCTTAGCATTAGCCTTTAGCCTGCTGGTCCCTCACTTTATTGTGTCCTCCAGAAACACTTCCTGTTGTGTTGTAAAGTTGTTTTCTTTAAGCTGCAGTGAGTGCACCGTAGTTTTTAGGTATTTCATTCATGTTGAGGAGTATTCAGCCTGTCTGACTCAGGTCTCACCCCGCGGCGGAGCAGACGGAGCTGGAGTCGACTGAACCTCCTCCGGCTCCTCGTCTGTGCTGCCTCCATATTGATCTCCTCCTCCTTCCTCCTCCTCTTTTTCCTCCTCCTCTTCCTCCTCCTCTTCCTCCTGACTTCCTGTTCGACCTCGTTTCTTGTGTTTCTCTCCCTCAGAGGAGTTCCTGCAGCAGAGGACCAGCAAAAAAAACAACACGGTCATATATATATACTGTATATAAGGTCGTCGTTGATCGAACTGTGACCCGACTGCGATGTCCCGTTGCCGTGGCGATACCTGGTCTCCTGCAGCTGCGTGACGGTCGACTGGAGGCTGCGGATCTTCGCTTTCTTCTCGTTGAGGATGAGGACGAAGCGCGAGTAGAGCTCCGCCTCCAACGCCTCCTTTCCTCCAGTGTACCGCTTCAGTCTGCAACACACACACACACACAGTAGCTAATTAGTAGTTTATTCACACACACAACCCGTAACCTAATGTGGATTAATCCGTCTCTGAAAATAGTCCCCATCATCTCCTCCTGTTTGTGTGTGAGCAGTTTATTTTTACTAAGAAATTAAACTATTTGCATGTTTGTTTGGATAATGAATGGATCGTTATGAGATATTAAGATATTTTCAATAATTATTTGTGCATTAAAGGAGATTAAGGGTTGAAAGAAAAGTTAAAACTATCAAAACAATTTATTTTTACCAAGATTATTCAACTTCAGAAAAAAGCAGTGCACCTTTTTAAAAGGGATTTCTACCTCTGAGGACACCTTAATCAATAACACTGCAAAAACTAATATCTTTCCAAGAATATTTGTCTTATTTCTTGTCAAAATGTCTCATTCTGGTCAAAACTAATCTCTTTCCACTTAAAACATGATTCATCACCTAAAAATCAACTTGTTTTTAGATCATTTTCACTTGTTTCAAACTGATTTTCACTTGAAATAAATAGAAAAATCTGCCAGTGAAAGCAAAGTTTTTTGTGCTTGTAATAAGAAAGAAAAACTTGCTCCACTATCAGATTATTAGATGCTTGAAAGAAGTAAAAAGTGTCTAAAAACAAGCTACTTTTTAATGTGATGAGTCTTATTTTAAGTAGAATGAGATTTGTTTTGACTAGAAATAAGACAAATATTCTTGGTAAGATTTTGAGTTTTTGCAGTGAAAACACTTAATTATAAACATTTTCCTACAATATGTTAAATTAAATCCATGTGTGTAGTAAGTTTAATGTGTTTCTAACCCTCATTCATTTGTTAAAACAATTCAGTTCATTTATTCATCCACTAATTTAAAGTTGATAAATCTGGAGTCAACTCATTAAAACCCGAAAACTCAACAAGTCTCCTTTACATTATTAATTATCTTTTCTTTGTGTTTTTAAAGGTGTGTGTGTATGAGTGTGTGAACATTAATGATGAAGTTAAATACGTCACTGAGTCTTTACATTGAGACACATGATGAAGTAACTCTCACTTTACTGGGTGTGAGGAACATTAACACCGACGTGACTCCAGGCCATCGCTCAAACTGACGTATGTTCACTTACGCACACACACACACACACACACACACACACACTTACACGTGTTGTGTAATAACTCGGAGGAACCTGATGATGGATTTGAGGGAACTAAAACTCCCCCAGTTAAGTCGTCTCCATGTGAACTTCACTGTCTCTAACTTCTTATTCTTCTTACTTAAGTCTAAATCTGTGTCATTAGGTTCCATTACTGAGTTTAAATGATTAAACAACAGAAGAAAACAGACGATCGTTTCCACTGCAGCTGCTCCGGGGTCGATTTCCAGATGTTTCATGTCATAAATATGTTTAAAAAGAAAAAAAAAAACACATTATTTGTAAAAATTTCCATCTAAAATTCTCAGGACTTTCCCGGACTTGTCTCTGCCTGGTTTTGGTTTTGTTCTGAGCCTGTTAGTCGTAGTAGTTATGTTGTTGTGTGTTTTTACTCGTCGGTGATGCGTCGCTGTTCTCGTCTCAGTCTGTGGTTCTCCTCCTCCAGGTCCTGGTTCTGCTGCTGCAGCGTGTTTCCCCTCCGCAGACTGTGGAGCAGCAGCTCCCTCACCACGTCCGCCGGCTCAGGGACCGCGTCCAGACACACAGAACCCAACCGGAACTGAGAGAAACAGGACAACATGCTTGAATCAGACAAATATAAAAAACTTTTAATCATAATATCGTCAAACAGAAACATATAAATAGTTCAAAAAATAAAAAAATAATGGCATATATTTTGTCAGACATGATTATTCCAGGAGTTTTCTAGGTTGTGATGATGTTTCTGACAAGCTAGGTCGATGCTAAGCTAATGCAATGACTCGGATGAATTAGCATTATTAGCATTAGCATCGTTCTTTTTAGACACGAAAACAAAACTCAACAAAATGAGCTGAAGGAAGCAAAAAAAAGCAGAATTAACTGGAGCTAGGTGTTTGTTTTGCTTATTGCTACATAATCAACGTTAGCATTAACATATCCTCCTATTTTGAAACGTCTTGCTCATGCTTTCATTAACTCTGTCACCACATTTCATCTAATATTTGTTCAAACTTTGGTTGCAATTTTGTCCAAGTGATTTTTGTATATGTCTGTTTTTTATTTTATTGTCTGTACTGTATTGTATTGTTTTGTCTTGTTTCCTTTCATTGTATTGTGCTGAGCTGTGTAGGACCCCCTCGTAAATGAGTTGTGACAATTGGGGCATCCTACGAAAATAAACAACTTCAACAACATTAGCAGCTTTTTACGTAGAAAACTTAGCTAACTTAGCCACACCCATAGTTACACTTAAAATACATTAGCTAGTTTGTTACGCTGACTCAGTATTGGAAAGAGATGAAACAGGGTGGTAGCTATAGTTAGCATGCTAACGTTAGCATAAAAAAGAGGCGCTTGCATAGAGGGTTTCTTTTCTTTCCAGATCGATGCTAAATAGCTGCTGATGGCGCTAATGGTGCTACGTAGCGATAGCATGGATCCAATATCCAAGCTTTCATTTACACAACATTGATAGTCAGCATTTTTAAGTTTTTATTCTTCTGAACAGCCAGAAGTGAAGCTAACATTAGCATCAAGGTCAAAAACAAAGTCTTCTTCCTCTGTGATTCATCCCCACGAGTGACAGCTAGCGCTCATGTTTCAGTCATCTGATCAGATGTCGACATAAAACATTGATTAGCTCATCAAGGGTTTCACACAATAAGGACACACAAGGAAGGACACACAACAAAGACACACAAGGACGCAGATGGGAACCACCGTCTTCTCCCTCGCACACGTTTGTTTACACACAGATAAGAGTCAGCGACTGTCACCTCTGACCTCAGACCACCTTAAACAGACCACCTTAAATAGGTGACCGTAACACAGCTGTGTGTCTGTGTGTGTGTAGCCTACTTGATAAGACAGATGAAGTCAGTGAATAATTTCTCTCTATAGTAATTTATCATGATGACAGGCCTCATTATTTTACTAATAACCACCAAGTGGAACTAGTTTCATACAGAGATCAGTTCAATACAAGAAAATATTAAAATATATCGGAGGTTTTTAAGACACTAAATGGAAACGGGTGTTATTTCACTTTTTGCTTTGGTTTGTTTGGTTCAGAGTTGAGTCAGATCAGTTTTTTTTTTTTTTTTTAATGAGTGTCTGATTCTCTCCAGCTTTTTTTCAGCTGGTTAAGAAACATCAAATAAATAATCGGAGACTTCAGAGCCAGAGAAAACAGACGAGCTGGAAAAGCTGAGGGCCAATGACTTGCAAAAAGACAGTAACAGGCTGTAAATGCATCTAACACTCCTATCTGGAGAGGAAGAAGGCAATTTTAGACAAATTTAGGCAATTCTGAGCAACAAGAGACAAAATAGGAAGAGAACAAGCTTTACAACGTCTGTTTGCTTCAGCTGAGACTTGAACTCACAAGCTTCACAAATAGACAAAGCCACTCCAGCCAAGACAAAAATCTGATAACACATAAATTGCATCTTGACAGCATGAAAATGTTGTTTTTTACTTCATAAGAGAAGATCTGATGTTTAAATACGCCACTGACAGAAATTTTTCCCATGAGAGCAGAATTCAAAATGTTTTCAAAAATTCAGTTTTTGAGATAAAATTCTGATATTTGCCAAAACTTCATCAACCACGACTCAAAAATGTTGTCAGTTTTTTTTAGGAAGATTGAAAATGTATTAAGCAAGAATTGGCTGGTATATGTTAACAGTCCAACGTTTTCAGTCTTAAGATGCAGTCGCAGCAAATTTGATGCCAACTGAGCAAAAATTGTGGGAGGAGAAGGAGAAAGTGAAAGAGGTTTAATACGTTTTACAGTGATGGACTTCATCATTTCCACTGGATTTAATTGGACAAACGTTTCTAAAGTATTGCGGTGACATTAGTGAAAGTTGCAAAACTGTAGCACGTACGGTTGGTTTGATGGGACATTATCAAAGCTTTTAAATTTAGACACTTGCTGTGATTTGTGTAGGAAGTAGGATTTCCTAGAAAGAAGAAGTGGTTTTTATTATATCATTTTTATTTCTGAGCTCTATGTTGTTGAGAGAGGCCGACACACACACATATACACACACAAACACACACACACATACACCACCGGCCCGTTGGCTGAGGCTCTGTTGATGTGGGCAGAGGTTTTCTCCTCCCGTCGTCATGGAGACGCTACTGTTTCTAAAAGCTGCAGCTGTTAATTAACGACTGGACACTTTGATTCAGAGGAGAGAAGAAAAACGACTCCACCTCGTCTGAATCAGCTGCTGCTGCTGCTGCTGCCGAGGTAGAGAAAACAAACGCCACCTGGAAAAATACAACACCAACAGCAGCAGAACCCTGGAATATGAAGTTATTTATTAAAGGGATAGTTCACCCACCCAAAATTGAAATTTCTACTCATTATCTCCTACTCCCCCTCATGTGGACTAAGGGCTGGGAGAAGTTTCAGAGTCCTCCGTGGCTTCTCTGAGTTACAGGGGGTCTCGGCGTAGCAGTGCATGTCCATATGACGGTTGCAAATGGATACCAACTGTCTTCGTAACAAAAAGACACACCAAAAAACATCCAAATACCTCCATGCTGCTCGTGTGTAATGTCCGTCTTGTATTGAAGCCCCGAAATGCGAAATTGTCCTGAAAAAAATTAAGCTTGTTTGTAGCGGAAGCTTCTCTTCCCGGTTCGTCAAATTTGGACGAACCAGGGTCTGTCCTCTTCCCAGTTCGGGAATCATTTGAAACTTACCTCACTTTTATCAATGGGACAATTTAAAGCCATAACTACATCTTATTTTACCTCTAACTGCTCGTGCTTTTAACTATGTTTCAATTTACCCTAGTCACTTTTAAATTCTGGTATTCTGTTATGTTTTTGTATGTTTCAAATGTCTTGTCTTCTGTCCTTGTGTGTTTTGTGTTTCATCTCGGCTATATTGTAAATGATGTTACTCCTCAATATATCTCAGAGTTTAAACAAAGGTTATGAAATGAAATGAAATGAGTTCGTCCATATTTGACGAACACGGAAGAGGAGCTTCGAGAAGCTTCCGCTACAAAACAAGCTTGAAATATAGACTTATTAAAAATTTTTCGGGACAATTTTGCATTTCGGGGCTTCAATACAAGACGGACATTACATACGAGCAGCATGGAGGCATTTGGATGTTTTTTGGTGTGTCTTTTTGTTACGAAGACAGTTGGTATCTATTTGCAACCCTTATATGGACATGCACTGCTACGACGAGACCCCCTGTAACTCAGAGAAGCCACGGAGGACTATGAAACTTCTCCCAGCCCTTAGTCCACATGAGGGGGAGGAGATAATGAGTAATGAGAAATTTCAATTTTGGGTGAACTATCCCTTTAATAGACTGTTGTTCATTCATCAACTTTCAGCATCACTGATCAGCTGCTGGAGGAAACCTGAGCCCTGAACTCAGAGTCAGGTATGCGGAGCACCTGAGGTAACACCTGTAGGAGCGCGAGGCGACGGCGGTGGCGATTAGAGGGAAGCGCCAGGCGTTAGACCGGACCCTCTCATCATGACTCATAACTCCCTGACAGATGAATTACTGTGTTTTCATGTTGAGCAAGAGAAACTCTGACTCCTCACACACACACACACACACACACACACACATACACGGACACACACAGAAACACACACACACATGGAACCGAGTTGTTTCTGACTCTCGTTTTTGAATCAATTCATTTCCCTTTTACCGCAAAAGCACACATACGCAATCTGTACCGCGGTAACCACGGCGACGGGGTGGCAGCAGCAGGAGGATGTGTGTGTGTGTGTGTGTGTATGTGTGTCCACATCATTGCGGATGATGATGATGATGAGTGTGTGTTTCCACGGGAGCCCTGAACCCTGAACATGGATTAATCAGCCAGATTACCAAACACCAGCAAGTCCCTGTTGTAACACACACAGAGTTTACTATTGTTCACACAGGAGCTTGTTTTTGTCTCTTGACGGTCTCCAAGCAACAGACATCCCACCCCAAAATATAAATATAATTTCTATTATTATATTATTATATTATTTTCTCTGTGGTTTGTTAAAGGGATAGTTCAACATTTTGTCAAATTGGCCCATTGCCATAATCCCTACACTGCAAAAACTCAAAATTTTACCTAGAATATTTGTCTTATTTTTCGTCAAAATGTCATTTCTAGTCAAAAATAATCTCATCATACTTACAATAATACTCATCCCCTAAAAAGTAGCTTGTTTTAAGACAGTTTTTACTTCTTTCAATCATATTTTCACTTGAAATAAGTAGAAGAATCTGAAAGTTTTTCTTTCTTATTACAAGCACAAAAAACTTGCTTTCACTGGCAGATTTTTCTACTTATTTCAACTGAAACAAGTGACAATTATCTATAAAGAAGTTATATTATATTATATATATATATATATTAAGTGGAAAGAGATTAGTTTTGACTAGAAATGAGACATTTTGACAAGAAATAAGACAAATATTCTTGGAAAGATTTAGAGTTTTTGCAGTCTCAGCAGTAGGTGCAAGCTATTTTTAGAACGGCAGAGCAGAGCCGCGAGCTGCTCAGAGCGCCCAGAGCGTTGTGGAGTTGTTGGATTGTGTATTTGAGGAGTTTGATGAGGGAAACCAAGAAATCCCATAATGAGCCTCCGTAGCGTAGCTCTTTAATGTTCAATTGCACTGATTTTTGTTTGGTTCAATACTGATGCACAAAGATTAAGTGTTTTTTTACATGTGAAACATTCGTTACTTTTTACTAAATTTTTGTACAACTCATTTAACTTGTGTTTTATTATATTTTCTTCTTTCTTCGAATGAACATTATTTTATTGCTTCTATTTGATGACACATGTTCAGCCGGAGACAGAAAACAAGAACTAGCTATTACTAGTTTCAGACCCCCTGCTGTTGCTATTAGTTTTTCTTTTTATTTATTTTCATGTATTTTTACCTTTTTTTTTTTTTTTTTTTTGCCCTTGTGATGGGGTCATGGGCTGATGGGGTATGGTGGGGTGGGCGGGAGGGATTTGGGAGCTGTTATGCACACTTTAAGTGTATGTTTTGTGTTGTGTATGTGATTGTATTGTATTGTCTGATTGTTTTGATGTATAGGACCCCCTGGGAGACGAGATGATGCATCTCAAGGGGTTATCCCTTAATAAATTTGAACTAACTGTTCACCAGCTGTTGTTGCAGGAGCTCATAACAACACGTCACACGTCTCAGTCACTTCATCAGAAACTAAAACAAGCGGCGGTGAACCGTTATCAGCAGCCAACGCAGCGCCGACGTCACGTGACACTTCGATAAACACACGTCTGTGGGAGCGATGCGTTCAGGGGTCAGAGGTGTGTGTGTGTTGCTCACCGAGATGTCCTTCTGAACCTTCTCGTACGCCAGCGTGACGGCGGCGGCGCCCGGTGGAGATGGCGTCAGGCTGAAGACGTAGGTAGCAGTAGCGGCGGTAGCGGCGGTAGCAGCGGTGGCGGCGGCGCCCTCGGCCCCCGTCAGCGCCCCCTGCAGGTCCTGGACGTAACGCTCCCTCTGCATCTCCAGCTCCTCGGCCTCAGAGCTCACAGCCGCCTCACTCACTGCACAGAGAGAGAAAGAAGAAGAGTCGTATCCCTCTGCCACACTGCAAAAACATAAAATCTTTCCAAGAATATTTGTCTTATTTCTTGTCAAAATGTCTCATTTCTAGTCAAAACTAATCTCTTTCCACTTAAAATAAGACTCATCACCTAAAAATGAACTTGTTTTTAGATCATTTTCACTTGTTTCAAACAAATTTTCACTTGAAATAAGTAGAACAATCTGCCAGTGAAAGTAAGTTTTTTGTGCTTGTAATAAGAAAGAAAAACTTGCTCCACTATCAGATTTTTCTACTTATTTCAAGTGAAAATCTGCTTGAAAGAAGTAAAAAGTGTCTAAAAACAAGCTGCTTTTTAATGTGATGAGTCTTATTTTAAGTAGAATGAGATTTGTGTGTTTCCCCGATTTCAATTCCATTGTTTTTAACTTTCTGTTTGTGTTGTTGTAGAACGGATGTTTTGGATCATAAAATGTTGCTGTTTTCCACCTCCATGATTAATTTTTCTTCTTCCATGACGTCCTGTCAGCTTCAGGACTCTCTGATTGGCTGTTGACTCAAGTGATGGTTCTACCATTTGGAGTTCATCTATTCTGTTTTATTTTGAAATTTACCGGATGCTCGGTGCGTTTGACTTCCTGTGTGATGTTCTTAATTTGCATGTTTTGTTTTGAAGTAATCCTAAAGTAACTAAAAGTAATCCGGTACATTACTTTAATTTTGTGATACTTAGACTAGGTTACTGATTACAGGTAACTTGAAATTGTAACTCTGCCAATTACACACACACGTCATCTGGCTCCCATGTCTACTTCCTGTTTTATAACCTCCATGTTTTTCTGTGTTGTTTCTGCAGGACGGTGTCGATAAAGTTATTCAAACAAACGACGACCTTTGACCTGAAGAACCAATTGAATCCAGCTCCTGTTGCAGGTGAAGCAAATAAATCTGTCCGAGCAGCTGACGAGGTCAACGACACGACACAGCCCCAGGTCAGACAGGTGAAGTGTGTGTGTGTGTGTGTGTGAGGTCAGACAGGTGAAGTGTGTGTGTGTGAGGTCAGACAGGTGAGGTGTCGGTACCTTCTCCTCTCCAGGCGTCCTGTCCGTCCGTCAGCAGCAGCGTGAAGCCGCAGCCTAAGCCCCGCCCCCTCCAGTCCAGACGCAGGAAGAAGGCCGAGTCGGGCCGAGAGGAGACGTGGATCTCACGCACCGACGTGTTCATGGCTGCAGAACAGAGACAGAAGGAGAAAGAGAGAAGAATTTATATGACAACATGTGATCGTGGAAACACAACGTAAAGGTTTTAGCATCTTTCAGCCCTTCAAAATAAAAGCCTTCCAGCTTTTACAGCAGGAAACTGTTCAGATCCAGACGGAGCAGAACTGAACCTGAACCTGGAAAATGAGAGTTTCATTTCCAATCGGATCAGATCGGTTTGATCAAAGTGACTCGTCAGGACGTGATGAGCTTGTTAAAGGGATAGTTCAACATTTTGGCAAATTGGCCCATTGCCATAATCCCTATAGTCATAGCAGTAGGTTCGTTACTTTGGTGCAAGCTGTTTTTAGAACGGCGGAGCAGAGCCGTGAGCTGCTCAGAGCTACGCTACGTAGGCTCATTATGGGATTTCTTGGTTTCCCTCATCAAACTCATCAAATACACAATCCAACAACTCCACAACGCTCTGGTGGACAAGTTGTGAGCTGCACATTCACCACGCTATGAGATAATAACACAACGTTACCACACAGAGTTGTTTTAGAGGGAAATACATGCAAAACTGGTGATGCACGTTGCCTTCAGGGACAGTTTTTCATCATCAGTCTCTGTATTTCCCTCTAAAACAACTCTGTGTGGTAACGTTGTGTTATTATCTCATAGCGTGGTGAATGTGCAGTGACTCAGTTTGTCTCCGGCTGCAGGTTCAGATTAAAATGATCCTCTTATTCCTCCAACGTCTCAGTTACACCTCGATGGAGCTTCTCCATATTTGGCACAAACGTTCGTCAGGAGGAGTCACTAGTTGTGTTTCCATTTCCATTAGAAATGCACAAAACCTAAATATCACAATTAAAAAACAGGTAATGGAAACACCTACGTTTGGAAAAACCTCTCAGATATCAACAAAACATCTTTATGCTCTCATGAAGTGTTTTTTTTTCATACATGAGATGTGCAGATATCAAAAAGTATCGCAAAAGTGTAATGGAAAACAACTCTGTGTGGTAACGTTGTGTTATTATCTCATAGCGTGGTGAATGTGCAGCTCACAACTTGTCCACCAGAGCGTTGTGGAGTTGTTGGATTGTGTATTTGATGAGTTTGATGAGGGAAACCAAGAAATCCCATAATGAGCCTCCGTAGCGTAGCTCTGAGCAGCTCACGGCTCTGCTCCGCCGTTCTAAAAACAGCTTGCACCGACAATTAAAGGTAACGAACCTACTGCTATGACTATAGGGATTATGGCAATGGGCCAGTTTGCCAAAATGTTGAACTATCCCTTTAAGACGTGATGAGCTGGTCTCCTCAGATCGGTCCGACACAGTGAAGCTGGTCGAGGTGTCGCTCCGTCAGGACTCACAGCTGCTCCAGCCTCTTACATCATTTTCCTGGAAGCTGTCGCAGCCTGTTGCTGCTGCTGTTCACGTGCCCAAAACACACACACACACACACACACACACACACACATATACACACACACACACACACGGAGGTTGAGTTTTGTTTTACAGCAAAATAAAAGACGTGTTGAAATGAAAATGTGGGAAACTGAAACTGTCCGAACACACACTGACCTGTCTGATGTTCCTCAACATATTAAACTTTTATCATCAGTCTTATTGTGAAAGGACACGACACAAAACACAACCAGTTTGTTGTGTAACGTCTTGTTTAAGTTGTCGACACACGACAACTTGATGGTGTTTAAAGTTTAATTTGCTGATTCTTTATGTCATTAATTTAAAAAAACAGATAAAGAGCTAATTACATCTTTAATTGTATTGCTATTTATCATATAATGTCAACATTGCCGCCTTATTAGACTTGTTGGTGAAGAGGAGTTGTTTTTCAAGATGATAAATAATCATATTTTTTTATCATATTAATTAATTTATCATATTATTTTCCAGTGATTAGAGTCTAAACTATGATTTTTTTGATATTTTTACTCCTCGTGGATCATAATTGGGCTAAAACTCTGCAGTGTATCAGGTTAAATCTATATTTATATTCTTGCTGAGTGTGTAAATTAATTCCAAACTTATTTTATTTCTCCCTCCAGGAGCTCTCAACCACATCTCTTGGTCTTCATCAGCAAAGAGGACGAATTCACTTTATAATCAGCTGTTTTATTGAGTCCAAAGTCACTAAACCGACCAATCAGAGGCGAGTAAGAGCTACTGGATTGAGGTAAATAAGATAAGAGAAATAGAGGAGGATAATAACTATATAAACACTGTGAATATAGAATATTACTTTATTAACCCTTCGCAGGAAATGATTATGTCTATTTACAGTAATTCAGTTATGTTATGTAATGAAATGTACAAGTGCAGGTGTGCAACTCTTTAATAATTATTATTTTCCAGTATTTAAGAGTCTGATGGCTGAATATATTTACTATATATTACTTTTTAATTCTTCTGCAAATGGTGGTTGAGCTGACAGACAACTAATTCCCTTTGGGGATGAATAAAGTCATTTGTATTTGTATATTTCAGTGTAAATTAAACATTATAATAATGTTTCCAGCCTGATTAACTGATTATTACTAAACGTATAAATCTCCCGTCTCCTCTCTGACCTCAGATCAGTCTCCAGCTCTCTCTTCTCTTCGGTCTCTTCAGTGAAACATGCAAAGTGCTGTAACAGCTTATGTAATAATAATTGTTAAACACGGGTTTTTCCTTTAGTGCCGTTTGGTGTAAATGAGTAAATGGTCGGTGCGGCTTCGCGCCACCGTGTCATCACAGCGCCGTGAAAACTGTAATGGAGCCGCACACACAACCTGTGGTTACCGCTAACTACAGGCCGCGGCTCGGCCCGCTGCATGCTAATGACACACACACACAGCAGCTCCGGCCGTAACACATCCTTTCACACCTGCTTCACACACACACAGTGACACACATACACGCACACATGCACAAAGAGCGAGGGGATGCAGGATGAAGCTCGTTCTTCCATCAGAGTCAGTGAAGACGCTCAGGATGAGTCGTCGTGTTTCATGTCGAGCACCTTTTTGATTGGATCCTGAACCTCCATCATCCATCTGTCAATCTAAATCTGTGAATAAACTGTGTGTAGAAGGTTTATCTCATTGTATCAGTGCTCTGTCTGTGTTTTATTCCTCTATGAAGTTATTTACAAATCGCCCTTTTGCCTACTTTGGATACATTTTAATCTGAGAAAAAAGAAAAGAGGCGGGGAAAGGAAAAAAAAGATTGACAATCATCAGGTTACGCAATGATGCAACCAATGAAGTTTGACCGCAAATAAAAGGGAAAGCAGGAAAAAAGAAAACAAACAGACACAACTAAAGGACTTAGAAATGAAAATAGAATAGAAAATATAGGGATTATGGCAATGGGCCAATTTGGTAAAATGTTGAACTATCCCTTTAACTACATGGCTTAGACTAGAGCATTTACTTTTTTTGAATAAGAAAAAAAGTAAATGCTCTAAGCCATGTAGTGGACCTGGTTTCTGGTTTCTGGTCTCAGACGACCCCTATGTCCACTGGGGACAGATTGTTTAAAGGGATAGTTCAACATTTCGGCAAATTGGCCCATTGCCATAATCCCTATAGTCATAGCAGTAGGTTCGTTACCTTTAATTGTCGGTGCAAGCTATTTTTAGAACGGCGGAGCAGAGCCGTGAGCTGCTCAGAGCTACGCTACGGAGGCTCATTATGGGATTTCTTGGTTTCCCTCATCAAACTCATCAAATACACAATCCAACAACTCCACAACGCTCTGGTGGACAAGTTGTGACCTGCACATTCACCACGCTATGAGATAATAACACAACGTTACCACACAGAGTTGTTTTCCATTACACTTTTGCGATACTTTTTGATATCTGCACATCTCATGTGCTGCTGCTGCTGCTGCTGCTGCTGCTGCTGCTGTTAATGCTGCTGCTGCTGCTGTTAATGCTGCTGCTGCTGCTGCTGCTGCTGCTGCTGCTGCTGCTGCTGCTGCTGCTGCTCTGCTGCTGCTGCTGCTGCTGCTGCTGCTGCTGCTGCTGCTGCTGCTGCTGCTGCTGTTAATGCTGCTGCTGCTGCTGCTGCTGCTGTTAATGCTGCTGCTGCTGTTAATGCTGCTGCTGCTGTTAATGCTGCTGCTGCTGTTAATGCTGCTGCTGCTGTTAATGCTGCTGCTGCTGCTGTTAATGCTGCTGCTGCTGTTAATGCTGCTGCTGCTGTTAATGCTGCTGCTGCTGCTGCTGCTGCTGCTGCTGTTAATGCTGCTGCTGCTGTTAATGCTGCTGCTGCTGCTGTTAATGCTGCTGCTGCTGCTGCTGCTGCTGTTAATGCTGCTGCTGCTGCTGCTGCTGCTGTTAATGCTGCTGCTGCTGCTGCTGCTGCTGCTGCTGCTGCTGCTGCTGCTGTTAATGCTGCTGCTGCTGCTGTTAATGCTGCTGCTGCTGCTGCTGCTGCTGTTAATGCTGCTGCTGCTGCTGCTGCTGCTGCTGCTGCTGCTGCTGCTGCTGCTGCTGCTGTTAATGCTGCTGCTGCTGCTGCTGCTGCTGCTGTTAATGCTGCTGCTGCTGCTGCTGTTAATGCTGCTGCTGCTGCTGCTGCTGTTAATGCTGCTGCTGCTGCTGCTGTTAATGCTGCTGCTGCTGCTGCTGCTGCTGCTGTTAATGCTGCTGCTGCTGCTGCTGTTAATGCTGCTGCTGCTGTTAATGCTGCTGCTGCTGTTAATGCTGCTGCTGCTGTTAATGCTGCTGCTGCTGCTGCTGCTGCTGCTGCTGCTGTTAATGCTGCTGCTGCTGTTAATGCTGCTGCTGCTGTTAATGCTGCTGCTGCTGTTAATGCTGCTGCTGCTGCTGCTGCTGCTGCTGCTGCTGCTGCTGCTGCTGCTGCTGCTGCTGTTAATGCTGCTGCTGTTAATGCTGCTGCTGCTGCTGCTGCTGCTGTTAATGCTGCTGCTGTTAATGCTGCTGCTGCTGCTGCTGCTGTTAATGCTGCTGCTGCTGCTGCTGCTGCTGCTGTTAATGCTGCTGCTGCTGCTGTTAATGCTGCTGCTGCTGTTAATGCTGCTGCTGCTGCTGCTGTTAATGCTGCTGCTGCTGCTGTTAATGCTGCTGCTGCTGCTGCTGTTAATGCTGCTGCTGCTGTTAATGCTGCTGCTGCTGCTGTTAATGCTGCTGCTGCTGCTGTTAATGCTGCTGCTGCTGCTGCTGTTAATGCTGCTGCTGCTGCTGCTGTTAATGCTGCTGCTGCTGTTAATGCTGCTGCTGCTGCTGCTGCTGTTAATGCTGCTGCTGCTGCTGCTGCTGTTAATGCTGCTGCTGCTGCTGTTAATGCTGCTGCTGCTGTTAATGCTGCTGCTGCTGCTGCTGCTGCTGTTAATGCTGCTGCTGCTGCTGTTAATGCTGCTGCTGCTGCTGCTGCTGCTGTTAATGCTGCTGCTGCTGCTGCTGCTGCTGTTGCTGCTGCTGTTAATGCTGCTGCTGCTGCTGTTAATGCTGCTGCTGCTGCTGTTGCTGCTGTTAATGCTGCTGCTGCTGCTGCTGCTGCTGCTGCTGCTGCTGCTGCTGCTGTTAATGCTGCTGCTGCTGCTGCTGCTGTTAATGCTGCTGCTGCTGCTGCTGCTGCTGCTGCTGCTGCTGCTGCTGCTGTTAATGCTGCTGCTGCTGCTGCTGCTGCTGCTGCTGCTGCTGCTGCTGTTAATGCTGCTGCTGCTGCTGCTGCTGCTGCTGCTGCTGCTGCTGCTGTTAATGCTGCTGCTGCTGCTGCTGCTGCTGCTGCTGCTGCTGCTGCTGCTGCTGCTGCTGCTGCTGCTGCTGTTAATGCTGCTGCTGCTGCTGTTAATGCTGCTGCTGCTGCTGCTGCTGCTGCTGCTGTTAATGCTGCTGCTGCTGCTGCTGCTGTTAATGCTGCTGCTGCTGCTGTTAATGCTGCTGCTGCTGCTGCTGCTGCTGCTGCTGCTGCTGTTAATGCTGCTGCTGCTGCTGCTGTTAATGCTGCTGCTGCTGCTGCTGCTGTTAATGCTGCTGCTGCTGCTGCTGCTGTTAATGCTGCTGCTGCTGCTGCTGCTGCTGCTGCTGCTGCTGCTGCTGCTGCTGCTGTTAATGCTGCTGCTGCTGCTGCTGCTGCTGCTGCTGCTGCTGCTGTTAATGCTGCTGCTGCTGCTGCTGCTGCTGCTGCTGCTGTTAATGCTGCTGCTGCTGCTGCTGCTGCTGCTGCTGCTGCTGCTGCTGCTGTTAATGCTGCTGCTGCTGCTGTTAATGCTGCTGCTGCTGCTGCTGCTGCTGCTGCTGCTGTTAATGCTGCTGCTGCTGCTGCTGCTGCTGCTGCTGTTAATGCTGCTGCTGCTGCTGCTGCTGCTGCTGCTGCTGCTGTTAATGCTGCTGCTGCTGCTGCTGCTGCTGCTGCTGCTGTTAATGCTGCTGCTGCTGCTGCTGCTGCTGCTGCTGCTGCTGCTGCTGCTGCTGCTGTTAATGCTGCTGCTGCTGCTGCTGCTGCTGCTGCTGCTGCTGCTGTTAATGCTGCTGCTGCTGCTGCTGCTGCTGCTGCTGCTGCTGCTGCTGTTAATGCTGCTGCTGCTGCTGCTGCTGCTGCTGTTAATGCTGCTGCTGCTGCTGCTGCTGCTGCTGCTGTTAATGCTGCTGCTGCTGCTGCTGCTGCTGCTGCTGCTGCTGCTGCTGCTGCTGCTGCTGCTGCTGCTGTTAATGCTGCTGCTGCTGCTGCTGCTGCTGCTGCTGCTGCTGCTGTTAATGCTGCTGCTGCTGCTGCTGCTGCTGCTGCTGCTGCTGCTGCTGCTGCTGCTGCTGTTAATGCTGCTGCTGCTGCTGCTGCTGCTGCTGCTGCTGCTGCTGCTGCTGCTGCTGCTGCTGCTGCTGCTGCTGCTGCTGTTAATGCTGCTGCTGCTGCTGCTGCTGTTAATGCTGCTGCTGCTGCTGCTGCTGCTGCTGCTGCTGTTAATGCTGCTGCTGCTGCTGTTAATGCTGCTGCTGCTGCTGCTGCTGCTGCTGCTGCTGCTGTTAATGCTGCTGCTGCTGCTGTTAATGCTGCTGCTGCTGCTGTTAATGCTGCTGCTGCTGCTGCTGCTGCTGCTGCTGCTGTTAATGCTGCTGCTGCTGCTGCTGTTAATGCTGCTGCTGCTGCTGTTAATGCTGCTGCTGCTGCTGCTGCTGCTGCTGCTGCTGCTGCTGCTGCTGCTGCTGCTGCTGCTGCTGCTGCTGCTGTTAATGCTGCTGCTGCTGCTGCTGCTGCTGCTGCTGCTGCTGCTGCTGTTAATGCTGCTGCTGCTGCTGCTGCTGCTGCTGCTGCTGCTGCTGCTGTTAATGCTGCTGCTGCTGCTGTTAATGCTGCTGCTGCTGCTGCTGCTGCTGCTGCTGCTGCTGCTGCTGCTGCTGCTGCTGCTGTTAATGCTGCTGCTGCTGCTGCTGCTGCTGCTGCTGCTGTTAATGCTGCTGCTGCTGCTGCTGCTGCTGCTGCTGCTGCTGCTGCTGCTGCTGCTGCTGCTGCTGTTAATGCTGCTGCTGCTGCTGCTGCTGCTGCTGCTGTTAATGCTGCTGCTGCTGCTGCTGCTGCTGCTGCTGTTAATGCTGCTGCTGCTGCTGCTGCTGCTGCTGCTGTTAATGCTGCTGCTGCTGCTGCTGCTGTTAATGCTGCTGCTGCTGCTGCTGTTAATGCTGCTGCTGCTGCTGCTGCTGCTGCTGCTGTTAATGCTGCTGCTGCTGCTGCTGCTGCTGCTGCTGCTGCTGCTGTTAATGCTGCTGCTGCTGCTGCTGCTGCTGCTGCTGCTGCTGTTAATGCTGCTGCTGCTGCTGCTGCTGCTGCTGCTGCTGCTGCTGCTGCTGCTGCTGCTGCTGTTAATGCTGCTGCTGCTGCTGCTGCTGCTGCTGCTGCTGCTGCTGCTGCTGCTGCTGCTGCTGCTGCTGCTGCTGCTGCTGCTGTTAATGCTGCTGCTGCTGCTGCTGCTGCTGCTGCTGCTGCTGCTGCTGCTGCTGCTGCTGCTGCTGCTGCTGCTGCTGCTGCTGCTGCTGTTAATGCTGCTGCTGCTGCTGCTGCTGCTGCTGCTGCTGCTGCTGCTGCTGCTGCTGTTAATGCTGCTGCTGCTGCTGCTGCTGCTGCTGCACGACGACGACCTGAGCTCAGAGTTTCTGCTGATGAAACAACGAGGCAGAGCTCCAGATGTCTCCAGATGTTCATGAGGTTTGGACCAGACTCTGTTTCCACACAGTGATCAGCTGCTCGTCCAACACACACACACACACACACACACACACACACACACACACACACACACACACACTGAACCACAGCCAGTTAGAAGTGGGAGATTCAGCCCCAGCCTCCTCCTGTAGGGGGCGCCCTCAGGGAATAACACCCTCTATTAGAAAATGATCTGAATCACATAAACATCATTATCCACTCTATAAATAATCTGCCTTTGTTTATACAGGTCATGTGGTTTATTATCTATTCAATCTGTGGCACTCAGTTACTTAAAACTTGATTTATAGTCTAATTATTCATAATATTTTGAATAAAATCTCTCTTTTTATTGAGCTTAAGTGATTCTCATGTTGTTTCATTCTAAATTCAATACTTATAATAATAAACTTTGTTAATACAGCACTTCTTGTAACATTAGATGAAGCCCAACGTGCTTTAACAATATACACTACTCACAAAAAGTTAGGGATCACAGGGATCACATTTCACAACTCATTTGCTGTGATTATACAGCTGTGCCTGTGGGTATATCCGGCTTTATCACCATTCAAACCAACGTGTCTAACACATTATATTGCTCCAAATGAATCTCTGATGTACTATTTTCTCTTGTTTGCCTTTAACGTGTTAAAAACCAAGCTTATTTTCTAGGCGTTTTCTCGAAAATTGCATATCCATAATAAAACGAGTATATCTCTGCAACCACAAGGTCTATTTGAATACCTACTTTTGGTGTCATAGTAAAGGGGAAAAAATGAGAAATTGCTGAGATGTGCAAATTTCAGTAGTATAGTATATGTTACTGGTGAAGAGTAGGCCTAAATGAAGATGGCACACAGAAAAAATTAAATACAGTTAAAGGGGTGCGATTTATTATTTTTTGTCTAATTATTCATAATATTTTGAATAAAATCTCTCTTTTTATTGAGCTTAAGTGATTCTCATGTTGTTTCATTCTAAATTCAATACTTAATAATAATAAACTTTGTTAATACAGCACTTCTTGTAACATTAGATGAAGCCCAACGTGCTTTAACAATATACACTACTCACAAAAAGTTAGGAATTTGACCTGAATATAAATTAGGGTTAGTATAAATTCATGTTACAGTGATATTCTATCATGAGGCCTTTTAAGTAGTAGGATGCAACGGTCATGTCTTTATCTCAAACAAGTGGTGGCCATAGCAACAAAAAAAACCTGAATGTCTCAATAACCCTGTGATGTTTGTGGTTAATCACCCTGTTAGAGAACAGCATGTTATTCAATAAGAACTGTGAAACATTGGACAACTGGACATGTGCATTTAAAAGTTTAGAGAAGGTTCAATTAAATTCACCTGTAAAAGGTTATAGTGCATTAAAGGTGCATTCTGGAATTTAATCCAAAAGCCAAACATCCCTATTTTTTTGTGAGTAGTGTAACTTCCAACACAACAGAAATTAGGCTACTAATTAAAAGCAATCGAAAAGCAATGAAGTAGGCCTACAAAAATAAAGTAAATGGAGATTTATAGTGACATATTAGTAAATAAAACCAAAACCAAACATAAAGAAATATTAAACATGGGCTGAACTGGACTAGAAGCATAAGTCTGCAGCTTTTAACCTGCTCGTTAGACTTTATCTGTTTCTGTGTGAATGGGAATTTGTTCTCAAACATTTGACCTGGTTAAATAAATAAATATTATAAGATGAGTTGATTAATAATCTCATGTTTCATAGACTTTACGCTGCCTCCTCAACTCCTCAACTCCACCGACCTGTTTGTAAACAACAACAGCCTCAAACTACGACACGTGCTCCTCAGACTCAGACCGGACTGAACCGGACTGAACCGGACTCTCTGAACCAGCTGGTTAAAGTTAAAGTGGTTTCTTACCCGCAGCTTACCTCGGTTTGTTTGGTTTTTCCGCCGCGGATGAATAAAATCTCTCCTGTTTTCATCTGCAGCGGCTCCAGCAGCTGCACCGGGAGGCGCGTCCTCATGACGTCATCTCCAGGCGACGGCAGCAGCCAAAAAGACAAGTGAAGCTGCATGGACCTGAATCACCAATCTATCAATCAATATAATCAATATATTTGATTGTTTTTATCGCTTAATACATTTTTATTTTATTAATGTATTCATTATATTGAAGTTTTGACATAAAAATATAATTTAAAATGTGTAAAGTGTTTACATTAATCAATAGGCCACCATTATTTTAGATAGATAGATAGATAGATAGATAGATAGATAGATAGATAGATAGATAGATAGATAGATAGATAGATAGATAGATAGATAGATAGATAGATAGATAGATAGATAGATAGATAGATAGATATTCTTCCCAAGCTGGGAAATTACAGTGCAGCAGCAGCATTACACAGACACACAGTGACGATAACAACATATAGTATAAGAATATAAGAATAAGAATATAAAGAACAAATTATACATAATAAAATAGCAAAAATAGCAATATCAAATAAAACAAAATGTAATGGTTTTAATTGAATTTGGTTATGGTAAAGAAATTCATGTAGCCTACACACAGAGGCAATAAAACAAACAGATAAATGTACATGTTACAGAGCCATAGTTTATTATGTGCTGCATTTTAAATTCAGTTTTTGGTTTTTATAACTGGTGGCTGTAAAATGCAGAAAAGCTGACTGGGTCTTCAACACAGTATATAGGATCTTTATATCTCCAGTACTGTATATGAACAGGATAACAAAGTTTTTTTATTCTTTAGATTACAGGATGCTCCCATAATTATCAGCAAGATGCCAAATATAAAATGTTGCTGAACTTCAGCAGAGATCAGACTTGAACCACCACAGAGTTTCATAAAGAAGTAGCTGGATATAACTCAGGGAGGATGAAGAGGAAGCAGACGGAGGAGCTGCAGCTTCTGCCGACAGGAAACAGGTTCAAGTTAAAGTTAAAGTTAATAGTTGAATAATCTTCAGTGTGTCTGAGCAGAGAGACGCAGCAGAGCTGCAGCTCATGTTGAGAGGGAAATGAGGGGATTAGAGCCAGAGCATGATCCCACTTCTGCAAACACACTCTGTCCAACAATAATTACCCTGAGAGGCTGCGCAGGCATTAATGCACACACACACACACACACACGCTGAGGCCCACATCAGCTGATTTTCTATGTGTGTGTGTGTGTGTGTAGCTCTCCCAGGTGGTCTCTCTCTCTCTCTCTAAGTGTGTGATCACATGTGTTGTGAACATCAAGGTAAGTTCTGAGCAACAATCAACAACGGACTGATCCAGAGGTGTAGTGTAACATCTGGGCCCCTGATCGGCTTCATTGGGGCCCCTCACCTTTCTTTTTTTTCTCCATGTTCCCTTCTTCTCCTTCTTCTGTGTTTTATTTTGAAGGGCTGATCTAGGAGTACACCGCAAAAACTCAAATATCTTACCAAGAATATTTGTCTTATTTCTAGTCGAAATGTTATTTATAGTCAAAACAAATCTCATTATACTTAAAATAAGACTCATCACATAAAAAAAATCATATTTTCATTTGAAATAAGTAGAAAAATCTGATGGTGGAGCAAGTTTTTCTTCCTTATTACAAGCACAAAAAACTTGCTTTCACTGGCAGATTTTTCTACTTATTTCAAGTGAAAATTTGTTTGAAACAAGAGGTAAATTCATGCAAAACTGCTCATATGCATTTCCGTCGGAGGCAGTTTTTCATCAAGCAGTCTCTGTATTTCCCTCTAAAACAACTCTGTTGTGTTATTATCTCATAGCGTGGTGAATGTGCAGGTCACAACTTGTCCACCAGAGCGTTGTGGAGTTGTTGGATTGTGTATTTGATGAGTTTGATGAGAGAAACCAAGAAATCCCATAATGAGCCTCCGTAGCGTAGCTCTGAGCAGCTCACGGCTCTGCGCCGCCGTTCTAAAAAATAGCTTGCACCGACAATTAAAGGTGATGAACCTACTGCTATGACTATAGGGATTATGGCAATGGGCCAATTTGCCAAAATGTTGAACTATCCCTTTAAAATAAGACTCATCACATAAAAAGTACCTTGTTTTTAGACACTTTTTTATTTCTAATCATATTTTCACTTGAAATAAGTAGAAAAATCTGATAGTGGAGCAAGTTTTTCTTTCTTATTACAAGCACAAAAAACTTACTTTCACTGGCAGATTTTTCTACTTATTTCAAGTGAAAATTTGTTTGAAACAAGTGAAAATGATCTAAAAACAAGTTCATTTTTAGGTGATGAGTCTTATTTTAAGTGGAAAAAAGAATTAGTTTTGACTAGAAATTAGACATTTTGACAAGAAACAAGACAAGTTTTGTCTTGTCTTTTTGAGTTTTTGCAGTGAAGATCTAAAAACCATCTCAGTGTAGTTTTCTCATCCACTCTCTCAGCTTTTCTCTATAACAACAGGTTAATCAATATAATCAATAGCCTGGTTCATAAACACTGACTGATGTATTAAGGATGTGTGTGTCTGACCCCCCCGTGGTCTGGGCCTCCCCGGCTCAGCTTCCTGCCCTGCAGACCTGGACCAGACCAGCGACCGCTTTCACCAAGTCAAACAATACAAAGACTCGGTCATGAACTTTTCTTTCCTGCTCTAATTCTTTCCTGTTTATCTGTTTTATTCCTCATCAAGTTGTTTTTAATATCTCTCCGTCCATCACTGCCTCTGTCCTATTCTTCGTTTTTCTTTTCTTTTTTCCTACTGATATGAGGCTCAGGAAACCAAACACGGAGGATATGAGAGGATCAGAGGAGACGCCTCCTCCTCCTCCTCCTCAATAATCTAAAATGATTATTGTATGAGAACGATTTGAACTTTTCAGTTTCCAGCTGCAGAGTTTCATTATTCTCCTAAAACAAAAAACCTTCAAACCTCCAGAGAGAAAAACGAGTCCACAGGTCGCTTGTTATGAAGCATCGTTACATTTTGTTTCAAGGCGACACCTGGTGGTCGGAGTGAGTATTACAGGAGACAAATCCAGGTTAAGAAGGTGGACGGACGGGATCGATCAAAAACAGTACGCCCACGCAGAAGAGTGGGTTTGATTCCCACATGGAGGGATCCATGATAAAGGGATACTTCACCTAAAATCAATAATTCACCAATCATCTCCTCACCGTTATGCCAAGGAAGGGTTTGGAGAACTTTTAGAGTCATCAAAACGCTTTTGGAGTTCCAGTTCCAGTTCCATTCATATAGCCTAATGGCAGTGGATAGAGTTCACTTTTGAATGGTCCAAAACACACACTATGAAACATCCAGATAACTCCATACTGCTTGTCTGTACTGACCCAAGTGTCCTGAAGCCAAGACATGAAAAGGTTGTTCAGAAAACATTAGTGTGATCTGTGTTTTTCTCCTTGTTGTAGCAGCAGCTCCAGTGGCTGTTGATGTTGCCACATGTGAGAGATTTGCTGCCAGATGTTCGTCGTTGTTGTAAACCATTGGATGTATTTTGTAAACACAGAAGAACATCTTACGCAGCCACTGGGAGCTGGTTTACTCAAAGCGATGTTAGCTAGCGATGTTGTCAGCGTAGGCTACTACAACAGTTTATCACCTGATAAAAGTGTGTCTTTTATAACGGCAAAAAACCCCCAAACAAAAAAAACCCATCGCCAATTATTCTCTAAGGACCGAGGTTCAGGTTGCAGATCGGCACAAGCCACAGACACTCAGAGCATTTTAATGCTATCAGTTAAGGTTTATGAATCAGTTAACGAGCGTCGGTTAAAAATGGCAATGTGCGTCCCTACCATAGACTGTAAAAAATATGGACGTAGCATCCGTGACGTCCCCCATTGGTTTTGGGGAGTCGTTTTTGTGACTCCAACATGGCGGCCTGAACAGCGCCATGTTGGATTGGCCGGCCGAGAACCCACCCACTGGCCTCGAAGCAGCCTGTCTCCGGAGCTGCTTGGACCTGTCACTCAACGTTTCCGCGCCCTAATTGGTCAGAGTTTTAACCTAATAACAGTAAAACGGTAGAGTTAAAAAAAATTCACCCCCCTCAGAGTGTGTGCGGGGGTAGAAACTATCGATTGAGACCAGAAAACGTTCTGACACCAGGCTTTGATCATGTTTATTGAGGATGTAAAGTGGGTGATTTTAACATGGGGGTCTAAGGAGAATGCTGCTTTCTGACACCAGCCCCCAGAGGAAGAAGAGGGGATTGCAGTTTGTTGAACACGGAAGTGAGCTTCACTTCTCAGACCGACAACTGCCCCCTTCCCTACCTACAGCTCTGTAACAGACAGTCATGTTCAGGACTCAAACACGATTACAAAACTTTGTGGCTCTGAGGACTGAGGTGCTAATCAAAGACAAGGAAATGGGACGAACATATATAAAGTCTGGAACAACTGCATCCTGACCGCGAACTGCACCTGGATGGCTGGGTATGAAATTTAAAATAATATAGGCTAAAGTTAAAGCAGAAGTAAGCGATCCGGTCGTTTTCGCTAATGCTGCGTTCCAGGCAGGCTTTTGAAATCGTAAATTACAGCTTCAAGTCACAACTTACGACTTTGTAGCGTTCCAGGCAACCCACTCGTGTTTCTCCGACCTGTTTTACCGGTGAAAGTCACTATAACGGCCACTCGTAACTTCTGACCGGTGAACTCGTACCAGATCGAACTGGTACCACTTCACGGTCGGAAAAATACGAGTTTCCTTGAACGCACCATAACAGTCCTCGTCCCTACGTCGCCACATTCACGGCGTTCCTTGGCTGCACACACAGCCCTGCATGCCGTTCTCTCTCCTCATTGTAAGTGATTGCTGTCGGAAGATACAACTATTTAAGACTTATATTAACACAAATATATCACTTACTTCTGCTTTAATTAATCTTAGCTTGCTTTCCATTACTATGTAACCTCGTCTTCGTAAACATACAACTCAGGGCATATCCAGCTTTATCACCCTTCAAACCAACGTGTCTAACACATTATATTGCTCTAAATTAACCTCCAATGTACAATTTTCTCTCTCGTTTGCCTTTAACGTGATAAAAACCAAGCCTATATTCTAGGCGTTTTCTCGAAAATTGCATATCCATAATAAAAAGAGTATATCTCTGCAACCATTTTGAATTTTGAATTTGAATACCTACTTTCGGTGTCATAGAAAAGGGAAAAAATTGAGAAATTGCTGAGATGCTGAGATGTGTACATTTTCAGTCTATATACTACACTTCTTCTTCTTCGGCACACAGCAAAAATTAAAGGGATAGCTCACCCAAAATTGAAATTTCACTCATTATCTACTCACCCTAATGTGGACTAAGGGCTGGGAGAAGTTTCAGAGTCCTCCGTGCCTTCTCTGAGTTACGGGGGGGTCCGTGCAGCAGTATTTGTCCATATAATGGTTGTGAATGGATACCACTTTTCTTTGTCCAAAAAGACACACCAAAAAACATCCAAATACCTCCATACTACTGTAATACTGTAATGTCCCTCTTGTATTGAAGCCCCGACATGAGAAATTGTTCCACCGGTCAGTGCAAATCACGCGAGATTTGCACTGACACAGGAAGAGCAGTGAACTGAGACACTGGGAGCTTCTGCTACAAACAAGCTTAAAATATAGACTTATTTAATTTTTTTCGGAACAATTTCTCATGTCGGGGCTTCAATACAAGACAGACATTACATACGAGCAGCATGGAGGTATTTGGATGTTTTTTGGTGTGTCTTTTTGTTACGAAGAAAAGTATCCATTCACAACCATTATATGGACGTGCACTGCTACGCCGAGACCCCCTGTAACTCAGAGAAGCCACGGAGGACTCTGAAACTTCTCACAGCCCTTAGTCCACATGAGGGGGAGTAGATGATGAGTGAAATTTTAATTTTGGGTGAACTATCCGCGGCCCTATCTGCTCTCTTTCTGCATCCGTCGTAGTCTGAACATCTGGCTGCTCCGCCCCCTGGTGGCCAAAGCCTGAGTCGCTCCTTGTGATGATGAAACACCGCGATCGTACAGCGTCTGTGTCTGATTATTACAGATGTTGACGGTCAGTTTGTCCGACATGCGTGTTGTTATTGTAGTTGTTTGTGTTGCCTCCTCTGCGTCAGTGAGTTTCAGATCAAACTTCTCGCGCTGCAGGAGCTTCAACCGACTCCACGGTCGGTGTAGCTACGTCCAAACTGTAATCTGCAACATTTCTGCTCAACAATGCTCCTTTTCAGCTCAGAGATGTGATGTCAGGCTCCTCTGGATGGAAGCTGTTCTGTTTCTTTTTTTGTTTTTTGTTTTCTTTTCTATTCCTAGAAATGTTCTTTATGTTGGCGCCGCGCGGAGGAACTGAGTTACTCAAGACCCCGATGAGCCTCTCTGATAAACCACCGATAAGTGATGCTCAGACAGATTTACAGGCCTCTTGTGTTTGTCAGTTTCCCAGTTTCCCAGTTCCCAGTAGTTTATATATATAAGCTGCAACCATTGAACATCTAAACCATAGTAAATTGAATGTAAATTGAATTATCATCTGCTTTTTTATCTACATGTTATGAAAAGCTTCTGTTGGTACGCTCGGGGTCCACGTTGTCTAATGTCTGTTAATGTTTCATGTATTGTATTGTTAGTTTTGTACGTGCTTTATTGTTGTGTGTGTGTGTGTGTGTTTCATGTGTTTTGTAGTCTTGTATATGCTGTATTGTTTTGTGTTATATGTATCCAGGCTCCCGCAATAAGCTTTTGGTAGCTTCAATGGGAGACCTGATTCACACAAAATATGTGTGTGTATGTGTCTGTGTGTATGTGTGAATAAACCTTTCAACCTAAGTTTATCCTGATCAGACCTCGGAGGGTCTGGAGATAGACGAGGTCAACACACCACCAACTCCCCCTCCCCCCGTCTCCAGGGTCCAGGTCATTTATTTATCTTGGTGCTGGAGCTCGGTGGTGGTGGTGGAGGGTGTTGGTGAGAACAGGCAGAGAAGATCTGGATCTGTGTTTGGTTTATAAAAAAAACAAAAAAAGACGACTTCAGTGCCCAAATGTTCTGCCTGAGCTCATGTGGGCAGAAGCTCTGCAGCCACATGTTAAACACATCAGCCAGGGGGGAAATTGCAAAATCCAATCATTTCACTTTGGTTCCAATAAAATCCAATAAAAACGTAAAAAAAAAAAAAAAAAATGCATCTGTTTCCATCAGGCTCCTGTTGGCTCTGTAGCCACGACGACGCTGCTGCAAAAACGAAGCAAAAAACTGATTTTACTTTTACTTTTGCGTTTACTCACCTGTTCACAGATCAAACCAAGTGTTTGATGGCTTTTATTTTGAAACTCCAAGTAGTCGTCAGCAAAGATGGTGTCAATAATAAAACTTTAAAAGCCTCCACTCACCTTCTGTTTACTGAATCTAGACACAGACAAACCAACAGGTGAACCGGGTGAGGCCACGCCCCCTTGGTCTCAAACAGTGAAAACTCACATTCTGGTGATTTTTTTGATGATTTAAAGGATAATTACCGTTTTTTTTTTACAATCTGGACCTTATTTCTAGCATAAAATCCAATCATTTCCTCCCCCAGATAACTTTGGTGTCATTACAAGTGGTTGTGATGAAATGAGCTCCAGCCGAGAGGCGCGTATATCCGTATAATGGAGTCTACAGGGCAGCAGAATGCAGCCTCTAAATAACACATTATCTGCAGAGAAACTCCTTCATTTCACCAATATTTAGTTCTGATAGGCTAGTGCTATTCCCCTCTGAGTCCGGGGTTAGCTGTTATCAACATCCGGGGTCTGTAGGTTGACCTACTGACCTCTGACCTGGATGATGTCATCTCTGAGCGCCGCCCGGCTCATTCTGATAATAATCATTCTGCTTCGGCATTCGGGTCCATTTTTATCTCAACTATCCAGAGCTTTAGTGAGTCCAGGTTGAGGAGAGGAAGCCTGTGGAAGCTGAACTTCATCCAGCTGCTCATTTTGTTCTGACAAGTCAGAAACACGCAGAAACCAACCGTAGCATTAGCGGTAGCAAGTTAGCCGCGCTGATAACAGCTAACCCCGGACTCAGAGGGGAATAGCACTAGCCTATCAGAACTAAATATTGGTGAAATGAAGGAGTTTCTCTGCAGATAATGTGTTATTTAGAGGCTGCATTCTGCTGCCCTGTAGACTCCATTATACGGATATACGCGCCTCTCGGCTGGAGCTCATTTCATCACAACCACTTGTAATGACACCAAAGTTATCTGGGGGAGGAAATGATCGGATTTTATGCTAGAAATAAGGTCCAGATTGTAAAAAAAAAAAAAACTGTAATTATCCTTTAAGATTGTTTACAAAGACAGACAGAGAGAAATAAATTGATTAATGAAAACGATTAATTCATTTGCACAATTAATATTATTAAAATGTGTTCCAGAAATGTTCATGAATCACAGCTGCAGACCAATTATGGCTGATGATGGCTTTTATTTTGAAACTCCAAGCAGTAGTTGTCAGCAAAGATGCCTCACTCACCTTCTTTTTTCTGAATCCCGACACACAGACAAACCAACAGGTGAACCCGGCAGGAAGTGATCAAAGTGAACAAATAAACAGTGAAAACTCACATTCTGGTGAGTTTTTGATGATTTAAGGTTGTTTATAGAGACAGACAGAGAGAGAGAAAGAAAATGATTAATAAATCTGCACAATTAATATTATTAAAATGTGTTTCAGAAATGTTGATGAATCACAGCTGATCATATAAACAGGGTTTAATAGTTTTATTTATTGATTTGTGGACAATGCTCTGACGACTTTTAGAGAATTTTTATATTGTTTTTATTGCTCGTTAATCTTTTTTATGGAATAATTGACTGTTTCATGAACGTCTCTAGTTGATACAATAATGTTAGTCATGGAATCAAGTTCTCTCAAATCATCCACTCATCATCTTATTTTTTTTAAATCAATTGTTTTAATGCGTTCCAGTCTGTTTCCTTCTTTCTTTCTTTAACGGCCTGTTTGTTCAGTAACTCCACAGTGTTGCATGATGGGAAACTGTGTGTCTGTGTGTCTGTGCACTGCAAAAACTCAAAATCTTTCCAAGAATATTTGTCTAATTTCTTGTCAGAATGTCTCATTTCTAGTCAAAACTAACTAGTCAAAATTTCCACATAAAATTCACCCAAAAATTAACTTGTTTTTCGATAATTTTCTTGTAATAAGAAAGAAAAACTTGCTCCACTATCAGATTTTTCTACTTATTTCAAGTGAAAATATGCTTGAAATAAGTAGAAAGTGTCTAAAAACAAGCTACGTTTTAATGTGATGAGTCTTATTTTAAGTAGAATGAGATTTGTTTTGACTAGAAATTAGACATTTTGACTAAAAAATAAGACAAATATTCTTGGTAAGATTTTGAGTTTTTTGCAGTGCAGGTCCGAGAAACCGTATTCAATTGGTCTGAGTTACACTGTAAAAACTCAAAATCTTTCCAAGAATATTTGTCTTATTTCTTGTCAAAATGTCTCATTTCTAGTCAAAACTAATCTCTTTCCACTTAAAATAAGACTCATCACATAAAAATTAACTTGTTTTTAGATCATTTTTACTTGTTTTAAACTAATTTTCACTCGAAATAACTAAAAAAAATCTGCCAGTGAAAGGAAGTTTTTTGTGCTTGTAATAAGGAAGAAAAATGTGCTCCACTATCAGATTATTTCAAGTGAAAATCTGCTTGAAAGAAGTAAAAAGTGTCTAAAAACAAGCTGCTTTTTAATGTGATGAGTCTTATTTTAAATAGAATGAGATTAGTTTTGACTAGAAATAAGACAAATATTCTTGGTAAGATATTTGATGTTTTGCAGTGTGTGTCCACTTTCAGATAACCAGAACCATGTTTCCTCCCCGTGGCCCCGTGGCGTCCCCCCGAGGCCCCGACCAGCTCACTCACTTTCTGATCATTAACTCCAACTCCAACACTTTCATCTCTGCCTCCTTCTCATCCTTCCTTCCGCCTGCGTCTCGCTGCGAGCGACAGTCAGACACACACACACACACGTGTGTGTGCGTCAGCCTCCATCCTGCTGTAATGACTTCCAGCTCCGTGTGCAGGTACAGTAACTAGCACTTCCTGTCAGCGGCGGCGTTCGCCTCGGGACAAAGACCTGAACGCCTCCATGTAACTGCTGCTGCTGAGTCTGTCACACTGAACCTGGATCTTCTTCTTATTCTTCATCATCTGTTAAAGGTGCATTGTGTAGGAATTACGGTAACACTTTACTTGAATAGGTATTGATAAGATTGACAAAACACTGTCATAAACATCAATGAATACTTATGACAGCTGTCGTTAAGTGTCATTCGGTAAGTTATGTCACTTTTAATGCAAAGTTGACATTGTTTGAGATGTTTTTGTTCTGACAACTTGACATAAAGACAATTTAAAGGGACAATGAGGAGTTTTGGAAAAGCGAAGCGTTTCCACACTACATTTATGAGCCTCCGCACCGTGAAATTCTTTGACCGGCGCAAGACAGACTCATGTTTTCATTTATCAAGAATTAAAGTCAGAGGTTGGAAGACGATCACATACCGTCGTAGTTCCCACCATAAACGGAGATTTGGCTGCATTATTCTCATGACTCGCCACGAAACCGAAAGTAAAGAAACGCTGGTCGGCTCAACCAGCATTTCCACCACCACTAATAATAACAAAATAACGATAGAGACAGAACGATATATTTATCGAAAATGGGCCCATTAACAAGTGTGGGTAGCGGAGATTCATCCACATTAATATGAGACTTTTTTATAACCAAATAGAAACTCCTCGTTGTCCCTTTAAACTGTCATAGCAGACCTAATTGCCAAACTTTAAAAAATGAAGTCAAGTTCTCATAACAAGGACATCTCAAACAATGTCAACTTTGCATCAAAAGTGACATAACTTACCGAATGACACTTAACGACAGCTGTCATAAGTATTCATTGATGTTTATGACAGCTGCTATGTCATGGTTATGACAGTGTTATGTCAGTCTTATGAATACCTATTCAAGTAAAGTGTTACCGGAATTCCTTCCATCTAGCGTTGTGGTTGTATATCACAAGCAACTCAGTCGTATTTTTCATGCTGCATTCACGTGAAATTGGGCAGACGGCAGACGGACGACAGCCGCTGCACGTAACGGCATAAACAAGCCTCTATGTAAACAAGTGGCCCGTCAGCACGAGGCAAAACAATACACGTGGCAATATGTTGTCATGGCGATGTCGTACACTGCAAAAACTCAAAATCTTTCCAAGAATATTTGTCTTATTTCTTGTCAAAATGTCTCATTTGTAGTCAAAACTAAACTCTTTCCACTTAAACTGAGACTCATCACCTAAAAAATGAACTTGTTATTAGATCATTTTCACGTGTTCAATTTTTTTTTTTCACAATGTCCCTTTAAAGTGATGGAGACATGATCATCAGCTAGTTGGGGCAGTGTGGTTGTGAAAAAGCATGTAGGTAAGACAGTATGAGCATCACGTAGTATGTGAAGAGGAGGCAAGCAAATAGTTCTGGTAACCCGATAATGTCAAGAAATAACCAAGAAATAACGTTCAATTTCATAGTAATGTGCCAAGAAATAACGACTGATTGCGTAGAAATAGCCCAGAAATATCGGTCAGTTGCTTGGTGGAAAAAAATTCTGGCCTTTCTCAAAAAATTCAAAGCATAAAAAGCATGTGTAATCTTTTGCCTTTATGAAAAACATGACATTGACCATTATTTATAGGCTATTTCTTGACATTACTACGTAAGTAATTGTTATTTCTTGGCTATTTCTTGACATTGTCACGTAATTAGCGGCCTGTAAATTAAAGGGTGACCCGTGTATTGTATTGTCTTAGTTATTGTGATGTACCTGTACCTGAGAAGAGAATATGACTGTGTCCTTAGCTGTGCTTAAGATTAACTGTCTGTTTGTGTAGGCTAAATAAATAAATCGCACACGTGTCTGGAGAGTTTTCCGAACCTACACAACAAGGGACTCAAATGTACTTTGAGGTTTTTAAAGGTAAAAGACTGTACAACTAATTAGCTTTTTATTCATCAGGCGACATGAAGCTGCAGATCTATAAAGATTAAAGCAGATATCAGTGGAATGTTTTTGTTAATATAAGTCCTAAATAGTCCTATTTTCCGTCAGCAATCACTTACATGAAGTATTTCAGCCTAAACACGAGTCTCTCCGTCACTCTGCTCTGCTGTAACCCGAGGAGAAAATTTTCCTTGTGGGATACAAGTGTTATCCAATGAGGGGAGAGAACGGCATGAAGGGCTGTGTGTGCAGCCAAGGGATGCGCGTGAATGTGGTGACGTAGCACGAGGACCAATTGATGCCTGACAAGGGCGGGGGCTGCTAACTCATGGTGCGTTCAAGGAAACTCGTACTTTGTGTTTTTCCTTCCTGTGAAGTCATACCAGTTCGATCTGGTACGAGTTCACGGGTCGGAAGTTACGAGTGGCCGTTATAGGGAACTTTCACAGACAACAGGACGGTAAAAACACGAGCTACGGGTTACCTGGAACGCTACCAAGTCGTAGTTGTGACTTGAAGCTGTAACTTACGGTTTCAAAAGCCTGCCTTGAACACAGCATTAGCCGAAACGGCCGTGCCGATGATATCTGCTTTAAGTGTGTAATAATTAACAAGGTTTTTTCTTAAAATCTGAATATACTACTCATGAATATATTAGTATAAGTGTATAATAGCTATAAAATAAAATGTGTTTGGTTTCCGTAGCCTTATAATTCTTCTTTTATATCTACATAGGGTCTTGCTTTAGAGAGTGTTGCCATCTTGCACCGCCATGTTTGTACGGCAGCCTGAAGGGAAAATCCAGCCAGTCAGAGTGCATGTTTCAAGAGTTTCACATTCATAAATGAACCAACGGAGAAGGGGTGAGGGAGTGAGCACTGTGATCTAGAATCTGAACGCTGGATGTCACAGTTTTACACACTGGACCTTTAATTGTAGAATAAATGCATCGTGTCCAAGTCTGCAAGAGGACAAAAGACAAAAACGTATGATATTAACAGTTTTTTTTTGTTAATTTTCGTCTTTGTGTTGGTTTCAGGACTCGAACCCCTGGTCGTGGTCGTTGGGTTTGTCATGCAGCAGCTTTAGAGAGTCGAGGTCGACACCGTTAACCTGTGATGCTGCTGTGAGGTTTTGCCACATTAGCAGAAAAGCAGCGAGTTCCCTGTGTTCCTCTTCCTCCTCCTCCTCCTCCTCCTCTCACAGGGAGGCCATGCAGTTAAAACCTCAGTCCATAAACGTGGCTTCATTAGGGTCTGGCCTAGTTTTTTGGAGGCGGGGGGGCCTGGATC
>NC_140918.1:3068924-3105264 GCF_045865225.1 Trachurus japonicus
GAAGGAAGGAAGGAAGGAAGGAAGGAAGGAAGGAAGGAAGGAAGGAAGGAAGGAAGGAAGGAAGGAAAGCCGTAAGGATGAAGGGAAAGAAGGAGGGACCGACAAAGGGAAAGATGGGAAGAAAGAAGAAAGGGGAAAAAGGAAGGAAAGATGGAGGGTGGGAACAAATCAGGCCAATTTGATCAAAAGAGGAAGGAAAGAAGGAAAGAAGGAAGGAAGGAGGGAGGGAACAGACCCAGAATGACAACAGTCCTGTTAAAGAGGAGATGATGCGTTCACTGCCTCGGCTGTTTTCCCGTCACAGTGTGAAACCACCACTTCTCTCCTGGTTCATCACCTCTGACCTGCAGCTCAGCGCCGCCGCCTGGTGGCCGAACAAACTCATCACACTGTGAAGTGTTTCACATCAGCAAATACTAGTTAGTTTGTTTTTTACTTTTTTGACACATTTGATGACATTTTTCTTGTATTTTTATTATTTTTTCCACAATCAGTGTCATTGGAAGCTAGTGCTTAAAGGAATAGTTCACCAAAACATGAAATTCAGTCATTATTGACTCACCTCCTGCAGTTTTTTATTCCTCAAAGGTCATCTGGAGACCCGGGAGGCCGGTTCCTAGTCCAACCAGAACTTTATATGAGAGTAATAGTGCCCGACACATTTTAAAAACGTCCATAAAACTACACAACAACCATTTAATATACCTCCACACTGCTCGTCCACTGCAATCCAAGTGTCCTGAAGGGAGATAGTCCAGAGTTTACTGGAAATTACGTCATTTAGGACATTTTTACAGCCTCAACAGTCCTGTATTGAATTATTTAAGTATTGTATTACCCCTTCAGGACACTTGGATTGCAGTGGACAAGCAGTGTGGAGGAATATTAAATGGTTTTTGTGTCGGCCCTATTATTACTCTCATATAAAGTTTTGGTTGGACTAGGAACCGGCCTCCCAGGTCTCCAGACTGACGGAATTTCATTTTTTGATGAACTATTCCTTTAAAACCAGCCACTTCCTATTTAAAGTTACAGACTGTGCAGGATTCGTCTTTTCATATAAGTTTGGCTTTTAATACAACATGAGAGCTGTGTGGTCTCTGTCTTTTATTGTATTTTTATATTTCCTAGTGTTTTATCTAATCTTATGCTTTTCTCAGTGCTTTTAATTTACTGTATTTTAACTTTAACTCTATTTATTTTACTGTTTTGTATCTTTTGTGCAGCACTTATTGTTGTTTTTAAAACGTGGATTGGATTGGATCAGCTGGTCCCAGTCCGGTGCACCTGTAAAAACAGATGTGTGAAGATGTTCTTCACTATTAATATATAAATTCAGATCAACATAATGATTAAATTAAAAGCTGAATCAGTTATTATTTTTATTATTAGACAGGAAGTGGGACGGCCCACCCAGCAAGCGTCTGGTCTCACAGACAAAACAACTGCTTCAGTTTGTTTTCTATTGTCTTCTGTCTGTTTGAAGTTCACGCCGCCGCCACATCACAGCGACATCGTCTTCCTCATTAATGTCTTCCTCATTTACAAATTCCACCACCATGTGATGTGATCAAAGGTTTTTCCTCCTCAGCTCCAGACTCAGAGAAGAACCAGAACAGACGGATTCAACAGCTGCTGAGTGAAAAACCGTCCTCGTGTTGCAGTTTATTAAAAACAACGTCCATCAAACACAAAGACAAACAGGAAGTAGCAGAAAGTTCTCAGTCCGTTTGGTTGAGTCCAGGATGTGAAGCTGGTTGGAGATGAAGCAGCAGGTGTGTGTGTGTGTGTGTGTGTGAGTGTGTGTGTGTGAGTGTGTGTGTGTGTGTGTGTGTGTGTGTGTGTGTGTGTGTGTGTGTGTGTGTGTGTGTGTGTGTGTGTGTGTGTGTGTGTGTGTGTGTGTGTGTGTGTGAATGTGTGTGTGTGTGTGTGTGTGTGTGTGTGTGTGTGTGTGTGTGTGAGTGTGTGTGTGTGTTTGGTCTCTGCAGGTCAGAACTTCACCACCTTGGTCTGTTTGGGTTGGACCTTCTTCACGGGGACGTGGACTTCCTCGTGGTCGGCGCTCATGTTGTTGGACAACCAGCCGACCGTCACCGAGTTGGCTGCAGGGGGAGAGAGGGAGGAGGAGGAGGTATGAGTGACAATTTCTTAAATCACATCTGGATTTTATTCCAAAAAATTTAAAAACAGACATTTAAAGGGATACTTCACCCAAAATCAATAATGCACCAACCATCTCCTCACCGTCATGCCAAGGAAGGGTCTGGAGAACTTCCAGAGTCATCAAAACTCTTTAGGAGTTCCAGGGGGGGTCCGGCTGGTGACAAGTTTTCATATAATGGCGGTGGATAGAGTTCACTTTTGAATGGTCCAAAACACACACTATGAGGGTCTAACGGCGTGTTCACACCGGGCGTGAGGCGAATTTTTCGTGCGATAAGATTACATACAAAGTCAATGTGCAGACGCGAACGGACGCGAATTTGTGCCGGCGGCGCGAATGACGCGAACGGCGTGACGCGAATGAAGCGAACACGTTAAATTCACCTGTTCGCGTGAATGCTGCAAGTAAAAACAAATATTCCAGCAGGCAAACTCGAGAGAGTAGAGCGAGGCGAATATTTTACTTGGTGTGAACGCACTGTAAGGACAGAGGATGTTGTTATGATGCCATGTGAAGCCCTTTGAGACAAACTGTTTGTAAAAACGGGCTATACAAATAAAATTGCCTTGCCTATGAAACATCCAGATACCTCCATACTGCTCGTCTGTACTGACCCAAGTGTCCTGAAGCCGCCACATGGTAAAGTTGATCTCTGTTTTTATCCTTGTTGTAGCAGTAGCTCCAGTGGCTGCACCAGATTTTCTGCCAGATGTTCTTCCATGTTTACATCAAACATCCAGTGGTTTACAACGACAAACCAACATCTCACAGCAAATCTCCTGCAGCCACTGGAGCTACTGCTACAACAAGGATAAAAACAGAGATCACATTAATATTTTCCCAACAACTTTTCCATGTTTGGGCTTCAGGACACTTGGGTCAGTACAGACGAGCAGTATGGAGGTATCTGGATGTTTCATAGTGTGTGTTTTAGACAATTCAAAAGCGAACTCTATCCACCGCCATTATATGAAAACCCCCCCTGGAACTCCTAAAGAGTTTTGATGACTCTGAAAGTTCTCCAAACCCTTCCTCGGCATGACGGTGAGTAGATGATTGGTGAATTATCGATTTTGGGTGAAGCATCCCTTTAAATCACATCTGGATAAAATAAGACATGTAATGCCACATCTCTCTCTCTCTCTAGAGACTCACTTGCAGCCTGATGCTCTGGACAGTCCTTCTGATAATGTTCCACTGATCCACAGACACGACAGCTGCCACCTGCAACACACACACAGACAGACAGGGTTCATACACATTTTAGCCAACAAGTTTCCATGACAACACGTGACCACTTAAACTGTCAATGTGTGCATGAAATATAGGAATAAAACTGTTTAAAAAAATCATCATCTTGACCACTGTACTTTCAGATATTGCCCCCCGCCCCTCTATTAAGTATTAAAGGAGGCTCCCACATGATTGAGTTTTACACCTCTGGCTTGTATCATCAGAACAGACATGTGCTGTGATTTTCAGCCTTGTATCTATTATATTAACCCCTTCTCTTTACAGCAGGAGGTGGGACAACACCTGACAGCTGAGATTATCTCTGTCAGGTGTTGTCCTCCTGCTACTAAATATGAAAAGGAGAATGAAAAATCACAGGACACGTCTGAAATGTGTGTTTCTCTTCTATAGCACACATTCTAACCACTCGGAGGCGACGTCTTTCCACAAACGAGCTTTCAGACGGCGCAGAGCTCCGTGGGAAACAGCAGCAGAGACACAGACACAACGGCGGCGGGAGCAGCCGGTCCGTGGAGCTGTGCACCGTGATATGTAAAACATTTCACTGCATAAAACACATTTAGCTTTTGATTCGACCTTAAAGTCTTCATCGTCTATACGGCACCTCGCAACCTGAGCCGACGAGAGCGATGGCTGAATGATCAGATCAATTCATAATTTCTATTTATCCATTTTAAAATCAACCACAGAGGCTGTTATTACTGAGAGAGAGAACGACTCTATGACTTCTACTAAACTTTTGTGCTGTACTGAAGTTTCCAAACCTGGAAAATGACAGTTTCAAATTTCTAGGTTTTTTCTAAACGTCCAAACCCTGCACATCATTGAAACAGGTGAATCATTGTACAGGTGTGTGTGTGTGTGTTTGTACCTTGTGCGTACATTCCCTTAGGATTATCTGGACAGGCGCGGGACAGATGTCCAGTCTGACCACAGATGAAACACTTGGCGTACGGGTATTCACCTGAGACACACACAGTTTACATCGTTACAACAGGAATAACACCTCTGTGACCTTCATCATCCTCCTCTTCCTCCTCCTCCTCCTCCTCCTCCTCCTCCTCCTCCTCACCCAGGGCAGGATCTACTTTAGCTCTACACTTGTGGATCTCGTGCTCGGTGGACCCGCAGCGGTAACAGATCCCTCGGCCCATCTCCTCGTCTCTGTCGGCCTCGGGGCAGTCGGCCAGACCGTGACCGGGCTTCCTGCAGTTAAAGCACAGCTGGGGGGGGGGGGGGGGGGGGGGGGCAGAGAGAGAAGTGATAAATTATGTTTATAACAGGATACTTTAATCTATATTTCATTACGTCACATAAAAACCCTGAATGCCTCAGACTAAAACAAAGAAACTCAAAATATCATCATCTACGAACTCCAAGTGTTTTATTTTGACAGTTTCCTGTGTGTTTTCCATAACTTATGGATGAATGAAGATTAAGTTTTTGAATTTTATAGTTTGTATTTAGGCGATGTATTATATGTTTAAAACGCTCCTTTAATTTGGATGGAACTGAATTTTCTGAAAATTCTTTTCTTGCCTCTTGTGGCTTTGACACTCACCATGTTGCTCTTCTTGTCCTTCTGTCTCTTTATCCGTCTGTCCTCTCTCCTCTGGTCTTTCTTCAGGGCGACCGCCACCTCCTCCCTGATCTCCCTCTGCTCCTGCTCCCTCTTCCATCCTTCCCCCCATCCTCCTCTTCCTCCCTCTGCTCCTCCTCCTCCTCTTCCTCTTCCTCCTCCTCGGGGCAGCTGCTGACCGCTCTGCTGCAGATACTCCAGGAACCCGTTCACGTCCTCGCTCACGTAGTCCTTCTTCTTGTGGTTCGGCTTCGTCACGGCCGATCCGCCGGGTTGAGTTCCTCTCAGGTGAGATCCGTGTTTACCTGCAGCGGGGTCACCGTGACCTCCTCCCCCTCCTCTTCCTCCTCCTCCTCTTCCTCTCCCCCCTCCTCCTCCTCCTCTCAGCTGATTCCAGGGAGTGGCCTCTGATGGTTTGTGTTTGTGGACGTTGTTGGCTCTCGCCCACCTCGTCATGGCTGCACACTGTGGAGAGGAAACACAAGGTTTAAAGGGACCATAACCCCTCTATAGTCATAGCAGTAGGTTCATTATACCTTTAATTATCGGTGCATGTTGTTTTGAGATCGGCGGGGCAGAGATGTGAGCTGCAACGAATGGAGACGCATGGTATTTCTTGGTTTCCCTCATCAAACTCATCAAATACACAATCCAACAACTCCACAACGCTCTGGTGGACAAGTTGTGAGCTGCACATTCACCACGCTATGAGATAATAACACAACGTTACCACACAGAGTTGTTTTAGAGGGAAATGCAGCCGGAACTACATTCCAGACATGGCTGCTGCTGGGCGGAGGGATTTCAAAAAGTAGTTCCAAGTATTTCCTTCATGTGTCGTAATGTTACATATGTGATTATCTCATAGCGTGGTGAATGTGCAGGTCACAACTTGTCCACCAGAGCGTTTTGGAGTTGTTGGATTGTGTATTTGATGAGTTTGATGGGGGAAACGTGGAAATACCATGCGTCTCCGTTCGTTGCAGCTCACGTCTCTGCTCCGCTGATCTCAAAACAACATGCACCGACAGTTAAAGGTAATTTTACAGGATGGAGGAGCTGAACTTCTCAGCCAGACTGGAATCAGTTAGATTTAAGAATTACTAGGAAAACTGGGTTGATTTTGTGTCACCATTGCGAGCAGATTTTGTGCAATAAGGAAACTGTGAATTACAGAGCCCCTTGGTTCAAACTACAAACTTTATTTGTTCATTGTTCATATATTTAGTTTCTAGTGTATTACCCTCCAACAGGAGAAAAGAGACTCTAGGGAAGGTTTTCTTCATATTTTACTTCTTATTTACTCTACTTTATGATGAATTATGAGTTTATGCTGGTTTTTATCACAATGTTTACATCCTATCAACATAAACTACATTAGGTAACTTACTGTAGCCGGGAGTGGACAAACCTCCTCAAATGACCGTATAAACTTATTTATCTTCGCGTAATTAGCTTCTGTTAGAACTGTTGAAAAGGAGTGAAGCTTCCGAAACATTGTTAAGAAACATTAGTTTATCAAACATTCACGTTTATGACGTTTTTCCATTTAAAAACATGTTAGCACGTCGGCTAGCAGCTAGCTACTCTAGCTACCTGACGTAACGTGAGTGCGTCACAGAAACCTCGCGCGCTGATCTAAACCGGAAGAGACGACGGGTGTTTATACATTAATGTCTCTCCTACAGAATAAACAGTTTTAAAGAACATGACAGAAAACGGAGAGAAACTTCACCTGGAGGAACTCCTCGCTCCGCTTCAGTCCAACATGTGTTTCTATTGTTACCGGAAGTGCTGCTCACGCTTCTTCTTCCTCTTCGTTGTGTTGATTCGCAGCAGAAAATCTGCGCAGCGCCTCCAACCGCAGCTCTGCGCCATGACAGCATGGTTCAGTCTGAAGCATAGACTGTATGGTCTGAAGGTGGAAACTACATGATGAGCTCAAAGTTGAAGGTAAAAGACTCAAATCAACTTTAAAATGAGACTTTATCCAACTGTAACTGTGACTTTGGGCACCCATTTGACTTTTTATTGAGCCCCCACTTGCAACAGTAACATACAGGACACATAGAAGTAAGAAATAAAAATATAAAGACTTCACTTTGTACAAAAATATATTGAAAATAAAAATATGTAGGCTATTGTTATTACAAAATATTATTTAGGCTAAATAGAGAAAAAACATGGGCTACATGTTGTTTGGTCAGGGATATTGTTTGTACAGTGCAAGTGGGCATGAATACAAACTGTGTACAGCTTGCTTAAAGATTAATTCAATTTGATGTCAAATTCCTCGAGGAATTGTATTTTCTTCTTTTACCAACAAAAATGTACAAAAAATAGAATTTTCTCAAATGTAATATAATAATGGGCTACTCAATATATTTATTTGGCAGAAAAATATAATTACAATATAATACAATATGGAATCTTAGACTTTACTGAATCTACTCAGTTACTTTTCTCAAAATTATAATCCAATGCATTCTATTTCATATGTTTCGTTTGAAAATCTGTTTACATAGGCCTATCAAAAAGTGACATAAAACAGAAAACTCAATGTAAACATTCCTCCAAATTTTACTGTTATTTGTAGCTGCTATTTATTAGCTGCTGTCAGATCAGGGTGGAGGATGAAGTTACATAAAATCTGAAATAATCATCAGGATCAGACACCAGAGTTTTGTATTACACATATTGTGCAACATCTTCAGCACCAACATGTTTCCCCTTCAGCTGCTCAGAGATAAATGAGGCAGCAGCTCACAGGTGATGTGACTTAACGAGCCTAACGAGCCTGAGAGTCCGTCATGCTGCGTCTGCTTCTCTCTGCTCTGCTGCTGGTGGAAAACCTCCAAGATGGTGAGAAACGATCACGTCGTTCTGCTTTGACTCAGATTGAGGAAGGAAACCTCATTCTTCTCCTTTATGTTGTGTTTCAGTCGTGTGCAGTCCCATACGAGAGGCCAACACAGGTACAGTCCAACTGTTTGTTGTCTGGATCAAACACTGTGATCAGCTTCTGTGATGTGTGTGTGTGTGTGTGTGTGTGTGTGTTGGTGCAGCTCTGCAGGAGGACTGGCTCATCGCTGCATGGAAATACATGGAGGCAAACCCAGAGACTTTAGAAGGTGAGGACGACATCAGATCAACATTAACCTTCCTGTTGTCTTTCTGGGTCAAATTGACCCAATTTGTTCCCTTCCTCCATCCTTACTTTTTCCCTTCCTTCCTTCCCTTCGTCCTTACTACTTCTTCCTTCCAATTGACCCTCCATCTTTCTTTCCTTCCCTTTTCCCTTCCTTCTTTCATCCCTTCCTTCCCTTCGTCCTTACTTCTTCTTCCTTCCTCTTTTGATCCAATTGACCCTCCATCTTTCTTCCCTTCCTTTTTCCTTTCCTTCTTTCCTCCCTCCTTCTGTCCTTCTTCATCCCTTGAACAAATCTGTTCCCTCCCTGCTCCCTCCATCTTTCTGTCCTTCCTTTTCCCCTTCCTTCTTTCCACAGTTGTTTTTCCCTCCCTTTCTTCCTTCCTTTTTGACCCATCTGTTCCCTCCCTCAATCTATCTTTCCTTCCTTTTTCCCTTCCTTCTTTCCTCCCATCTTTCCCTTTGTCCTTCCTGCCTTCCTTCCTTCCTTGACCCAGGTGGACAACAGAAGGGTTAACAATATCAATACATTAAGAAAGTGAAACTGTCCAACAGGTTCCTTTGTAAGGTTTTTTTTTTTTTTTTTTTTTTTTAAAGTTTAAAGCGACTCAACTCTAAACTTATCATAGGCAGCAGTTTCATTTGTTCAGGACGTTTCATACATGAGGACGATCCAGTGTGTTTTACAGTGAAATAAAAATGCAAAACATAATGAAGGAGATAAAACTACAATGAGAGTAAAGAGATTAAAGTTCAAACTAATAACTAAGTGAATTAAAATTTCAAATCCACCATTTAAAAAGTGAAAAAATGAAGTTCATATGTAGTCATATCAGTCCAGCTTTAGATCCTCTCCTCAGTATTTCTATGTTCATTGTGCTGTTTGATGAAAAACTGACTTTATTAAATCGTTAAATCCACTTTAATCATAAAGAAACATGAGCTCAGTGAGTTTAATCTGTGGACGAGCAGAAAACGGTTTAAAGAGAAATGAGGTTAATGTTTCTGTCTCTGTGACAGAGCTGATGAGCGACACAGCCACGACGGAGGGTGACTTGATTCTGTCAGTGAGTGAAACGTTTTAATTGTTTAATTAATTAAAGTTGTGAATGTTATTATTGTTTCAACTTTAGACATGAATAAATGGTGAAATTCACTTTTACTGTGATATGGAGGCCTGGTCCCTCGCTTTAACGTGTCCCCAGAAACACTTCCTGTTGTGTTGGGAGTTGTTTTCTGCATTTCTAGCAAGGTTTGTGTTTTTTATGTGTTTTCTGAAGCTGAGTTGACCTCTTGGGGCCACCGTACTCAAAGGTTTTTATTGTGAAACAGCAGCTAAACAAACCTCAGGCCTGTTCCTCCTGAGTTTTGCCAGTATTTTCCCTGCAGAGCGACAGGAACGCCGTGGAGAGGACGTGGCTGACGCCTGACATCCCGTACGCCATCAGCTCGGAGCTCGGTGAGTCTGACGGTTCGTTGGTGAAACAACGACGACGTCACCACTGATCTGAGTCTCACAGCGGCTCACAGGGAAGCTCTGTGTCGTGTCACTTCCTGTTTTCCAGCCGGACGGACGGACGACGTCCTCGCTGCCATGGCGATGGTGTCTGAGCAAACCTGTGTGAAGTTCTTCAAAAGAACGAATGAGAAGAACTACCTGTTGTTCAAGACCAGCAGAGGGTGTTTATCTATCAACCAATCAACCAACTAACCAACCAATCGACCAATCAACCAACCAACCAACCAATCGACCAACTAACCGATCAACCAACTAACTAACTAACTAACCAACCAACCAACCAACCAACTAACTAACCAACCAATCAACCAACCAACTAACTAACCAACCAACCAACAAATCAACCAACCAACTAACTAACCAACCAATCAACCAACCAACTAACTAACCAACCAACCAACCAACAAATCAACCAACCAACTAACTAACCAACCAACCAATCAACCAACCAACCAATCAACCAACCAACCAATCAATCAACCAACCAACCAACTAACTAACCAACCAACCAACAAATCGACCAACCAACCAACCAATCGACCAACCAATTAACCAACCGACCAACCAACCAATCCAATCAACCAACCAATCGACCAACCAATCAACCAATCAATCAACCAACCAATCGACCAACTAATTAACCGACCAACCAATTAACCAACCAACCAAACAATCGACCAACCAATTAACCAATCGACCAACCAATTAACCAACCAACCAATCGACCAACCAACCAATCGACCAACCAATTAACCAACCAACCAATCGACCAATCAATTAACCAACCAATCGACCAACCAACCAACCAACCAAATGACAGACCAACCAGTACAGTTCATACTGTCCAGATGTCCCTATAGGTCGTTGGTGTGTTCCTGTTGGACGACCCCCTAGTGGTCGTCGGTGTAATTACAGGATGAGGCCAATTTGGCAATCTTGAAAAGTTTGTAATTCAGTCCAAAAACCAAATGTTTTACATGAAACATCTGGATGATAGATAAATGGATGTCACAATTGGGATCAGTTTGATCCAATTTAAAGCTTCTAAACATCTGGAGTGAAATTCACTTTTCACTGTTTCACAAACTTTTATTTATGTTTTAGCCTCATTGTTCTGAAGTCAAACCTTTGTGTCTGTGAATCAGTTTGTAAATAGTTTGATCAAATGAATATCAGATGAACGCACCATCAAGGACTCTGAATCTCCGTGTTCTGTGGTCGTCAGTTGTTCCTCGTACGTGGGGTTTGTCGGCGGCGAGCAGCCCGTGTTCGTCGGGCCTCCGTGTCGCGTCGGTAACATCGCCCACGAGATCCTCCACGCTCTGGGTTTCCACCACGAACACACGAGGATGGACCGCGAACAGTACGTCACCGTGCTGCCCCACAACATCATGGCAGGTGAGTCTAGTCATGGAAATACAGGTCTATGATGTGTAATATAAATGAATGGTTGTGGTGATGATGTTTTTTTCAGGGATGGAGAGAAACTTCAAGAAACATCCAGGTCAAACCTTCAACCTTTCCTACGACGTCGGCTCCATCATGCACTACGGAAGGTGAAGTGTAGAAAAACAAAGAAAAAACCCCAAAATAACAACCAAACACATGTATGCATTCATTTTTTTTAAAAATGTACTGACTTTATATTTGTGTCAGTGGTTTCTTCTCGGCCAACGGTCTGCCCACCATCGTCACCAACGACGACGTGAAGGAGAAGATGGGTCAGAGGAAGAAAATGACCAAGACGGACGTCCAGAGAGTTCGTCAACTCTACAACTGTGGTGTGTTTTACTGTTTTATCTGATTTAATTTTATATAGTATCACAGTGCGTAGTAACTGTAGCTACAATATCTGAAATGAAGTGACAGAATATAGTGATGCTGATGTACAGAAATGCAGATTTGTTGCTGTCAAAGTCATGTTTTTGTTTCTGAGTCGTTTAATTCTGCTGCTCGTCTGTTTCCTTTGTGCTGTTGATGGACATTTGATGGCATTGTTCAGTCAGACGTCGCCCACTCACTGTCACACGCTGACAGTCAGCAGCTGTGAAGACAGAACCTGCTATCTGTTAACTGAATTTATTAATTTTTCATTTCCTGTGTGAGTGCTTGTTTCGTTTTTGCAGGTTATTTGGACATGAAACAAAGAATCAGACAAATTAAAACACTATCTGATGATGGAGGATCGTTAATATGGAACGATAAATGTAAATTTTCATCTGTTTCTTCCTCTTCTTCGCCAGACGACACTGAGAAGGAGCCGAAGGCCGACGGTGGAGCCGCTGAGGACTGGAGCTTAAAAGTTTTGTTGAAGAACCTGAAGAGACGGATTTTTTCCACCTTCATAAGAAACCAGAACCAGAACCAGTACCACCACCACCAGGACCAGCAGAGTACCACTACTACCAACAGAACTGAACAGAACAGCTCAGTTTAGACTCATGAAGTGGCTCCAGTTTCCTGCAGCACCTGAACGCACCACTGGAGGGCGCCGTGACATCATCAAACCACAGGACTGAAGCTTCAATAAAACCAGAGTTAAAAAAAAAAAACCCAGAGCAGCGTCTGTCTTCACTCAAACATCAGACTGAAACATTAATTAGGTGATTAATTAAAACAACATTTTACACTTTTCACACAACAGAATATTTTTTACAGTGCAACAAATACAGGATTGATGCTTTTGTTTTTTAAAAAGGAGAACATACTTTGACATATATAGTGTTTTTGGATTATGGCCTCATTGATATGCAAATTTAACTCTTAAGTCTTCAATCTGTCTCTGTGTTACATCAACACATGTCCCCCTGCAAACAAACACAGATGGGAACCAAAAGTTCTCTACACTGAACAGGAAGTAAACGACCAACTTAAATGTTACACCTACAATTTATTCATGTTAAATAACACAGGTGCTGCAGCTGATAATGAAATTACATAATGAACTCAATGATGTAACATTATAAATGTATAAATAAATATCAAAGCTTGGTCAAATAATCCAAATGGGTTCAAAGTTACACAATATAATCAAACCCAGTGAGATTTAATTATTCAGTTTGGTGTCAGTAATAATAGAATAATAATAATAAAAAACTAAAATACTAATGTAACAGAGGAGGAAAACATGAAAACACAGGACGAGGTGCAACGATTACAACAGAACAGAGAAATATTGGCTCAGAATTTAATGTACCACACACACACACACACACACACATACGAATCAATGTGTGTGTGTGTGCAGACGGAGCAGTACTGTAGAAAAACACAATTAGAAGAAGAGAGAAAACAAACACACCCCCTCAAACCACCAAAAAACCATCTGTGGCTCTGGTTTGAGCCCCCGAGGCCGAGGAGGCGCCAGATCCTGGACCACAGCGGCGTCGGCCTGAGTTCACTTATTTATTTATTTCCTTTTTTTTTTTTTACATTTATTTATTCATTTATTTCCTTTCTGCAGAAGTCTGTTCATCTGAGACGGGACCAAACTCCCTGTACTGGACCACTGCAGCAGCAGGTTCATTAATGATGAAGATCCAGATGTTTCTCATCCTCGTCCTCGTCCGTCTACGTCAGGGGTTCTCAACTAGTCTCACTCTGGGCTCCACATTCTCCCATGGTCATTAAGTCGCGACCCACTTTTATAGAATTCAAACCAAGATTTTTTTTTTTTTTAAGCCTTTAAAAACTCATTTAGCTCTTTATTGAGCAAAGTGCATTTCAGAGCACATGAATGAAACTGAGGGACAACTGCATGTACGGAAGTGAATAAAAAAATATTAAACTGCACAAAATGGAGACCAACAACATATACAACACATATTTGACACATATTTGACTTCTAATGCATCTCTGCATTCAGAGCATGTTCACAAAAGTGAATAAATATCAAATTGCACAAAATAAAGACCCACAAAACAAAACAAGATTCACTGCATTCAGGCCACATTAATAAGAAACTGATATCTTTGCATTCAGAGCAAATAATAAGAAACTGAGGAGGAGCATTACAACTGCATGTGTTCACGTGTCTCGTGCCTTTCAAAATAAGTTATTTTTCAAAATAAAAGACATGTCCAACATCAGATGTGCATTAAATATTATTTAATTTTGACCAGCTGTCCACGACCCATCCAGAACGGGTCCGCGACCCACTTTTGCGTCCCAACCCACCAGTTGAGAACCACTGGTCTACTGAACTGATGCTCTCTTCTCTTAGCTGCTGTTGCTGTTGTTGTTACTGTTGTTCGACGCTGCTGCTTCATGTCAGGTGTAAATGTCAGAGTAATTTTCCGGCAGACTAACCTGCATGACGATAAACTGAAGCCGCTGCAGCAGATAAATATGTATTTGTCAGTTAAAAGAAAATAAAATAGGAGGTTTTTCAGGGTCAGGAAACGACAATGTTGAGTAAACTTCTCTCTTGTTTTGGGATTTAAAGTTTGGACCTGACTCAGTGCACGGGAAGCACTTTTCAGTATCTGCAGGTTAACGCGGACGCCCCGCTTTGGAAATGAGCTCCTAGCTGGTCTCAGGAGATAAGCTGACCCTGCTGAAATGTGTTAATGCATCCGAGTTTAAGACAAGAGCTGAAGTTTCACCCTCTTAATCCTCTGCTTTAAAATTCACTTATCAGCTCCACAAGATATCAAAATATCAGCTTCAGTCGAAATAAATCAGTTTAAACTGGGGAAAAAAGAAGAGACAAAGACATGGCTCCATGTTTTATGCTTTTATTTTGAAGGGTTGATCCATTAAAACCATCTCAGTGTAGTGATCCAATAGAAATAGAGCAGATTTCAGAATAAAATACTCAGAGAAACAGAATCCTGCAAGTTGTTGTTGGATGGTGGGTCCAGGTGGTGAGGGGGCGGGGCTTTGTTGTGACATCACAAAGTGACAGGAAGTCCTGACGACTGGTTTTAAGGCTCAGTTTCTGAATACAGGCTGTGTGCATTTCTCTGTGGACTGAGGCTTTGATACTTTCACAGTATTAATATAGAACCTAGAGCTGCTTTATAATCACACTACACATGGACATCTACCTTTATACTGTATGGAGCTTTAACACAAACATCTACCTTTATACTGTATGGAGCTTTAATACAAACATCTACCTTTATACTGTATGGAGCTTTAATACAAACATCTACCTTTATACTGTATGGAGCTTTAATACAAAGTATGGAGCTTTAATACAAACATCTACCTTTATACTGTATGGAGCTTTAATACAAACATCTACCTTTATACTGTATGGAGCTTTAACACAAACATCTACCTTTATACTGTATGGAGCTTTAACACAAACATCTACCTTTATACTGTATGGAGCTTTAACACAAACATCTACCTTTATACCGTATGGAGCTTTAACACAAACATCTACCTTTATACTGTATAGAGTTTTAATACAAACACCTACCTTTATTTTGAAGGAGTTTTAATACAAACATCTACCTTTATACTGTATGGAGCTTTAACACAAACATCTACCTTTATACTGTATGGAGTTTTACCTGCAGCTCCTATAATAACCTCTACTTCTCTGAACACTTCTATCAAGATTAAATCTGCAAATCAAAGTAAGTTAAATGTGTGAGTTATTCTCTGAATATATTTTTTATTGTACAATAACCTCTATGTAATTTTCTTCCTTTTCTGCTGTTTTCTGTCTTTTTACATATTTGATTTTCCACTTCGTAATAAAAATGAGACGCAGCAGCAACTTCATCATTTTCCCCTGGAAACTATAAATATGATGTAAAGATTTTCCCCCTCTGAGCTCTGTCTGCAGAAGAAACTCGACCTCCAAGACGTCAAACGTTGAATAAAGTCTTTTAAAAAGTGCTCATTCTTCTTTTTATAGCTATTATTTCTTTTCTTTGGAGCAGCAGAACTCTGCTCACATTAATCCTCAGCGTTTTCTCCTCTTTACTCCACTTTAATTATTAATCAATAATAGAATATAATCACGGAGGTCTCACTGGATTTGCTTTACTTTCTCTTGTAATTAACTTTTCTCTCAATAAAAGGAATATGTGATCTCTCATATTCCCTCATCAATAATCAGGGCATATTTTTGTGTATTTCTAATCAGATGTGTTCATCGCTGCATGGTCCCTGGTGTTTTCTGTAAAAAAACAAAACGCTGTGATCGCTACGTTTTATATTTGTGCTGCTGCTGCTGCTGCCTGTGTTTGGATCGGGTTTCTGATGTGATGGTAATGTATGCACACGAGGCCTCGGGGGTCGGAGAGTGGGTGGAAACACACAGGACACGTGGAGATGGATGTGTTTTAGTGTGGATGTGTGGATTTTTTATTTTTTTTGGTGAGCGTCAGAGATCATTAAGCTGAAATGAAACATCTTGTTTTATATGTGTGTGTGTTAATATTACAAATGTCTCCACATGACCGGGTGATACATTAGTGTGTGTGTTCACTCCGCCTCTCCACATGCTCTCAGTGTAAATCTGTAAAACTGTCATCACCTCTCAAACATAAATAAAACATGTTTCCCACTTTGCTCCCGACTGGACTTGACTTTTTGGATCAGGACATTTGTGTATGTGTGTGTGTGTGTGTGAGTGTGTGTTGTTTATGCCGTGTGTTTAGTGTTGGAAGCGAAGCCCACACACACGGTGAAAAAGGGAGGAATAATGAAGGAATAAATGTTTCATATTATCAGTAATTGGTGTCAAAGAGCTGTAACACAAGTGCAGTTAGTTCAAGCTGTCCTGTTTCATTTAGAGTCAAACTGACAGAAACAGTTTGTGCTTTAAAGTGTAAAGTCGGTTTGTTTCATCAGTGATTAACTGAAAGTTTCTGTGTGACTGTTATAATGGGAAAAGTTACATTTTAAGGTACGATATGATGAAATAAGATAAAATAAGATGAGACGAGTTGAGTTAAGTAAGTTAATGAAGTTAATTTAAGATAAGATAAGACAACAATAATACAAGAATAATGTAGGAAAATAACAAATCCACCATAAATAAGAAGGCGTATATATTAAAATAACTTCATAAAGATCTTTACATGAAGAAAAATAAACAAAAACATCAAACATGGAGAAGAATCTATAGTTTTTGATCTGATCAATGAATCAATGTCGCATCAGATCACCAGATTTTTGGATTTTGGTATTTTAGCCTGAATGGTTTTGAAAAGTTTCGAGTCAACAAGCTATTTTATAGTCCAGATGTTCCTGTTCCTCAGAGGACGAACTTTCATGACTCTGATAGTCTTGGACTTTTCCCAAATCTGTTCAGTTATTTATCCTAAGTGTCTCTGTTTAATCAAGATGTTCATTCATGGTTCCAAGTGGATGAACCTTCAAGATCTTTTGATGATCTTCTGAGTTTCTAATTAGTTTTATGTTAAATTTTGGGACCACCGGGGCGGTGTTTAGCTCAATTGGTAGAGCACCCGCCCCATGTGTTGAGGCTATAATCCTCACTGCAGGCGACCCCGGTTCGAATCCCGCGCCTAGCGGCCCTATCCTGCGTGTCATTCCCCCCCATCTCTGCCTCCCATTTCCTGTCTCTCTCGACTGTCCTGTGCATTAAAGGCAAAAAAGCCCCCAAAAAATACTTAAAAAAAAAAAAAAGAATTTTGGGACCACCACACATCTGTAAATCAGAGGTTGAAACTGAGGTTTGATCCAACACCAGCAGCAGGTCAGGGATTTACCGCCCAGATGTTTTGAGGAGATGTTCATTCTCCTCAGAGGATGAACCTTCAAGTCTCTGGGGATCCTCTGACGTTTGATCTCGTACTAACAACAGGTCAGATCTTCTCTGTCATTTATCCCAAACATCTCAGGATCTACAGTATTTCATGTAGATGTTTATGGTTGCAAGAGGATGAACCCATAAAAACAACAGGTCACATCTTTTCAGCCACTTATCTCAGAATCTACATTCGGCCACAGTATTCAATCCAGATGTTCCTGTTCCTCAGAGGATGAACCCTCAGGACTTTGTAAATCTGTAGTTTGTTCAGTTTTGGTCCATACAGATGTTGATGTTCCTCAGAGGATGCACCTTTATGTCTTTGGTGATCCTCTGATATTTCCTCTCATGTCACTAGCAGGTCAAATCTGTTAAACATCTCAGGATCTACAGTCGGCTGCTGTATTTAATCCAGATGTTCATGGTTCCAAGAGGATGAACCATCAGGATCCTTTGATTATCTCTGAATTTCTAATTTGTTTGATTTTAAACTTGAACAAATCTTCTCGTTTCATGCAGATGTTCATGGTTCCAAGAGGATGAACCCGTGGCTGCCCACTGCTCCTCAGGGATGGGTTAAATGCAGAGAAAGAATTTCACTGTACTAGCTGTATATGTGACAAATAAAGTACCTTTACCTTTACCTTTAACCCATACCAACAACAGGTCAGATATTTTCAGTCACTAATCCCATGAAACATCTCAGAATCTACAGTCGGCTGCAGTATTTAATCCGGATGTTCACGGTCCTCAGAGGATGAACCTTCAGGACTTTGATAGTCAGCAGGTCAGAAGATCTACAATCCAGACATTTCATACAGATGTTCATGTTTCTGAGAGGATGAACCTTCATGTCTTTGTTGATCCTCTGATGTTTCCCTGTCATGCCAATGACAGGTCAAATCTTCCTGTGAAACGGATTGGCTGCAGTATTTAATCCAGATGTTCATGTTCCTCAGAGTATGAACCTTTAGGATCCTTCGGTGATCTCAGAGTTTTTCATTTGTTTGATTTCAAACTTTGGACCACACATCTGTAAAACACAGGTTTGATCCAACGTCACAGTCCAGACGTTTCATACAGATGTTCATGCTCCTCAGAGGATGAACCTTCAAGATCCTTCGACGATCTCTGAGTTTCTAATTTGTTTCATTTAAAACTTTTATCCAAACATCTATAAAGCAAAGGTTTGATCCAACTTCACAGTCCAGACATCTTATACTGTACAGATGTTGATGATCCTCAGAGGATGAACCCTCAGGACCAACATCAGGTGAAATTTAATTGATCCTACATCTAAAATAGAATTTTTTTGTTTTGTTTTGTTCTTTTTTTCTTGAAACTTTGATCTCAGTCAGAGTTTGAGTTCTTCTCCTTTGTTTCTCTCATTTACATCACACTTCACTGTAACTGTCAGGGATGCGCTGATTAAACGGTGTGTGTGTGTGTGTGTGTGTGTGTGTGTGTGTGTGTGTGTGTGTGTGTGTGTGTGTGTGTGTGTGTGGACAGTTTGGAGGCGGCTGCGCGTAAAGAAGCGCGTCCTCGTTTATCCGGTATCATCCGCATCACTTCAGCTCGTCTCCCTCTGAGAGGAGAGTCTGTCTCCGCGCGCTCCGGACTCGAACCTCCTCGTCCATCACCTCGGACCAGACGGCTCAGTTCTTCCTCTTCTTCCTCTTTTTTTAAAATTTTTATTCCATCTACTTCGTGAGGAAACTTTACGCTGATTTCTTCTCACTTGGATCCTCCGAGCTCCGTGGATCAGAGCGCACTCAGCGGACTCTCTGCCTCCGTGTGGCCGACGCTCAACGCTCCGTCGCCGGACACTTCAGCCCCGAAACTCCGCGTCTCCTCGAAACGGAAAAATAAACTTCTCTTATAGCCTAAACTTCTCGGCTGGAAAACAGAGAAAAGAGAAAAGAGGAGGAGGTTCTGAGGAGGAGAAGAGCTTAACAACCCCAGTGAGTATACAGTAGACCCGTCTGTGCACGAAGCTGCATTCATTTCTATTATGTCATATTCTTATAATATAAAAGTTTGATAAATTATTAAATCAGCATGGAATCCCTTTATTTTATCACGTTAAATACCCAAACTCCATCTCTGTGTTTTTACTGGAAACAAACTTCGACTTTTCTGACACAGAAACTGACAAATGAAAAGATCCTGTGTGAAGAATATTATTATTAGCCTATTATTATTAGCTATTATTAAAACAAACAGCTCATGCTCTTCACTTAAATCAGAACAGAGCAGGTGAAGAGCTGGAGGATGAGGAGTCAGTGGAGCTGCAGACACAGAACATGATCTAATGATGGAGGCTTAAAAAACCAAACCAACAATCTCACCAAACATCAACTGAGAAACAATAATAATTAAAAAAAATCTAATAATTTTTATTCTAATATTATAAAATGTTCTAATAACTCTGTTAAAAACAATCTTCCTTTGATCCCAGCATTTGAAAATACATGGACCCGTAAGTCAAGTCAATATTATATTAATTATGGATCACCTGACACTTTATCTATAAACTCCTCAAACGCACCATGAGACGCTGAGCAGCTGATTCCTGTTATTAGATTTTGCCTTATTTGCCAATGAGAGACAAAAACAAAAACAAATCGAATGTAAAAAAACAGAATTCAAATGCAAATTTTAAACAAATTTACACAAAGATATCATCATTACCGATGATGAAATGCAAATGAAGAGGCGACTTCACGCTCCGTTGCTGTGAGAACAGTCGACTGGACGATTTCATAACAGGTCAATAAAACCACAAAAAGCTGCAGCTCCGTGTTGCAGAAACTCCCTTTTTTGGCTTTTGTGGATACTTTGTGCAAAACACACAACACAACCTCAGTTTAACATCTTTATTCGTTGATATTTTACATTTTTAAAGCGTGGTGGTTTGAAACTACAGCATCAGTTGTGTTCAATTTTGTTAATTCTACAAGAATCAATGTAGATGTGTTGGAAATTGATGGATGAGCTTATAGGTTAGCTTAGCGCTCCATGTGACCTGCACGCCACCCCCCACTTTGCATTGTGGTTAATGGTAAAAAATAATAAAGGCCGAGACACATCACCAAACATGTAAGTATAATCAAATATGATCATTAGTCACACTCATGTCCAGCTGGAGTGGGTCATGAACCATCAGCCTAATTTCCACCGGATTCGTTAGCGCAGCGCTATCAATCCGTAGCATTTCTATTTTTTTTAGCCGTTGCAGATTGCACCAGACAGGAAACCCAACACAGAATCAACGTAATACACTTTCAAAATTAAACACAATACGCAGTTCATATAGATAATCACAACTTCACATCAACATTACAATCAATTGATCAAAGAGTCTTGGAGATTTGGCAGTAGGTTCATTACCTTTAATTGTCGCTGCAAGCTATTTTTAGAACGGTGGAGCAGAGCCGTGAGCTGCTCAGAGCTACGCTACGGAGGCTCATTATGGGATTTCTTGGTTTCCCTCATGAAACTCATCAAATACACAATCCAACAACTCCACAACGCTCTGGTGGACAAGTTGTGAGCTGCACATTCACCACGCTATGAGATAATAACAGAACGTTACCAGACAGAGTTGTTTTAGAGGGAAATACAGAGACTGTTGATGAAAAACTGTCCCTGAAGGCAACGTGCATCAGCGGTTTTGCATGAATTTCCCTCTAAAACAACTCTGTGTGGTAACGTTGTGTTATTATCTCATAGCGTGGTGAATGTGCAGCTCACAACTTGTCCACCAGAGCGTTGTGGAGTTGTTGGATTGTGTATTTGATGAGTTTGATGAGGGAAACCAAGAAATCCCATAATGAGCCTCTGTAGCGTAGCTCTGAGCAGCTCACGGCTCTGCTCCGCCGTTCTAAAAATATCTTGCACCGACAATTAAAGGTAACGAACCTACTGCTATGACTATAGGGATTATGGCAATGGGCCAATTTGCCAAAATGTTGAACTATCCCTTTAACACTTCACTTCACTGACTTGAGACTATTTGGTCACAGCAAGTTTTGACTGTCACATCAGACAGACTGATATTTAAGTTCTGTGTATTTGAATGTTGATCAAGATGATGACAGATGCTCATGTAAACTGGGAGATGATACGGCTCCAATATGGAAAACAAAACAAAACAAAAAGAAAGCTCCGCCCAACCTGCCCCGGGACAGAAGTATAGGAAACAGAAATGGAGCTGATGAATGTGGGAAATTTTATCTTGCAAAACACAAAAACAACCAAACAAACAGGAAATGAAATCTGATTGTATCAGAGGAACACACCTGTCAGTAGAAACAGACCGTGTGGTTTAATCATCATTGTAAATCTAAACTCAGATTCGATGAATTTCCTTTGCCATCGTCCTCTTTTCAGATGACCTCCTTTATTTCGACATAAGTTGTTTGCCAAAAGAAGGTCACAGGGCCGAAACGTTGCGGCCATTTAAAGTTTTTCGTGCAGGTCTAACAGTGTGCGATCTTCTCCTACGCACCTGTCCAACAAATTGATGTGCAAAGTATTTTTTTTCTCTTTGGCATGAATTGTTTGACCCTTCACTGCAAAAACTCAAAATCTTTCCAAGAATATTTGTCTTATTTCTTGTCAAAATGTCTCATTTCTAATCAAAACTAATCTCTTTCCACTTAAAATAAGACTCATCACCTAAAAATTAACTTGTTTTTAGATCATTTTCACTTGTTTCAAACAAATTTTCACTCGAAATAAGTAGAAAAATCTGCCAGTGAAGCAAGTTTTTTTGTGCTTGTAATAAGAAAGAAAAACTTGCTCCACTATCAGATTATTTTAAGTGAAAATCTGCTTGAAAGAAGTAAAAAGTGTCTAAAAACAATCTACTTTTAATGTGATGAGTCTTATTTTAAGTATAATGAGATTTGTTTTGACTGGAAATAAGACAAATGTTCTTGGTAAGATTTTGAGTTTTTGCAGTGTTCAGACCCGTCCAGCGGCCCTGTGAAGGGGCCTCGACCCCCAGGTTGGGAACCACTGCACTGCTCCACTGTTTGTTTACAGTACATGGAGCTTTCATCTCAGAGCTTTCTTCTTTTTTAAATCTAATGTTATTCCACACGGTGCTGTGTACCTGCTGCTAACGACTGTATGAAAAAAGATAAATCTGAGCGAGCCGATTTAAAAAATGTACCGACTCAATTAACTCTATTAATTAATTAATTCGTCAACTTTTGCACTCGCGCCGACCTCCTGCAGGAGCAGTAACGCTGCATCTGCTGTTTCACAACAACTCCATGGCTCTGCTCAGCTCTGCTTTTTACCTTTCACTGTGTCGTTTTAAACCCTGCACCTCCTCCTCCTCCTCCTCCTCCTCCTCCTCCTCCTCCTCCTCCTCCTCCTCTTTTCCTTGTGAAGAGCCAACGTCTGGATTCAGCAGGAATGCAGCGGCTGAGCTGTCGGGGAGTGACAGGTCGGATCAATGAGCAGCGTAAAGCGGCAGCGTATTTACTCCCCGAGTGCAGACGAGGCTGCAGCTTTAACGGCTGCACAGGAGTCATTCAGATTAACTGCCAGAACCGAAGAGAAGAGCGTGTGTGACCTTTTCTCTGATGTTGATGTTGATGCAAAAAGATTCTTGATCATTTCAACTATTGAACCGAACTCGTTGTGTTTTACCAAGTTGAAATAAACTGGACACTGATTTCTGCAAAAAGGTCACAAGATGAGAAAGTGTTTTGTCGATTAACGGCATCAGTGGGAATAAGAGCTTTTACTTTGGTACATTTCCTGTCTGATGCAGTTCTTTAGGTCTCGACCATTGTCTTAAATTGTCCTTGTGGGTCAAATTGACCCAATTTGTTCCCTTCCTCCATCCTTCCTTCCTTCTTTCCTTCCTTTCTCCCTTCCTTCTTTACACAATCCTTTTTCCATTCCTTCCTTCCTTCCTACTCTTCTTCCTTCCTCTTTGGTCCAATTGACCCTCCATCTTTCTTTACTTCCTTTTTCCCTAACTTCTTTTCTCCCTTCTTTCCCTTTGTCCTTTCTTCCTTTCTTCCCTTCGTCCTTACTTCTTCTTCCTTCCTCTTTTGATCCAATTGACCATCCATCTTTCTTTACCTTCCCTTTCCCTTCTTTGACCCAATCTGTTCCCTCCCTCCATCTATCTTTCCTTCCCTTTGTCCTTCCTGCCTTCCCTCCTTCCTATTTTACCTTTGTCCTTCCTTCCTTTTTGACCCAATCTGTTCCCTCCCTCCATCTATCTTTCCTTCCTTTTTCCCTTCCTTCTTTCCTCCCATCTTTCCCTTTGTCCTTCCTTCCTTCCTTCCTTCCTTCCTTCCTTCCTTCCTTCCCTTTGTCCTTCCTGCCTTCCCTCCTTCCTACTTTACCTTTGTCCTTCCTTCCTTTTTGACCCAATCTGTTCCCTCCCTCATCTATCTTTCCTTCCTTTTTCCCTTCCTTCTTTCCTCCCATCTTTCCCTTTGTTCTTCCTTCCTTCCTTCCTTCCTTCCTTCCCTTTGTCCTTCCTGCCTTCCCTCCTTCCTACTTTACCTTTGTCCTTCCTTCCTTTTTGACCCAATCTGTTCCCTCCCTCCATCTATCTTTCCTTCCTTTTTCCCTTCCTTCTTTCCTCCCATCTTTCCCTTTGTCCTTCCTTCCTTCTTTCCCTTTGTCCTTCCTTCCTTCCTTCCTTCCTTCCTTCCTTCCTTCCTTCCTTCCTTCCTTCCTTCCTTCCTTCCCTTTGTCCTTCCTGCCTTCCCTCCTTCCTACTTTACCTTTGTCCTTCCTTCCTTTTTGACCCAATCTGTTCCCTCCCTCATCTATCTTTCCTCCCATCTTTCCCTTTGTTCTTCCTTCCTTCCTTCCTTCCTTCCTTCCTTCCTATACTTTTCCTTTGTCCTTCCTTCCTTGACCTAGGTGAACAACATTAGAGTTAAAGTCTTTCTCTCTCTCTCTCTCCGTCCAGGTCACATGTCTTCCCCCTGACCGTCTCCACCTCCACCTTCGTCCTCGATGTTTTACCACCGAAACGCCCGTCTGCTGCTGCTTCTCCTTCTGTAAGAAGAGACCGTCGTCGTCGATACAGTAGTTCACCACCGTCGTCGTCGTTGCCATGGCCGCCACCGCTCCGGACGCCGCCGCCCCCTGCCTGTCGGAGCTGGGCGGACTTCCCAACAACAACCGGAGCGTCAGCCTCATCTCGGGCGCTCGGCCCTGCAACCAGAGCAGCGCCGTCAGCGCCGTGGTCCGGCCGCCCTCGCCGTACACGCCGCAGGCCACCGCCGCCTTCGCCGTGGCCATCACCTTCATGATGGTCATGACCATCGTGGGGAACATCCTGGTCATCATCGCCGTGCTGACGTCGCGCTCCCTGAAGGGGCCGCAGAACCTCTTCCTGGTGTCGCTGGCGGCGGCGGACATCTTGGTGGCGACGCTCATCATCCCCTTCTCGCTGGCCAACGAGCTGCAGGGCTACTGGGCCTTCAGCTCCATCTGGTGCGAGATCTACCTGGCGCTGGACGTCCTCTTCTGCACCTCCTCCATCGTGCACCTGTGCGCCATCGCTCTGGACCGCTACCTGTCCATATCGCGGCCCGTGTCCTACGGCGCCAAGCGCACGCCGTCGAGCATCAAGGCGGCCATTATCGTGGTGTGGCTGATCTCCGCCGTCATCTCCTTCCCGCCGCTCCTCACGCTGGACAAGAGCGAGGGAGGCGAAGAGGCGTGCGAGCTGAACAACGAGCGCTGGTACATCCTCTACTCCACCATCGGATCGTTCTTCGCGCCGTGCGTCATCATGATCCTCGTGTACGTGAGGATTTATCAGATCGCCAAGCAGCACACTCGCTGTCCGCCGGGGCAGAAGCAGAAAGCGGTGGCAGCGGCCGGAGGAGGAGGAAGAGGAGGAGGAGGAGGAGGGAACGCCAAAGTGGCAGCAGCAGGTGAGGCTGTGCCAAAGTTATCGGAACAGAACGGGGATCAGGGAGGTACGACTGCTGCCGGCGAGCAAGAAAAAGCCCAGACGACCACCACAACAACGATGTCTGGCTCAGATTCCACCGCGTCATCACTTCGAAAACCGGCCGATGGCGCCGGGAGCAAGGACGCAAGACAGCACCATCCTCCTCCTCCTCATTCAAGCGGCGCTCCGGCCCAGAAATCCTCCTCTTCTTCAATCCCCCAAAGCGACACCCAAATCCTCTCAGCTGTCCCCAAAAACACGACGACGGAGTTCCAGAAACACCCTGACGGAGACGGGGAAGCACTTCCCGCCGACAATCCCTCCAGCTCTGGCTCCGAGGAGGAGGAAGAGGAGGAGGAGGAGGGGAGCGATGTGGGAGCGAAGGGCAAAGGAGATACCAAGAAAAGTGACAGGAAAAGTTTGGGTTTCCCTCGAAAAGGCCAAGGATTCAAAGTCCAGGTGCTGAACTTGGCCTGCAGGTACAAAAACACGATGGCCACGTCGGCCGGCACCAAAGTGGTTTCCGAGGGAACACCGCCGACGCCTACGACGACTCAGACTCAGACTCACACTCAGGGGACGCCCATCTCCCGCCGCAAGGCCATGGTGAACCGGGAGAAGAGGTTCACCTTCGTGCTGGCCGTGGTGATGGGCGTGTTCGTGATCTGCTGGTTCCCCTTCTTCTTCTCGTACTCGCTGACGGCGGTATGCCCGGAGACCTGCAGCATCCCCGACCCGTTGTTCACATTCTTCTTTTGGATCGGCTACTGCAACTCCTGCCTCAACCCGGTCATTTACACCATCTTCAACAAGGATTTCAGGAAGGCCTTCAAGAGGATACTGTGCAGGGACACCAAGGGTACGTTCTTCTAGAGAAGGAAAGTATAATTATGTTTTCGACTCGCCGCCGAGAGGACCGAGAGACCTTTCTCCAAACTGATGTGTACTTTTATGTCTTTGACCAGGACTGAACTCCTGCAGACATACAGTATAAACACTTGTACATTAAGGTGGAAAAACTGCATCCATTTTCCCTTCTCCTTGTTCTTCTGTCTGTCAGCCGAGTCAGAGAGCTGCACTGGCTGGCACAAGACGGAGACTTCAGAAAAGCCACAGTCAAGTGGCCGAATCAATTATCTTTAATGTTATTTAAGAATAAGTATAATTGTGTATTCAGTGACTCTGAGGATGAGTGATTTGATTATGTTTGGGGAGCGGAAGTCAAGAGGATACAGGGTCTGTGTTCAGTAATTTCAAGTACAAACAGAGCTACGATGTGTATGTGTGTGTGTGTGTGCATGGGAGTAGAGGAGTCGCCTGAGGGTTTTACTGGAAAAGAACAAATATCACTAAGTGTCCTTTATCAGAGATAACATGGGCACTCAAGAAACACAAGATCAGGGAAAATGTGAGCATTCTGGTGTGTGTGTGTGTGTGTGTGTGCCTCTGTTTCCTCCTCCGTCCGTCTGAAGCTGTGACTTGGGACGTTGTGCATTATGACGGCCGGGTATAGAGCGTTTGATTCTCGCTGTGTTTTCCCCAGCCGCTGTGAACCTTTGATGTTTCACCTCGCTCGGGAAATTGCTCATTAAGGTGATGGCCGGAGGCTTCACTGTGGAGGAAGGAAAGAAAAAGAAAAAAAGAAAGAACTGGAGCAAGAGAAGCTTGAAAATCAGCAGAGGTTGCGTGAAAGATGGAAACTCTACATGCGAGTGTGATACTCGGAGGCATCACAAGCTGAGCTGTTCACTCCCCCCTCCCAGACTCGCTTTAATCTTTCCACCTCCCCCTTTAATGTTATTTTTTCCTTCCTTCTCCTCCAAACTAAGACATGATGCAGGCAGCCGGTGCATGTGTGTCTCAGGCTGCGGCTCGTGCAGGGTTTTCACAGCGTTCGCCAAATTAAATTTTAAGACCTTTTTAATGCCACGAAGAATTCAGTTTGTTCAGTGCGTAATTAAATGACCTTATTGACTACAGGGCATCGGCTCAGGGGCCAAGAGGCCTCTGGGTCAGAACCTCGCTATGAGGTGACTGTTAATATTTCTTGTTTGAAAGTCACAGAGCTCAATTAAGATATGTGCAGAAGTCTTTCAAAGATGCTGAAAAGTTTTATAGCCTATCTCTTTTAGTGTGGGGTCCTGTGTAGGAGGGACCCATAGGTCTGAGCTCAGGGGCCGTTTGTCTTAAAGGGATAGTTCACCCAAAATTGAAATTTCACTCATTATCTACTCACCCTCTCGAAGCTCCTCTTCCCGGTTCGTCCAAATTGGACGAACCAGGAAGAGGAGCTTCGAGAAGCTTCCGCTACAAAACAAGCTTGAAATATAGACTTATTTAATTTTTTTCGGGACAATTTCGCATTTCGGGGCTTCAATACAAGAGGGACATTACATACGAGCAGCATGGAGGTATTTGGATGTTTTTTTGGTGTGTCTTTTTGTTACGAAGACAGTTGGTATCCATTTGCAACCGTTATATGGACATGCACTGCTACGCCGAGACCCCCTGTAACTCAGAGAAGCCACGGAGGACTCTGAAACTTCTCCCAGCCCTTAGTCCACATGAGGGGGAGTAGTGGCTACGTAGTAACTCATGCTAATGAGTGAAATTTCAATTTTGGGTGAACAATCCCTTTAAAGTCTGCCCAGGCCTGGACTTCAGAAATCTGGCAGAAAATTTAAGGTTCAAAAGTTTTCACTAAATTGATTTCCTGGGGTTAATAATGTTACTGTCTGCAGCCGGCTCTTATGTAACTTATAATCTATTACAATTTATTAGATAAAGGCGCTTAATTCACTGCTTTTTAAGACTTTCCCAGACGTGCAGAGATACCCGCGCTTCACTGAGATGTAGATTTATTTGTTGCTCGTAATGAACATGATGGATAGTGGTGGGCTGCGAACCCTTTTCCTGCCAAAGCAATACAGACTGTACGTGAACTCGGCACCGACCCCGACGACGAGCTGAATCCCTGATGAAGACGCTCCTCCTCCTCCTCCTTCCTCACACTGGACTGATTTGATTTGGTGTGTGTGTGTGTGAATACTATATATAAGTGAGTTAGAGTGCGTGTGACTGGGAGTGTTTGCAGCTGCATGTTTTTTTCTTTTTCAAAAAAAAAAAAATGCACTCCTTATCTTTTGAAAGCCAACAGACTGAAGCATCCAGTACTGTATACACATGTAAGATAACTCTGATGTTTGAATCAGCTTTTGTACAGTACTACTAGCCTAAACTTTCAATGATATAACTGCTTGTCCTTTTAAAGTCCAACTGAAATTAAAATGCTTGTTTTTCTATGCAGCTCTGCTCCGTATGCTACACATCCAGACACGCTAGCAGCTCTGAGGCTGTAGAGCTTTGAGCTAAATGCTAACAGCAGCACGTTTGTTCAGTTAAAGAAAAACTCATGACCCTCTGATGTGTTTGAAGTTGAGAATCTTTTTAATCTAAAATCTATAAAATTACAAAATGAACCCTGCTGGCATTAAAAGAAGCCCTGTAGGTGGCTAGGACTTGGTTTAATCTGGTTAGCTAGCTAACATCTGTTTATAACGTGAAAGAATGATCCAAAACAAAAAACAAAATCAAATTTACCACAAATAGGCTACAGGGAAAAAACCCAGGAAAAAAACAAAACAATGATAGTGATGTTATCTCATACTCTGTGAGGGTAAATCTATTAAAAGTTCAATATTAACACAATTAGGCCTACAACATTTTTAGCTGCTACAAATGAAATGAGATGCTAATTCTGCTGCAGCTACAATGTCAACACCACAGCTGAATAATGTGTGAATAATCAGTTTGTTCCGTGCCCTTAAAGCGATAGTTCAACTCTTTGCCCATTGCCATAATCCCTATAGTCATAGGAGGAGGTTCATTAGCCTACCTTTCGGTGCAAGCTGTTTTTAGATCGGTGGGGCAGAGACACAAGCTGCTCAGCTAACGCAACGCGTGGTACTTTCCCCTTTCCCACATCAAACTCGTCAAATACACAATCCAGCAACTCCAAAACGCTCTGGTGGACAAGTTGTGACCTGCACATTCACCACGCTATAAAATAATCATGTAACATTAGAAGACAGAATTGTTTTAGAGGCAAATGCGTAGCCGGAACTACATTCTAGACACGCCTGCTGGGCGGAGTGATTTCAAAAGTGCAAAATATAGCCTAGGTGTTTAGAGTATTTAGGCTACGTTATTATTTCATAGTGTTGCAAATGTGAAGGTAATAACGTCTTCACGAGGGCATTTTGGCGTTGTTGGATTGTGCATTTGATGATTTTTGAGGGAAAGGCGAAAGTACCATTTTGTGATTAGCTTGCGTCTCTGCCCCGCCGATCTAAAAACAGCTTGCATCGACAATTAAAGGTAATGAACCTACTCCTAAGACTATGGCAATAGGCGAATTTGCCAAAATGTTGAACTATCCCTTTAACATTTTTGCCTAGTCAAATATAGGCCTATTGTTGGAAAAACAAATAGGCTATGCTTTAACATGTAGCCTATCAGTGTTTTCGCAACACAAATGAACTATATTTTATCTCTGACCCAGGAGCGACAAAAAGCTGTGCTGTTTCTTCCATTTCTGATTCTTTGCTTGCGTTTATGTCATATTTACATGTGAAAGCTCCTCAGTTCCCCTCTCGCCAGCTTAGCTTTCAAATAAACATTAGCCTCCCTGCTAACAGGTGTAAAGGCTCAGGTACGTTTTTGTTTTATCGCTGAAAAAAGCAGATTCTTTGTGATTTCAGTTGGACTTTAACGTCGGAGTAGTGTTCAAAGTACCGCTCAGTATTGCCTTGTATCTATTCCTTCTATTTCTGCTCCTGTGCTGTTGTGTGCCAGTGCTATGCTTTTATTTTGAAAATGCTTCATATTAAGGGTTTGAATAAAGGACTTGGTGAGACTGTACTAAGCACTGATTGCAGTCGCTTGTTGTTTCAGAGGAGGAGTGGGTGGGAGGGATCGACTGTGAGCACTTACAGAGAGCAAAGAATAATGAAATCTGACAATTTACCATCACTGCTCTCTGTCACAGTGTTTTAGGAGAATTATCTGTGGCTGCTTCGCTGACTTTTGACCTGAATATAAGATAGAAAACAATATTCACATCATAACAAGCCCAATGTGTTCTTTTTTTTTTTTTAAAGCAAAGTGTCAGCACCCAGAGATCACAGAGAATAAAGTAAAAGCGTACAATTATAGGTGATAATTAGCTGTGTGAAGCATGGTGTTGTTTACCAACACTTTATTTATGATTTCACTAAAAGAGAACCAGTGGTGCATAATGAGGACAGTTTCTATATCGACTTACAAAGGCTAAGGAGATAACTTTAAAACTTATTGCGTAGGATTTAAAAACTCTGGCTCCAAAACGTTAAATAAATAAGTAGTTTAGAGCAAGTTGAACTTTTTTGTTAATTTTCCTACTCATGATATTCACATAGAAATTCTACACAGAGGGGCTTTTTAAAGTTTGAAGATTGAACAGCTAAGTAGGTCTGTGCGATCTGTCGAACTTATCATTGACAATTCTATTTAAGAATGAGATTTATTTTAAGATATTGAATTCAAAATCACATCGAGTCAACTATGGAAAACTAGCAGCTGGTCAAAAAAGTCAGTGTATACATGTGTCCTAATGCGAGGAAGACTGCAATATTATTAACTTTGATAAAAGGACAAGGCCAATTTACCTCTTTATTTTGGCATTCCCATATTCCTTGCAGTAGTAAAAGGTATTTCTATCATTTACCACCACTATTTTTAATGCATTTTATTTTGTTGTTCATCAGTTGTGGTGATTAACATGTTTATTCTGACATGGATTCATGCTAATTATTAATTTATTATAACACAACTTGTCACTGTGTAGCTATTTCTTACCAGGCAGATCAACTAATGACAATTTGTGATTTCGGCAGCTATGAACACAGCACCACACCTTGTCATACAATATAAAGACCTAATTTGATTCAGAAACAGTTCTCAGATCAGCTAGATCCTACCAGTGCATTTCTGTGGCGTCCTCCTCTCGCTACTAACAAACTATCAACCATCTAAGAAAACAATTCACTTGCTAATAACTCATTGATATATGACTATAACCTCTTTTGGGCAGTGTTTTTTCTCCTTTTATATGAAGAACCAACTATTTAAATTGTTGGCTTTGTAGATCTTTTCATTATGTTTCTGAGCAGAATATGGGCTTGACCACTTATGACCAGTTATATTGGATTGAGGAGGTTATAAACCCTCTTGACCCCCCCATAAGTTACGCCCTTGGCCCTGGTTACATTACGTTCTAACCCTAAACAGTGTGTCAGTAGTTATTACTAGATAACAGCTAACATGGCAATTTCTAAACTGGAAAATGCTGCAGAAAGATATGAATCATGATTTCCTGTGGGAACTTTCACAAGAAAACGCATATTGTGGATTTTAGCTATATAAGACCTTGATATGATCTTTCTGCCTACTTTTACCACCAAGTGACACAGATTAGACTGATCCGGCTGGTCTTTCCGAAAACGTCCAGCTACTCCTTTAAAGTTATAACGACTGTATGTGCATGAATTCTGCTTGTGGGTCCAGGAGCCGAAGTTCTGCCTAAAGAGAAGTTTTGTAACTGAAATGTTGTAAAAACCACTCAGGTGTCAAATGATCTCAAACTGAGTCGGAGAAATTTTAAAAGCGTGAAAATGTCACATTCCTTTCTGTATCTTTACGATGACAGCTTCACGACTGCGAGGCAGCATTATGGTAGTGGATTTTTAATGTGAGTTTTATGACGCAATATTAAGGCTGTGCCGCCCGCGTGACATCGTTTGTTTCTGTCAGCGAGGGGTTCATAAATCGCCTCAGCTGGAAACAGCTCGGTGACATTTAAAGCCCACTGCTAACAAGTTGACAACGCGTCACGCAAATACCTGCAGACAGCAGCGGCTAATGAAACGCTGTAAAACGCAGGGTTATGTCCAATCATAATGTCACGTTCACTGATCGTCACAACAATCAGACACGGAGCAGCAGCCTCCTCCTGCTCTTTATGCATCCATCAGTGGGAAAGGACACGTTGGGATTAATGTGTGTTTAACAATGGAGCTCTGAGGCTCAGAGATACTGTATATCAGACACACACACACACACACACACACACACACACACACTGCTGCGAGATGTTCACTGTTGTTTTTGGTCTTTTCTTTGTGCTTGTTTGTGACGAAATGTGGAGAAATAACAAAAATAAATTGAAGAACACAGTCAGTTCATCAGGAATGTGTGAAGTGTGCGGATGAACAAAACAAAAAATAAATCATCTAAAAGTCCAAATAACCACAGGCCAGGAACATGGTGTGTGTGTGTGTTGGCTGTGGAGCAGCACCAGTGTTAAAAAGTTAGAGAGATAGTTCAACATTTTGGCAAATTGACCCATTGCCATAATCCCTATTGTCATAGCATGAGATAATAACAGAACGTTACCAGACAGAGTTGTTTTAGAGGGAAATACAGAGACTGCTTGATGAAAAACTGTCCCTGAAGGCAACGTGCATCAGCGGTTTTACATGAATTTACCTCTAAAACAACTCTGTGTGGTAACGTTGTGTTATTATCTCATAGCGTGGTGAATGTGCAGGTCACAACTTGTCCACCAGAGCGTTGTGGAGTTGTTGGATTGTGTATTTGATGAGTTTGATGAGGGAAACCAAGAAATCCCATGAGCCTCCGTAGCGTAGCTCTGAGCAGCTCACGGCTCTGCTCCACCGTTCTAAAAACAGCTTGCACCGACAATTAAAGGTAACGAACCTACTGCTATTTGACTATAGGGATTATGGCAATGGGCCAATTCGCCAAAATGTTGAACTATCCCTTTAAGAGTTGACCAGAAAAGAAGCAGCAGCTGCAGTTCCTCTCCTGACCTCTAGAGTGAGTCAGACTCAACATGTTTAAATCACGACTTTTAATTTAACTTTTCAGCAGAAATAAACATATTTCCAGCCGGGTACAGAAACAGCTTTGGTCTCTTCTGATAATGTTTGTTTACACTTCATTATAAAGTTTTGAATAATTAAGGGTGTGGCCTCCTTGAGTGGCAGGTGGGTGAGCCTCAAGCTGACATACACTTAAGTCTTTGACCATTTTTTTAAAATTAGCTGGTAGTTTATTGGCCTTAGGTAAAATCAAGATGACAACGACAAAACAGCTCACTCTGAGGTTTAAAACTGCTCTTCAGACCCCGCCCCCTTTTGGGGGAGTGGCTTATCTGTGGTTGCAGCTACGGTCGGTGGCCCTGAAGGCTCGACTCACTGCAGCTTAAGTAAACACAAAAGTGCAAACAAATTTAGGAAACATCTTCATCAATTTGAAAACAGGGTTAGGGTTACACAACAGAAGTGTTTCTGGGGACACAATAAAGTCTAATTAAGTGAATAGCACATAATATGAATTAATGAATTTTTTAATTAATTTTTATTTTCCTGTCATGCCACCACTGTGGCCCATCCCATATGGGATTACAAGACACATTTAATGACAAATACAAAAATTATACAGTCCTTCCTGTTGGTATTACCTGTCACACAAGTGTGACACATAAATAAACAATTTAAGATACTTAAACTCAGTACTCAATTATATATTGCTCTTCGTCTCGTTGCCCAAGCCTTTTCGAGAAATAAATAAAATGCAAATATATTCAACTGAAAAAGATGTTTTAGCTTCTCAGCATCGTCCAAACACACAAATTTGTTATTTGGAACTACCGTACTACACAGTTTTTGTCTCATAAAGTCATAGAAAGGACAGTAGAACACAAAATGCATTTCATTCTCCACCTCTTGGATGTCACAATATTGTATACAATTATTATGTCCCTCGCTTTATTGTGTCCCTGGCCTGATCCGTCACTTTATTGTGTCCCCAGAAACACCACTGTTGTGTTGAATTTGTAGCACGTTTGTGTCTTTGCATGTGTTTTATTAAGCTGCAGTGAGTTGATCCCTCACAAACAGACTCCTATAGGCAGAAGTATATAGGTCTGTGTTCATGAGGCAAATACACAGAAGTTCAATAAAAACATAATATTCTTAATAAAAAAACACCATTTCCACCTGAATCTGAGCAGTATCGACCTGCTGCCTCAGCACTTTTAACACTTAGACACAGAAATGTGGATTTTTATCAGCAATAAAATAACAAATTGAATCTCACAGTTTTCATTCCCTTCACAGTGTTATTCTATGTCTTCATGTTTCTCAGCGTCAGCAGCAGCAGTGTCACTGTTTCCTGTTTCTTGAGTTTATGTGTTTATTTATTTTCCAGCTGAACTTCCTGCTTCCATCCAGCACCCCTGAACTTCACCTCCTTCATCTTCTCTCCGTCTTTCTCTCTCTTCCTTCGTCTCTTTCTCCACTTAAAGGAAGCAGCAGCGTTGGTAATGAGCAGACACATAATCATCATCCACTCCTTTAACTCCGGTCCATTTACAGACTCTCCCTGTGTCTGCTAATATTTCTGTCTTCAGCGCCTTCACTTAATGCAGCCGTTTACTTTAACAGCGCGCACACACCTACACACACACTCGTGCCCTCAGTGCATGTGTGTGTGTGTGTGTTGGTGACACACTGTACATCACATCTGAGTGAACTCACGATCGCTTGGGAGGAGGCGAGGTGCTGTGAATAATTCAGTCAGATTACATATTGATGCAGCTCAGTCATGAAGATTGCAGCGCGTGGCCGTTATTTAAAACTGTGTAATGGAAAACATTTGAAACGCTCCCTTATGTAAAAACCCTGACGGAGCAGTAGCTGCGTGAGTGTGTGTACGTTTCATTTAATAAACAAGACAGCAACAATTCAAACAAACAAGAGTGTAAATGTTGAGGCCTTTTTTCCAGGTGTGTTCTCACCTCTACTGAAAGTGTGTTGTCCATTTTACTTGAGGTGTGTTCAGGTAAGATAAGAAAAACCTAAGATAAACTAAAGTAGGGTGACCAAACATCCTCTTTTGTCCGAACATGTCCACTTTTTACGTCCTGTCCGGGGCGTTTGATGTAATTCCTGTATTTGTGACTCAGCGACTGCAGAGGGAGCAGACATCGGAGCAACATTTCCTCTGCTCATAAAATGCCAAAGCTCTGTGATCTACCTGTTGACCCTTAGAAAAGCCACCCGTGATGTAATCTCGAGGCCGGGCCGAGTGTCCTCTTTTTTGGAAATCAGAATATGATCACCCTTTAGAAGCTAAGGTAGGCTATAGATAGGGAAGGAGAAGAGAAGACATGAGATGAATAAATTAGATAACGCAAAGCTAAGATAAGCTAAGATTAGATAAGATATGGTGAAATAAGATGAACTTTATTTTAACCGAAGCTACATTAAGATAAACTAAGCTAAAATATGACAGTCAGTTAAGATTAGATAACCTACAACTAGATAGGATAAGCTAAAGTAAAGCTAAGAAATTATAAACTCAAGACAACCTAAGCTACAGTATAAGATAAGGTAAATTATGACAAGCTAAGGTAGTCAAGATAAGATAAGATAAGATAAGGTAACATACACGATAAGATACAAGATTTAGCAAAGATAAAGGACAGTGAACTAAATAAAGATAAAATAAACTATGCCAAGATAACCTAAGCTAAGTTAAATTAAGCTATGACAAGTTTCAATTAGTTAGGTTAAGTTAAGATAAGATAAAATTAGATAAGATAAGATAAAGGACAGTGAACAAAATAAAGCTAAGACAAATTAAGCCATGATAACCTAAGCTACAGTAGGCTTAACTGGGCTAAACTATGACAAGCTAAACTAAGCTATTTAGCTAGTTAAGATAAGCTAAAGGACATTGAACTAAATAAAGGTAGGAATGAATAAGACTAGATAACCTAAGCTACAAGGCTAATCTAAACTAAGCTAAACTAAGTTAAGATCAGTTAAATCTGTCCTGAATCCAACATGTCAATCTTAGAAAGCAA
>NC_140918.1:3105364-3257864 GCF_045865225.1 Trachurus japonicus
CAAGCCCATTGACAGGGCCGGGGTCCGAACCCAAACGCACGACTCAAAAACTTGGTTTGCACGATCAACAGGGTTTTATTCAGGTAATTCAAACAAAAAACTCACTCTGCTCGAGGGAAAAAACAAAGAACAAAAACCCACTCTCTTGAGGGATAAAATGGAAAAACACAAAGTCACTCTTACGAGGAGAAAAACCTGACATGGGGCATGGAGTCTCAAGGGTCACGGACAAGACGAACTGACACAGAACAAAGGGAGACGCTGACTAAATACACACACACAAGGAAATGGGGACCAGGTGGAAACAATCAGGGCGGGGCAGACAATCAAACTGGTGGGGGAACACAGGAGGAAGGGGCAAGTCACCTGAAACGAGAGGAGAGGTAAATTACAAAATAAAACAGGAAACCACAAGACAACATGACTGAAAACAACTTAAACCTGAACAGGGTCTCTGGTCATGACACCCATTTCCCAGAATGCATTGCCTTTCTGTATTTACAGAATATGTGTGCGACATTTTTAATAACGTCTTCAAACCAACGTGCACTTTTCTCCCCCCGAGGTCGTGGCGAGCAGTTAGGGCTGCGTCTTGTGGGCGTGGCCGCGTGGCTAACAGCTAACAGCTAACAGCTAGCCGCCTCAACAGGAAACAAACCACAGCCACAGGGCAAGGCAAGGCAATTTTATTTGTATAGCCCGTTTTTACAAACAGTTTGTCTCAAAGGGCTTTACATGGCATCACAACAACATCCTCTGTCCTTAGACCCTCACATCCACTGAGGAAAAACTCCATAGAAAACCCTTTTAACAGGGAAAAATCTGAGAAAGCTCAGGGTGAGCAACAGAGGAGGGATCCCTCACCCAGGACGACACCGACACCGACACCGACCGTCGGCCTTTGTCTTTGTCTTTTTGTTTTTCCACTCTGGATGTTTTTTTTTCTCTCTGTGCTCTGTTGTGGCCCGTCGCCCGTGGCGTTTCAGCGGTGGCGTTTCGGCGGCGGCCTCTCTGCCTTCAGGCGACAAGCTCACGCTGCTCAGGATAAGTGACAAGTGTCAGCAGGAGGAGGAGGAGGAGGAGGAGGATAATGTGTTGTAGCAGTGAGAGCCAGGTGACTGCAGGGTGACACACTGTGATTCACTGACACCATTCACAGTCACGGAGCCGCTGCAGCATGAATTATATAGCTACAGTCTCTCTCTGCACCGATCAAAGCTTCGTTTTACTGGCTGCAGCTCCCAGCTCCGAAGACCAGCAGCTGATTTATGGTGTGAAAAATATATATAAGTTACATCTGTTACACCTGAGCACATGACTGATCAATACCTATGTGATCAGGTCTTTTTTTTCTTCTTTTTTTTATTTAACATGATGTAAAGGACCTCAGATTAAAATATGAAACATGTTTTTATTTGTAGCTTTAAAGGGATACTTCACCGAAAATCAATAATTCACCAATCATCTCATCACACTGCAAAAACTCAAAATCTTTCCAAGAATATTTGTCTTATTTCTTGTCGAAATGTCTCATTTCTAGTCAAAACTAAACTCTTTTCACTTGAAATAACAATCATCACCTAAAAATGTACTTGTTTTTATATCATTTTCATTTGTTTCAAACAAATTTTCACTTGAAATAAGTAGAAAAATCTGCCAGTGAAAGCAAGTTTTTTTGTGCTTCCTCCACTATCAGATTTTTCTACTTATTTCAAGTGAAAATCTGCTTGAAAGAAGTTAAAAAGTGTCTAAAAACAAGCTACTTTTTAATGCGATGAGTCTTATTTTGAGTGTAATGAGATTTGTTTAGATTAGAAATGACATTTTGACTAGAAATAAGACAAATATTCTTGTTAAGATTTTGAGTTTTTGCAGTGCACCGTCATGCCAAGGAAGGGTCTGGAGAACTTTCAGAGTCATCAAAACTCTTTAGGAGTTCCAGGGGGGGTCCGGCTGGCAACAGGTTTTCATATAATGGCGGCGGATAGAGTTCACTTTTGAATCGTCCAAAACACACACAATGAAACATCCAGATTCCTCCATACTGCTCGTCTGTACTGACCCAAGTGTCCTGAAGCCAAGACATGAGAAAGTTGTTTGGAAATAATTTATGTGATCTCTGTTTTTATCCTTGTTGTAGCAGCAGCTCCCAGTGGCTGTGCCAGATGTTCTTCTGTGTTTACATCAAACATCCAACGGTTTAGAACGTAGAAACGAACATCTGGCAGCAAATCTCGCACAAATATCAACAAAGCCACTCGATTTTGGGTGGTGTATCCCTTTAAGGTGAATTAGTTTCCAACAAGAGGCAGCTCAGACTTTATTATAGAAGATGATATTACTGTAAAGTAGACTCACCTTCTCATGGTCGTATCCCTCCGCCACACAGACTAGTTCCAGTTACATCAATGTTTATCAAGAGTCAGAGAAAATGTAAAATTTGTCAGAGTTGCTGTGTGAATTGACCTTTGACCTTTAGCTGCAAAAATCTAATCAGTTTAATTTTACATCAAAGTGAATGTTTGTTTGGGTTTTTTAACTGAAAAATAAAGAAGTAATCTGATTGGACGATCGGTCATCCAATGAGATGTAAAGCACAACAGCACTTGGACTTTTGACGTATCACTTGGTATTTTTGTTAATTAATGTCACAACTTCATTATCTCTTTTACACTGGAACAAACAAGTCATGATGATCTATTGATACTTTTGAATAATAATACTTTTGATGAATTTCCTTTTGTGGTTTAATAAAGTAATTCTTATTCTAATTTTTACTTATAAAAGTTGATGAACAGCTGCTCTAATGATCAGTTTGACATCACTTCCTGCTCTGTGATGTCACTGTTACTAAAACAGCTTCAGTCTGTTTAATGTTTATTACAGTAAATGTTTGTGTCGCTACAGGAAAACAGCTGTTGTTGACTGCAGATGTTGTGTTTATGTCTCAGGGTTGAAAAGTCTTTAAATATTTGTTTCATATTTATTTTCATTCACTTCATTCAAACAGCTGTTTATGTTTCTGTCTCTGCTGCTGCAACACGTTCATGTTCTTCTATCGTTTCTCTTTATGTGTGAAATGTAAGTTAGAGAGAAGAGACTGTGTGTGTCCGTGTGTGTGTGTGTGTGTGTGTGTGTGTGTGTGTGTGTGTGTGTGTGTGTGTGTGTGTGTGTGTGTGTGAAATAATCCAATTCTGCTCAGTTCAAACAAATAAGGAGGTTATCCTATTAGAAAGTAGCCGTTGTGCTCGGGGGGGTTCTGTGACATGGTTAAATGTCAGAGCCCATCTCTGCACAAACTAATAGGATGAGAAAGGGGGGAACACACACACACACACACACACACACACACACAGAGCTAAACTTTGTCATTTTGTATTTATCGGAGCTGTAGAGACTCTGAGCAGCTGTGACCATGTTGTTGTTCTGCAGCTTCAGACAGATGTTTACAGATGTTTCTCAGAGAAAACATCTGTAACCAGCCTCTGTCCCCGACCCAGCCAGCAGCAGACACCGTTTGTATTCCTTTATTTATTTATAACTTCTTATTTAAACTATGTTGTGCATTTTTCTTATGTACGTAACACAAAATTTACTTCTAATTTTCTGAGTTTGTTTCATATTTTATCTTTTAACAATAAGAATTATAAGAGACATAAAATGAGACATTTCAGAATTAATAAATGTGAATCTTTTTATTTAACTTTATCTTTATAGTAGTCTGGTTTAAACTATTTATGAAATGTGTAGTAGTAATACTTATATATAACCCTAAACAATGGATTTATTCTATTTGATTCAGTTGTATTTGACTAGTTAATAACATACTTTCTTACCTACAATACAATATTATTATTCACTTTGGGTTGAACAGGCGCCTCATATGTAGAGGTTATTTTTTTATTTTCTGTTGTGAATGAATGCTTGAATGCACAGCTGCTGTAACAATTGCAATTTCCTATGAAGGATTATCTATCTATCTATCTATCTATCTATCTATCTATCTATCTATCTATCTATCTATCTATCTATCTATCTATCTATCTATCTATCTATCTATCTATCTATCTATCTATCTATCTATCTGTCTATAGTCCTTGCTGCAGTCATCCCTGGTTCGAATCCCGCATCGGGTGGCCCTTTACTGCATGTCATTCCTCCTCTCTGTCCCCCCATTTCCTGTCTCTCTTACAGTAATTAAACTATACTATCCAATAAAGGCATAAAAAGCCCCAAATATTTAAGGGTTATTTCCTCTCATCATATCTCATCTTATCTTATCTTGTTTTATGTGATCTCATCTCTTATCTTACTGTAAATGATCTCTTCTCTTCTCTTATCATATCTCATCTTATGTATGTGTGTTAGGTTACTGTATGTTATGTCATCTCATCTCATCGTTATGTTATGTTATTTTATATTATGTTATTTTATATTATGTCATGTTATGTTGCGTATGTTATGTTATTGCAGCCGAGCATTCTGGGTTTGCCTACTGTATTGGTATAGAAAAACAATAACCGGGACAGGGGACGAGATAGCGTGTCCAGTAGCAACTCTGCTTCATTTTATTCCTCCAGACTGAGAGACACACAACACCAGCAGTAAACCCAAGGAGGGAGTTGTGGGTTCTCCAAGTGAAGACCACTTCCGCGTTCAAAAAGCTGCAGTTCCCCGGCGGCCATTAGGGGCTGGCTCCAGAAGGGAGCAACTCCAATTGACCACCATTTTACTGTAAAATAGCCGACTTTACAGCTTAAAAAAACATATTTACAGCCTGGTACATTTTATTTTTTTGGTCTCTACCGATAGTTTCCACCTCCGTCAACACCTTTTTCTACCTCAACAGTTTTAGTGTTGTTTACGCTTCAAATTCGTGCATAAATTACGTTGAGTGACAGGTTCACAGAGAGTTTACCGGCCTTTAATTGGTTGCTCCGAGTTCAGTGGGCGGGTTCTCAGCTGGCTAACCACCTCTCCAAATGTGGCAAGTAGAATCCACCTAAAATCCAAGATGGCGCAGTTCAAATCCCCGTAGTAGCGGCACAAAACAGACTCCCCCAAACCAACGGGTGACGTCACGGTGCCACGTCCATTCTTTTTACAGTCTATGGGTAAACCCCGCGAACTTCCGCCCTATACGGCAACTCAGAGGGACATTACATTATCTTATGTCATCTCACCTCATCTCATCTCATCGTTCTGTTCTGGTATGTTATATTGTGTCATGTCATGTTATGTCATCTCATCTCATCTCATCTCATCATTCTGTTATGTTATATTATGTCATGTTATGTTATATTGTGTCATCTCATATCTTATGTTATCTGATCTCATCTCATCGTTATGTTATGTTGTAGTGTGCCATGTTATGTTATGTTGTGTTATGTTGTGTTGTGTCATCTCATATCTCATCTCATCTGATCTGATCTGATGGTTTACTGGAGGCCGAGCTCTGACTCTGATCTGTTTTGCTCTGGATGTTTTTTCCCTGAGGTGTTGGTGTGTGTCAGGACGAGAGGCAGCGATGACTGTCTCACCGGAGAGAGACTCACTCTGTGTGTATCACGCACACGTCAAACCCCCCTCCCCTCCCCTCCTCCTCCCCTCCCTGCCGGGGCCTGCCTGGATATTCAGGTGTTAAATAACAGATCTGTGGACAGAGAGTATATTTTTAGCTCAACAAGGCGTGAGTTTCTCCACAACACGAGGAGCGGTTGAAGTGTGTGTTGGAGTGTGAGCCCTCAGGACGAGCTGGAGGGCCGTTCACCGCCACCGAGTGGGACATAATTGATTTTGGGCCGTGGTTGTTGAGCGTTGGATATTTACATCTCTGGCAGCAAGCGGCTCTGAGGGTTACAGTTGTTAGTCATGCATTGCATTTCTGCTGCTGCTGCTTTGTGCTGACGCTGCAGAGCTGCGGGGTCACACCGAGTCACGCTCTGCTTACACATTTCTCCAGAGAGTTTTATGGATGTTTGGCACTTTTTCGACTTGACTGCTTGTCGTGTCGTGGTCGCGGTGGTTTTTGTCGTCGGCGTTGGGCTCTGACTGCTTCCTTCAGCCATCTGTCCAAAGATACAGAATTAATGAAGTTAAAGCTGCAGCAACGCGAGCCAAAGCTTCTGGAAGGAAGCCGACGGAGCGAAGACTTTCACTTAGTTTGGGCTTTTTCTTATTTCCATATTTCACAGAGGCTGCATGCGACTGAAATTTAAATTCATAGTATCTGATGTTTTATTTTACTTTATTTATTTATTTTTGCATTTTCCAAGACCGGTTTCATTTGCTGCCATTTTTCAGCCATGCTAACAGTGAAGATACATTCAGGTCAGACTGGAAGCTGCAGTGACTCGGTATCGGAAAACGACAAGACTGCTAGCTGGTTAGCATGCTAACTTCAGTTGCAGAAAGAAAATTTGTAGAAATACCCACAGAAAAAAGTCATATATGACATTTATGTTCATTTGTAAAGACTGATGTTGTTGTATATTATATACAGCACATATACACATGTGAAGATATAGGCTAAATTTATAATAACCCACTGTCAAATATGTATATGCTAGGATCTATATCAGTGGTTCTCAAACTTTTTTATATCAAGGACCCCTAAATTGACACAAATTAGACCACGGACCCCCATGGGACCAGATTTTGAAACACCAGAAATACACAAATATTTGTTCTGAGACTGAAGAATGTTACTTTTTTGAATTAGGGACAATTTCTCCAAAAATGTTTTAGCATTCCTAGGAAGAAGTGGTAAAAATTCTCAAAAAAAAGTAAAAAATAAAAAAAGGAAAAATGTTCTCGAAAAAAAGTGGTAAAACTTCTTGTAAGAAAAGTAAAAAATATAAAGAGGAAAAAAAATTCTAGAAAAAAAGTTAAAAAAAATTCTCAAAAAATAAATAATAAAAAAAAATTCTAGAAAAGGTGGTAAAAAAAAAAATAAAATAAAAATAAAAACCTTCTATAAAAAACTGGTAAAATTTCAAGAAAAGGTTGGGGACCCCCTTCAACCCTCTCAAGGACCCCTGGGGGTCCCCGGACCCCACGTTGAGAACCACTGATCTATATGATGTTGTTTTTTTTTTTGGTATAAGATGTTGCACCACGTTGAATTTTTATATACATTTATTAAAACAGCATATATTTATATATCCTCCTCACTGTTTATGATCTTAACAGTAACAGGCTTTAAGTTGGATGTATATTTATGAAAAAATATGTTTAAAATATAAGCATAAATACATAAACATTAGACAAATATGTAAAAATATGGACTTTTTTAATTGATGCTTTTTACATAAATGACTTTATTTTTGATGTCACATGTATAAAGCAAATAACTGTACATGTATTACATTTGCATATAGGAGAAGGAAGTTCAGTCTCCACCTCTGGAGACAGATGTTGGTGAGTAAAGAAGCAAAGTGGTGCTGAATGGACAAATGGACAAACAAAATAAATCAGAGTTTTACCCTCCGGAGCTGCTGATGAAGACGTGGTGTGATGGGTGAAAGCTCTGGGAAAGGCAGCAGTAAGTGGACGTTGAGTTGGGATGGTTCTGTAAAGTTACAGCAGAGTCAGAAGCAGCAGAACTCCTTTACACATTAGTCTCCGTTTGCTTCTTCTCACTTTTGTTGGCGCTAATGAACAACACCGCTGTGACCTGTCAAAATAAAAGCTCGGCTCTGTTTAAAAAGAAAGAAAAAGAATATAAATAAAACATTCATAAAGAGAGTGTGTTTCTGCTGCTGTTTGACCAACATGTCTGAGTTTACACCTCATTAAAAGAAAGAAAAAGAGTTCAGCTTCTTTTGAAACATAAGCCTCTCTCCAGATGTTGAGATATTTACTCTAAAGGTTTCTGTAGATCGCTAAGATAAAGATCTATGGATTTCTGGTGGAGGAGAATCTCTGTTGAAGATGAAGCTGAGACAGAAGTCAAAGCTTTAGATCTACCTGTCAGTCTGTCTGGGTTCAGCCTCAGAGGAGCTCCAACATCTGGATCATAGTGGAGGAGCCTAAAGGAGCCAGATGAGGTGGTCCACACATCTGATAGATAGATACTTTAATAATCCTTCACAGGAAATTATGATTGTTACAGCAGCATTCATGTGTCATTCATTGCAACAACGAAAAATAAGAAACAGATATACCTCAAGAATTGCAGACCTAAATATAAAATTAAGCTATAAATACCCAATAAACTAATAAATACCTACAAGTAGAAATGCTAAAATACTGGAAAAAAAGACTAAAACTAGTTAATTATTATTCAAAAGAACAAGTAAAGTGCTGGAGTATTGCACATAAGACTGAGCTATTGCACATTGAAGAGTTTTATGGAAATGTTGATCTTGGAAGGAACATCTGGACTGCTGCTGCTGCTGCTGCTGCTGCTGCTGCTGCTGCTGCTGCTGGAATCATCTCTGATCATCGCATCTGAAAACATCTGGAGAAGTTCATTCATCTTCACTTGAAATCCTCTCTGCTGTGAAAATGACAGAGTTGGATGGAGGATGATGACATTTAAATCTAGTTTTGTTTGGTTTCCAGGTTGATTATTGGACGTGAAGACAACCAGGAGACGATCACAGATGAACGAGACAATCCTGGAAAAACCAAAACAAATCAACAACAAAGTCCAGATAATCCTGGACAACCTTCTGGAATATAACATCTGGATATATCAGGGGGAAAAAAGGACAAGTCAGGACAGACTGAGACGATCCCAAAGAATTCTAGCTAAATCTACGTAGCCTCGCGTCACCAGGCTCTTCAGACAAGCCAAGAGCCTGGTGTCTGTTAAAAGAATACTTCACCCAAAATTGAAATTTCTCCCCCTCATGTGGACTAAGGGCTAGGGGAAGTTTGAGAGTCCTCCGTGGCTTCTCTGAGTTACAGGGGGTCTCGGCGTAGCAGTGCATGTGTCCATATGACGGTTGCAAATGGATACCAACTGTCTTCGTAACAAAAAGACACACCAAAAAACATCCAAATACCTCCATGCTGCTCGTATGTAATGTCCGTCTTGTATTGAAGCCCCGAAATGAGGAATTTCGGAACAATCTGTAACTCAGAGAAGCCACGGAGGACTCTGAAACTTCTCCCAGCCCTTAGTCCACATGAGGGTGAGTAGAAAATGAAAATGATGAAATTTCAATTTTGAGCGAACTATCCCTTTAACTCTGGTTCCCGTCTGTAGCGGAGACCGAAATCACCAAATTCACCAAAGTAAAAGCATTCACCAACATAAAACTTATAAAAATAGACATTAACTTGTAATAGCCTACAATAAAAGCAAAATGTTAACTTAATGGCTCGGGGACTTTCTTGTAAATTATATTCCTTAAATTAAAGATTTCCACCGCATTTTATCAGCTTGGTGCTTTTACTTTGACGGAAAGGCCTGTGCACTGCAAAAACTCAAATATCTTACCAAGAATATTTGTCTTATTTCTAGTCAAAATGTCATTTCTAGTCAAAACAAATCTAATTGTACTTAAAATAAGAAACATCACATTAAAAAGAAGCTTGTTTTTAGACACTTTTTACTTCTTTCAAGCAGATTTTCACTTGAAATAAGTAGAAAAATCTGATAGTGGAGCAAGTTTTTCTTCCTTATTACAAGCACAAAAAACCTGCTTTCACTGGCAGATTTTTCTACTTATTTCAAGTGAATATTGGTTTGAAACAAGTGAAAATGATCTCAAAACAAGTTAATTTTTAGGTGACGAGTCTTATTTTAAGTGGAAAGATGAGTTTTGACTAGAAATGAGACATTTTGACAAGAAACAAGACAAATATTCTTGGACAGATTTTGAGTTTTTGCAGTGTGTCTTTCACCCTGGTTCTGTTTCCTACCAAAACCGCGAGTGAACGGCCCCAGACTTTAACCTAAACCAGGACAGACCATAGGTCACATGAGGACAAACCAGGACGATCTGTTGCTGTGGTGACAATATTGTTGAAACCTTGAGTCATGAAGTCTGGGGTTTGACTGTCAGGACGAGCTGATAGAAGATAATAAATAGAAACATACGGAGCAGAGAGGTGAATATTCAGGCTTGAAGCAGCAGGTGCAGTTTGTTACCTGATCACTTCTTCTTTTTCTTCTTCAGCCATGTTTTAGGAAACTGTTCTGAAGGCAAAGAACATTTTTTTTTGCGTCTTTTCGTCTTTTCTGAGAGGAAGTGGATCTTTAGAAAACAGAAAAGTGGAACAAGTCAGTCTGGCTTCATCAAAACGCTTGTGTCTCAGCAGCAGCCTCTCCTCTCCTCTCCTCTCCTCCACCTTCTCATCACTTTCACAAGCGACATCAATCTTTTAAAATCCAATCCTCCTCCTCCTCCTTTTCCTTTTCCTCTTCTCTCTTCTCTCTCTCTCTGCTCTGAAGATTTTATTATCCACTCTGAGCTGAAGCTGATCACATCTCTGGGTACTTCTCTCCTCACCACTGATGTCTTCCTCCTCCTCCTCCTCCTCCTCTTCCTCCTCCTCCAGGTCATGCTGTGTAACTACCTGCCTTCAGCTCAACCACACTTTCTCTCCTGGAGGAAGTAGTGGCCTCTGATTGCTGCTATCAGCGTTTCCTGGGCTCGTGATGTGACAGTGAAGAGCTTTCTGAGCCAAAAGCAGCGGGGCTCCTTCGGGCGGCGGCGGCGACGCCTCGTTGCTATGCTGCTGAAGCTGCTGCTGCTTTTTGCATTTTTGCATTTTTCCCTCCAACCCGAATTCCAGCCCCCGTCGTCATCTTCATTATTGTTGTGTCTCTGAAAACATGAGTCATATTTATCAAACTGACACAACTGAAGTGAATTATGGATTTCAATTAAAAACAAAAACGAAAGGGAGAAAAAAAAATAACACTTTGTCATAATTTAGATTTTCAGAACAAATTACACGTTTGCTGATGCTAGTTTTTAGCCTATTAGCTACTAGCATTTTGTTTTAAACCTGCAAGTCGATGCTTTGTTTTACTTTATTTAATTATTTTTGCCCTTTCAACGGGGAGCGTACCTATGTTCCCCGGGTCCTATGTTCCCCTATAGGGGAATACAGGACCCTCTTTTTGAAAATGGGTCCTATGTTTCCCATTTTTCCCAAAAAGGGTCCTATGTTCCCCGGTCACAATACATACTGGGGAACATAGGACCCTTTTTCTGAAAAAAGGTCCTATGTTCCCCGCTGTTGCTGGTCGATGGACTCTCTCTACTTATCTGGACTCTCTCTATCTGGCCTGTTTAGCCTCTACCTGGTCTTTTTAAGTAACTTAACCAACTCCTTTCTTCATTGCCTAAACCCAACCAATGGGACAATTACACTTCTCATTCAAAGTCACAACTCAACTTCCAGGTATTGGGGAAAAGCGGGGAACATAGGACCCTTTTTTAGAAAAAGGGTCCTATGTTCCCCGGTCCCATACAAAACGGGGAACATAGGACCTGGGGAACATATAGGGATGACCCCTTTCACGACTGGGTTCATTTGCTGCCATTTCTCAGCTCTGCTAACAGTGAAGCTACATTCAGGTCAGACTGGAAACTGCAGTGACTCGGTATCAGAAAACGACAAGACTGCTAGCTGGTTAGCATGCTAACTTCAGGTGCAGAAAGACAATTGGTAGAAATACCCACAGAAAAAAGTCATATATGACATTTATGTTCATTTCTAAAGACTAATGTTGTTGTATATGTTAGATACGGCACATATATAGGCCTACACATATAGCAAGTTTATAATAACGCACTGTCAAATATGTACAGGATCTATATGATGTTATTTTCTTTTATTTTATTGGTATAAGATGTTGCACCATGTTGAATTTTTATATAGGCTACATTTGTTTACAACAGCATATATTTATATATCCTCCCCACTGTTTATGATCTTAACAGTAACAGGCTTTAAGTTGGATGTATATTTATAAAAAATATGTTTAAAATCCTACATAAACATAGACAAATATGTAAATATATGGACTTGGCCTAATTTACAAAATTTTTAATTGACTTTTTACATAAATGACATTACCTTCCAGCCCCCGTCATCTTCATTATTGTTGTGTCTCTGAAAACATGAGTCATATTTATCAAACTGACACAAGTGAATTATGGATTTCAATTAAAAAAAACGAAAGGGAGGAAAAAATAACACTTTGTCATAATTTAGACTTTCAGAACAAATTACACGTTTGCTGATACTAGTTTTTAGCCTATTAGCTACTAGCATTTTTTTTTAAATCTGTAAAGTCAATGTTTTATTTTACTTTATTTATTTATTTTTGCATTTTCAACAACTGGGTTCATTTGCTGCCATTTTTCAGCCCTGCTAACAGTGAAGATACAAGACTGGAGGCTGCAGTGACTCGGTATCGGAAAACGACAAGACTGCTAGCTTGGGTGCTTCATCCCATGTGCAATACAGACTTTAAACACCCCACAGCACAATGTGTCAATGTGAATTTGCACTAGTATCTGCAGCACACTTCTAGATCACGTATTTGATTTTACAAATTTATATATTCTTGTACTTTACTACGGAAGCTTATTGCATTCATTCAATAAAAAAAAATACAGATCCTGTTTTTCTGAGTAATTTTTTCTGTTTTTCTGAGTAATTTTTTTGGATCAGTTTTTCTGAGTAATTTTTTTCCTGTTTTTCTGAGTAATTTTTTTTGGATCAGTTTTTCTGAGTAATTATTTCTGTTTTTCTGAGTAATTTTTTTTTCCTGTTTTTCTGAGTAATTTTTTCCCCTTGTTTTTTTGAGTAATTTTTTCTCTACTTCGAAATCTCGCGATAACTACGGAAGCCGGTGCTTGGCCGCCGCCGCCGCCGCCGCCGCCGCTGCCGCTGCTCTAGTGGCGGCCGGGCACCGGCGTGTTGTGAGCACCACTCACAACACTGCGGCTGTAACGTTATGTTGTGTGTGTTGTAGCCTTCTACAACACACACAACATAACGTTACAGCCGCAGTGTTGTGAGTGAATCATGTCGGGACAACCAGGCTTCATGAACCTGCTTCACAGACCCCGGTGCCCGGCCGTAGGTGGCTCACACACCCGGGGAAGGACATCCTGGCAGTTAAGAGGATAAACTTTCTGCTTCTAAGTTGTTGTTAAGTTTAGGAGCAGCGCAGCGGCTCGCGGCTGCAGCTCTGTTCACTTCATACACTGAGAATGGAGTCAGTGTATGAAGTGAACAGAGCTGCAGCCGCGAGCCGCTGCGCTGCTCCTAAACTAGAAGCAGAAAGTTTCTCCTCTTAACTATGCTGCCAGTATGGCCTTCCCTGGGTGTGTGAGCCCGGCCGCCCCCGCCGTAGCAGCAGCAGCAGCGGCGGCGGCCGGGCTCACACACCCTCACTGCCAGGATGTCCTTCCCCGGGTGTGTGAGCCACCTACGGCCGGGCACCGGGGTCTGTGAAGCGGGTTCATGAAGCCTGGTTGTCCAGACCAGCAATCGCTCTGGTCCCGACATGATTCACTCACAACACTGCGGCTGTAACGTTATGTTGTGTGTGTTGTAGCCGAAAAGTAGGCTACAACACACACAACATAACGTTACAGCCGCAGTGTTGTGAGTGAATCATGTCGGGACAACCAGGCTTCATGAACCGCGGCGGCGGCGGCGGCGGCGGCCAAGCACCGGCTTCCGTAGTTATCGCGAGATTTCGAAGTAGAGAAAAAATTACTCAAAAAAACAGGGAAAAAAATTACTCAGTAAATCAAGGGGAAAAAATTACTCAGAAAAACAGGGGGAAAAAAATTACTCAGAAAAACAGGGAAAAAAAATTACTCAGAAAAACAGGGAAAAAAAATTACTCAGAAAAACAGAAATAATTACTCAGAAAAACTGATCCAAAAAAATTACTCAGAAAAACAGGAAAAAAATTACTCAGAAAAACTGATCCAAAAAAATTACTCAGAAAAACAGAAAAAATTACTCAGAAAAACTGATTTAAAAAAAAATTACTCAGAAAAACAGAAAAAATTACTCAGAAAAACTGATTTAAAAAAAAATTACTCAGAAAAACTGATTTAAAAAAAAATTACTCAGAAAAACAGAAAAAATTACTCAGAAAAACTGATTTTAAAAAAAATTACTCAGAAAAACAGAAAAAATTACTCAGAAAAACAGGATCTGTATTTTTTTTTATTGAATGAATGCAATAAGCTTCCGTACTTTACCTACCTCTTTTAATTCTTTTTTATATATATCTCTTACATAATCTTTGTATAATTCTTTAATCTCCTTTTCTTTTTCTTAAATTATCATGGAGAGATGCACTTAAATTTTGTTGTGCTTTATCGCTCGATGACAATTAAAGGAAATTGAATTGAAATTGAATTGGTTAGCATGCTAACTTCAGGTGCAGAAAGAAAATTGGTAGAAATACCCACAGAAAAAGTCATACAAGACGTATAAAGACTTATGTTGTTGTATATGTCATATACAACTCATATAAGTGTATAATAACCTATATTAAATACCCATTGTCAAATATGTACTACATATGCAAGGATCTATATGATGGATTTTTTTATTTCTTGGTAGGCCTATAAGATGTTGCACCATGTTGAATTTGTATAATACATTTAATAAAACAGCATATATTTATACATCCCCATCCATTGTTTATGATATTAAGAGTAATAGGGTTTAAGTTGGATGTATATTTATATAGCCTAATATAATATATACATTTAAAATATAAGCATAAATACATAAACATGGATTTGGCCTAATTTAAAACATTTTTAATTGATGCTTTTTACGTGAATGACTTTATTTTCCATCTCACATGTATAAAGTAAATAACTGTACATGTATTACATTTGCATATGGGAGAAGAAAGTTCAGTTTCCACCTCTGGAGACAGATGTTGTTAGTGCTGAATGGGCAAATTTACAAACAGCTTTAGGTTTTATGTGTTCAGGATGTAAATGCAGCGTCTCACTGGGACTCACTCGCACTCTTGAACTCATACCCCCCCCCCTCCAAAAAAAAAATCTTAAACACTAATTATGACACAATTTACCAAAAATGTTTGAGAAGATGGAAAACAAATATCCCAGAGTTCAAACGTCGTCGGCCTGTTGCTCTGGTCATTAAACTGTAAACACTGTGAGTCAGGAAGTGGAGAGACTGAACATGGTTCGTCTGTGGAGACAAAACAACTTTAAACTTTATGATTATTACAGTTTTATTTTAAATTTTTTTTTTTACACTGACAGATATTTATATTTATCTTAATAATTTGTCTTTCCTGGTCGAGGTCGTGAAGTCTCATCGTGTTATTTTCCTGCGTCGTGATCAAATTAAATTAAAAAGTTATAAATAAGAAGTAGAAGTTTGTATAATAAATAATAAGTTGTGCTGTATTTTGCTTTACGAGAAAATATCTTCACAACTAATGACATTCCCATCATCCCTTAGCTGTTCTGTGTTTACTGCTAATTAGCGCATGCACACACACACACACACACACACACACCATACATCTTCATCACCTGCACTCGCCAGTTTTATATTGTTACAGCTGCGTTTTATTAAATACTAATTTATTATGTGTTTATACAGCAGCAGCAGCTCTGCAGAGAGTTGAGTCTGCAAAAAAAACAACAACAGTAAGAACAAAAAAAAAGTGATCTCAGACTTCTGGACACGACCGAACAACGTGTGTGTTGTTGTTAAAGGGATAGTTCAACATTTTGGCAGATTGGCCCATTGCCATAATCCCTATAGTCATAGCAGTAGGTTCGTTACCTTTAATTGTCGGTGCAAGCTACTTTTAGAACGGCGGAGCAGAGCCGTGAGCTGCTCAGAGCTACGCTACGGAGGCTCATTATGGGATTTCTTGGTTTCCCTCATCATCAAACTCATCAAATACACAATCCAACAACTCCACAACGCTCTGGTGGACAAGTTGTGAGCTGCACATTCACCACGCTATGAGATAATAACACAACGTTACCACACAGAGTTGTTTTAGAGGGAAATTCATGCAAAACCGCTGATGCGCGTTCCTGTCGTAGCTCTGAGCAGCTCACGGCTCTGCTCTGCTGTTCTAAAAACAGCTTGCACCGACAATTAAAGGTAACGAACCTACTGCTATGACTATAGGGATTATGGCAATGGGCCAATTTGACAAAATGTTGAACTATCCCTTCAAAGTTGAAGGATGGATGTCCTTCTATTTTGCGATTTAGTACAAAAATGAATGGAAACACCTTAAATTGCAAGAAAACAATTCGATTACACCAATATGAATCACAAAACAGCACATGACGTCATTACGCACAGACAGAAAAACTGTCCCTGAAGGCAACGTGCATCACCAGTTTTGCATGAATTTCCCTCTAAAACAACTCTGTGTGGTAACGTTGTGTTATTATCTCATAGCGTGGTGAATGTGCAGCTCACAACTTGTCCACCAGAGCGTTGTGGAGTTGTTGGATTGTGTATTTGATGAGTTTGATGATGAGGGAAACCAACAAAGAAATCCCATAATGAGCCTCCGTAGCGTAGCTCTGAGCAGCTCACGACTCTGCTCCGCCGTTCTAAAAACAGCTTGCACCGACAATTAAAGGTAAAAACGAACCTACTGCTATGACTATAGGGATTATGGTGATGGGCACAATTTGCCAAAATGTTGAACTATCCCTTTAAGTTCATGGCGGTAATGAAACAACAACAGGAAGGAGCTGGAATTCAACATCATATGTCGGATAATCACACAAACACACACACACACACCCTCGCCAGCAGCCCAACGGAGACAAACTAAAAGCGAGTTTGACAAACATTAAATGATGATGGCCATTAATTCCAGATTACTGTACAGAGCAACATAAAAGTCGTCCATTAAGGTCAGCCGGCATCGGGGCAGGAAATGAAAGCGGTTGCCAGAATTATTATTAACCACAGCCGAGTGAGAGTGAGAGTGAGTGAGTGAGATCTATCATGAAAGAGAAAAGCAGCTGAAAATGCCACAACCACAACAACTCATGTGTGTGTTCACAGATAAAAGATGAAACACGACGAACAGAACAGGCTGAATAGAGCAGACTCGGCTTGATTTAGTCTAATTCTAATTATTCATTTCATTTCCACCGTGTTTTTCCCTCTCTTTTATTCTCCCGTTGGAAAAATAGTAATAAGTCAGAAAGTTAAAACGTTAGAGCTTCGGCTGGATCCATTAGACGGAGAGGAGGAGGAGGAGGAGGAGGAGGGGAAAAGAGAGGTGAAACATGGGGGAGTCGTGAGCCGTGAAAAGAACAAAACATAACATAACAAAAAAAAAAAAAAAAACGACAAGAGAATAAAAGCTAAAAGAAGAGGATGAAGGTAAAACTGGTAAAAACAGAGTGGGTTTTACTGAGCAGAGAGAGGGAAAGTGCTGTTGGGAAGGAAAAAAAAGAGAAAAAGAAAAAGACATTAAACATTTTACAGTAAATGTCAGAAAGGTCAGAAGTCGCAGGTGTTTTAAAACAACTTCGTTTTTTCAGGGCATCATTAAACACTTTATACCTGATGGACTGGAGGTCCTTGAACACATCGCGGCGGCGGCTGCTGACACAGCCTCTTCCTCCTCTCTGCAAACACTCTGCTGATGAAACCAGAGAGAAGAAGCTGCTGAGGCAGGAGGTAAAGAACATGATGGACAGAAAGACAGAGAGGTTTGATGTAGTTTCATTAAAGTTTGACACATCTGAAGTGAATCCGCAACTCTGAGTCTCTGTCTTCTGATTGGCTGACAGTTTTCTGAGCGATCCGATTAAAAGTCAAGAAGATTTCAAGTAAAACCTAATAGTCTGGGGCCGTGTAGTGGCTGTTGATGGGTTCTGTCAAAATAAAAGCACCAAGCTAATAAAAATGCAGTGAAACTTTTTAATTTAAAGATTATAACTTACAATAAAATCCCAGAGCCATTAAGTGTACCTTTTTATTTTATTGTATTTAAATGGACAACGAGGAGTTTTGGAAAAGCAAAGCGTTTCCACACTACATTTATGAGCCTCCGCGCACCGTGAAATTCTTTGACCGGCGCAAGACAGACTCATGTTTTCATTCATCAAGAATCAAGAAAGTAAAGAAACGCTGGTCGGCTCGCCCAGTATTTCCACCACCACTAATAATAACAAAATAACCATAGAGACAAAACCATAGATTTATCTAAAATGGAGCCATTAACAAGTGGTAACGGAGATTCATCCACATTAACGTGAGACTTTTTTATAACCAAATAGAAACTCCTCGTTGTCCCTTTAATTGTATTGCAAGTTATTCTCTATTTCAGTGTGTTTTATTGAATAGGCACTTGATCCTACACTATAGCTACCTGTAGTCTGTAAATGCATCTTTTCAATAAAGTTTGGGGCGGTGGACATGCAGCACGTCTCTTTCATTTTTATGTAGCCTACCTGACAAGTTTCTTGAAGAAACTCTTCTAAAACAGACTTTTGTTTTGTTGTTCGTCTAAGTTTAATTTAATAAAATGTTTTAAAACCAAAGACGGAAATCGATGGTGCACCAGAATTTAAAGTTTTATTTTGATAAACACTTTTACTTTAGTGAATTCAGACAAAATTCAGATTGAACAGAAACCAGTCTCTACTCCTCTCTGTGAGAAGAGCCTGGTGACGCGAGGCAAATTACCGTAAAACCAAATCCTGCAAGTTGATGGACGGTGTTGTCCAGGTGGTGGTGGGCGGGGCTTAGGGTGGCTGCTTCGTTGTGACATCACAAAGTGACTCTGCAAAAACTCAAAATCTTACCAAGAATATTTGTCTTATTTCTGGTCAAAATGTCATTTCTAGTCAAAACAAATCTCATTATACCTAAAAATATGTACAGTATATTTATACATATACATACATAGTTATACATAAAAAAAGTAGCTTGTTTTTAGACACTTTATTTCAAGCATATTTTCATTTGAAATAAGTAGAAAAATCTGACAGTGGAGCAAGTTTTTCTTTCTTATTACAAGCACAAAAAACTTGCTTTCACTGGCAGATTTTTCTACTTATTTCAAGTGAAAATTAGTTTGAAACAAGTGAAAATGTCTAAACAAGTTAATTTTTAGGTGATGAGTCTTATTTAAAGTGGAAAGAGATTAGTTTTGACCAGAAATGAGACATTTTGACAAGAAATAAGACAAATATTCTTGGAAAGATTTTGAGTTTTTGCAGTGTGTGTTCAGCCTGGACTTGATGACATCGAAGCCTCGGTTACGTTCACATCCTGCAGCTCGGCGGTGCGTTCACTTACCTGCTCTGAACGAAGGCGTCACGGTGACAGACAGCAGCACAATGGAGAGAGAGAGAAAAGGCAAAATGAGCAGCACCCACGTAAGGTCCCATGGGGGGGGGGGGTTGTGGGCAGAGCTCTTAATGGCGGCCTATTAAAAAGAAATAGCGCCGATCTTCCAGAGCAGTGAATCATTTGTCTGTTGTGTCAGGAGAGAGAAAGAAAAGAGAGAGGACGTTTGTGAGCGGCTGACAAAAGAGAGAAAAAAAAGAAAAGAGCAATAAAGACTAAACAGATTTTACATTTTTAATACATCAATTAAGATGAGTGACCGTCTGCTGGAGTGTCTTCACAGCCGGAGACGAGACGAGGAGATTCTCAGAAGTGTCAGAGCAGATTCACATTCGCTCAAGTGGACGACTTCGTACCCACTGTACCACACGCTTTAAAGAGGAATTACGTAAGATTTCTACCTTAATTAAACAGCTGCAGAGTAATTGTGATGGTTAAAGGAAGGGTATAGAAGATACTGGAGAAACGGTTCTAACACGCCACATTAATTACACAATTCAAAAGTCCAAGCCTCTTTCCTCAGACTTCTCTTTAACCATGTTTCCATCCATTTGTCCATCGAATAATCTGAAGATCGACAAAAATATTAATGCGAACAACCATCTAAGACCTTTAAATCCAATAATAAAAAGCTGTGTGTAATGACATCATGTGCTGTTTTGTGATCATATTGGTGTAATCTAATTGTTTTCTTGCAATTTAAGGTGCTTCCATTCATTTTTATACTGAATCACAAAATAGAAAAAGGGATAGTTCAACATTTTGGCAAATTGGCCCATTGCCATAATCCCTATAGTCATAGCAGTAGGTTCGTTACCTTTAATTGTCGGTGCAAGCTATTTTTAGAACGGCAGAGCAGAGCCGCGAGCTGCTCAGAGCTACGACGGGAACGCGCATCGGCGGTTTTGCATGAATTTCCCTCTAAAACAACTCTGTGTGGTAACGTTGTGTTATTATCTCATAGCGTGGTGAATGTGCAGGTCACAACTTGTCCACCAGAGCGTTGTGGAGTTGTTGGATTGTGTATTTGATGAGTTTGATGAGGGAAACCAAGAAATCCCATAATGAGCCTCCGTAGCGTAGCTCTGAGCAGCTCACGGCTCTGCTCCGCCGTTCTAAAAAATAGCTTGCACCGACAATTAAAGGTAACAAACCTACTGCTATGACTATAGGGATTATGGCAATGGGCCAATTTGCCAAAATGTTGAACTATCCCTTTAAAGGGACAATGAGGAGTTTGTATTTGGTCATAAAAAACTACTGCAATTAATAAACATCGTTAAGATTAATTAAGAAAGGAGGAGGCAAGAGAAGCTACACTGAGATGGTGTTTTAACGTTCTCATGGGTCGACCCTTCAAAATAAAAGACCCACCAGTCTCTGCACCAGTCTCCACTGTGCTGCCTCTGGTCTGTGTGTGTGTGTGTGTATGTTGGATGTGTGAGTGTTTCTGAACTCTGCTGTTGAAGGTTGAACTCTCGTCTGTCTCCAGTTTTCTGTAGGTGGTCACATGACGAAACCCCGAGTCTGAACGCCTCACCTCGACCTGTGAGTAATGTAAAGGAAAGCGAAACGCTTCTTTCACCTCTTCACACGAAAGGTGACGGTGTTCTCAGATTTACACTCCCACTCTATATCACACACACACACACACACACACACCGACGGACCACGCTTCGTCTCCCACACTCTCGTAATTCACCGGCTGCTCTCTGAAACCTTCCTGGAACAAAAAAACAAGACAGAAAAAAAAAAAGGCAGAAATCGCAGGTTGAAGGTCAAACAATCCACACTGGATGATGTTTCTTCCCTCTGTGAAAGTCTGAGTGCTTCTTCTCACCACAAAATGCTCTCACCACTTCCATTTGCCTGTTTTTTTCTTCTTTTCTTTTCTTTCCTTTTCTTTTTTTTAATGATTATCATTATCCCTGCTTTCACTTTACATAACACTTCATCCAGTTTCCAGGAGGGAAAACGAAGCTCCAGCTGAAGAACCTCTCCACTCGTGGATCATCGTCAAAGCTTTGTATGCAAATTACATGTGTTTCCATGTAGACATCATCATCATATCATAACATGACGATATTGATTTGTTTGATATTATAATCAAAATAGTCCAAATGTGTGCAATAATTAAGATTCCAGATATCACAATATGATTTATCATGTGTTGTGCTGCCTTCATTTCTTCTTATATGGTAAATATTTGGTAATTTGCTAATTACGTTATAATTACATGATAATGTCAAGAAATAGCCAAGAAATAACGGTCAATTTCGTCATGTTTCGTCATTTCATAAAGGAAAAGATGACACGTGCGTTGAATTTTTTGGGAAAGGCCAGAATTTCCATCAAGTCTTTGCAATTGACCGATATTTCTGGGCTATTTCTATGCAATCAATCGTGATTTCTTGGCTATATTTCTCGACATTACTATGAAATTGACAGTTTTTTCTAGGCTATTTCTAGCCATTATGACGTAATTACTTGTTATTTCTTGGCTTTATCACGTAATTAGCGACCTGTAATGATAATAACACAACGTTACCAGAGTTGTTTTAGAGGGAAATACAGGGTAAATACAGAGTCTGCTTGCTGAAAAACTGTCGGTTTTACATGAATTTCCCTCTAAAACAACTCTGTGTGGTAACGTTGTGTTATTATCTCATAGCGTGGTGAATGTGCAGGTCACAACTTGTCCAGCAGAGCGTTGTGGAGTTGTTGGATTGTGTATTTGATGAGTTTGATGAGGGAAACCAAGAAATCCCATGAGCCTCCGTAGCGTAGCTCTGAGCAGCTCACGGCTCTGCTCCGCCGTTCTAAAAATAGCTTGCACCGACAATTAAAGGTAACGAACCTACTGCTATGACTATAGGGATTATGGCAATGGGCCAATTTGCCAAAATGTTGAACTATCCCTTTAATATACAGTATATTTTCGTTCTTTTTTTAATGATTATCATTATCCCTGCTTTCACTTTACATAACACTTCATCCAGTTTCCAGGAGGGAAAACGAAGCTCCAGCTGAAGAACCTCTCCACTCGTGGATCATCGTCAAAGCTTCGTATGCAAATTAAATTGAGTGTTTCCATGTGGACGTGTGTGTTTGTGTGTGTGTTTGCTCATATAGTCACATGTCGCAGTGTTAATGATCATTAGTGAGGTTTTTATATTCTATATCCACCTTGTGTTCCCTAAAGGACGCAGCTGTTCTGATCATTTATTTATGTAATGTGCTCATGATTTTCTTTTCACCTCACGCCTCAGGCTATATATGCAGCTACTTATGTGCTTGTGTGTGTGTGTGTGTGTGCTGACATGGCCATGGCTGCTCAACTAAGCACGAAATATCACGGCAGCTTTAATGACATAAACTTGAGAAACGTTCCAGAGGTTTTTTCGTCCCCGACTTCTTCTCCAAACTCTTGAAAAACAGCAACAAAAACGACGATAAACGAAGTCGTATAAATGTAAATTTTTTGTTCTTTCCACCTATATAAACAAATAAAAAAATCCATCCAATAATAAACTGTGATAAAACTTGAGATGATTAAAGAAAAAAAAGTTTCCTCTGAACATAATCGATGGCACCAACACTTGGGTATAATGAAGGTCGGAGTCGTCGTTGTTCACTCCATTATCTCTGATTGATTATCAGTTTATCAGCTCCAGCATCTTCCCAGGAGAATTATCCTCCAATAAAAGCAGCTCATTAACTTCTTTATCCTGATAATGCAGCGGAGGAGGAGGAGGAGGAGGAGGAGGAGGAGGAAGACTTTAAGACTTTAGTTTTAGAGCTATAGGTGATGTCTTCAAACCGCCGACAGCCAACGACCTCCAACAAACATCCAAACATCAGCAGGCAGAGTCCTTCCCTCAGGTGTCCCAGGTCAGATAGGAAACACTCCATGACCTGATCCAACCTTCAAGTCTCCAACCAGCTGGAAAAATCTCTGACTGAAGACATCCAGGAGAGAAACTGATCGCCAAGTTGGGTCTTTAGAAGTGATCTCATTGGCTCAATGAACTGAGAACTTCACCTTTTGGTCCAACCTGAATCCATCTGTCCATCCTGAGCTCAGGTCACAGAAAATACTGAGGTGTTTCCAGGTCAGATAGGAAACACTCCATGTCCTGGTCTAACCTCGGAGTTGGACACATCCAAAAAACTTCAGATGGGAGGTGTTCAGGCCCTCATTCTTGTCTTGTGGACCATTAAGGTAATTTTCAGACCACTGTTAGATGGAGAACTTATATTCCATCCACCAGTCCATCCATCAGTCCAGCAGTAGGTTCAAGTACGTTCTCCTTGATGTTTCTTCTTCTCCTTAACAACCTTTTCCAATTTCTCAATTTCAACAAAGGCACCAACCTTTTGAAGAGATCCTTCTCTACCCAGAGGACGTGGTCACAGGAGATCAACGGATAATTCACTTTCTGGTCCAACCTGAATCCATCCATCCTGAGGTCAGGTCAAAGTAGATCCTAGATGTCTCTCTCCAGATCCTCAGGTGTTCCCAGGTCAGATAGGAAACACTCCATGTCCTGGTCTAACCTCTGAGGACTTGGACACATCCTGAAGACCTCAGATGGGATATGTTCAGGTCCTGGTACTCGTCGGGTTGTCTGAACCACCTCAACTGGTCGTTACAGTCATTTTCAGTCAGAAGGAAGACCAAGTGGTGGAACTTCGTCTTCCATCCATCCATCCGTCCATCCAGCAGTTAAGTTCAAGTAAGTTCTCCTAGATGTTTCTCTTTTTCCATTTTCTACATCCTTTGTCTGACCCACTCTTAAACAAAGGCACCAACCTTTTGAAGAGAACCTTCTCTACTCAGAGGTCGTGGTCAAAGGACATCTACTCATAAATCGAGAACTTCACCTTCTGGTCCAATCTGAATCCATCTGTCCTGAGGTCAGGTCAAAGTAGATCCTAGATGACTCTCTCCAGATCCTCAGGTGTTCCCAGGTCAGATAGGAAACACTCCATGTCCGGTTTTAAAGCCTCCTAAGACTTGGACACATCCAGAAGACCTCAGATGAGATATGTTCAGGTCCTGGTACTCACCAGCTGTCTTGAGTCTGAACCACCTCAACTGGTCATTGAGGTCATTTTCAGTCAGAAGGAAGAGCAACTGGTGGATTGAGAACTTCATCTTCTGTCCACCGGTCCATCCGGAAGTAGATTCAAGTAAGTTCTCCCAGATGTTCCTCCTTCTCCTTAACAGATTTTTCCAGATCTCGTGTCTGAACCACCTCAATTTCAACAATGGCATAGACGTCTAGAAGAGATCCTTCTCTACCCAGAGGACGTGGCCACAGGAGACAAACAGATAAATCAAGAACTTCACTTTCTGGTCCAACCTGAATCCATTTATCCATCTAGTCATCGATCTTCTGCTGCTTCTTATCTGAGGTTGAGCTCCATTAGGTCAAGTAAAGTATCTGGACTTTTCAAGTCTCAATAACAACCTCCTGCAGCTTCTTCTTCTGAAGGACACTGAGATGTTCCTCAGACCTGATGGGAGATGATGATGATGAATGTTCTGGTGGTAAAACCCTGTTCTGTTCTTCCTTCACTTCCTCCATCTTTGTTGTGTTTCCTGTCAGGAATCAGACTGTGAATCAGACAAACTTATGTGGAGCTGCAGCTTGTTCATCTTCTCTGATCCATCGTTTAAATGTCGTCCTGTTTCTTTTTAATCTGTCGTTCCTGCACCGATCAGACGGATGGATCAGACCAGATGGTTGGTGACCAGATATATGATATATGAACACACTGAGACAGATGTTCACAGATGTTGAAGCCGAGTGTGTGTGTGTGTGTCTGTGTGTGGTCGACTCTTCCTGTGGCCTCGTGTTCTCGTGAACGAGGTGAGAAACCACAACGCTGGTGCTAATGTGCTGCGTGCATGAATAAATGAGACTGAAGAGCAGCTGAATTAATGATGAACAGCAGCGTCCTCACACACACACACACACACACACACACACACACGCACACACACACACAGACACACACACACATGCACATACACACACACCGCTGTCATATAGACATCATCGATCACAGGTTACATTGCACTGTAATCAATGAGCAACATGTGATCCCTCATACAGATGTGCAGCCTTTCCTCCATGAACATCTGTCCACTGGTTTCAGTCTGATGAGTCGGGTTCAAACCTGCGATCAGGGCCGTGCGATCCAGTTCCTCTAACTGAAACCAGTTCAGCTCATGAATAAAGCAGCGTGTGAAACGTCCCGGTGTGTGAATCATTGTTCCTTATTAAAACCCAGTGAGTCCCAGTGAGAGAAAGTGGATTTAATGCAGGTTTTAAGGGTTTGTTGCTATTAGCGACGGCTGCTGCCGCTGCTCGCCATCAGGTGTTGTAACCTCCAGGTGAACCAGATGATGTCACGTGTCATGGACGACATCATCACGGAGGAAACTGAGCTTCTAGTATGATTTTCATTTTTAATGCATGGCCAAATGTGCACAAAACACACAGTCAGCAGCATCCAATCAGACGGCAGAACAGCTGTGACCTCACACCTCAGCGGACATCACATCCATTATTCAGATTTAATATAAAATCACAACTGGAACCAGAGCTTCACTCCCAGTTCACTCCCAGTTCAGATACAACCACAGTTCTCACATGTTCACTGTAACTGTTCAACTCTGGACACATTCATTTATAATAAAACTTTAAATTATATCAACATTTTATTGAAAACACATGAAACATTAGAACGTGTGAATCACTGGAGCTCTGAACTTCAGTGTTACACCTGCACTTTATACATGTGAAATAATAAAATGCTGCAACTGATCATGGAATTATATGAGCATTACATCATCATCATATCATAAAGTAATATTGATTTGTCTAATATTATAATCAAAATAGTCCAAATGTGTGCAATAATTAAGGTTCCAGATATCACAATATAGTGTGTTGTGCTGCCTTCATTTCTTCATATGCGGTAAATATTTGGTAATTTGCTAATTACGTGATAATTACATGATAATGTAAAGAAATAGCCAAGAAATAATAATTAATAATTAATAATAATTAATTGCATAGTAATGTCAGGAAATTGCTTAGAAATAACGATCAATTTCATAGTAATGTCATGTTTTTCATAAAGGCAAAAGATTACACATGCTTTTCATGCTTTGAATTTTTTGGGAAAGGCCAGAATTTCCACCAAGTCCTTGCAGTTTACCAATATTTCTGGGGTACTTCTAGACATTATGACGAGATTACTTATTACTTCTTGGCTATTTCTTATTATCACGTAATTACTGGCCTGTAAATTAAAGGGTTACCAAATATTTTAATATTGTTTTATTGTTTTTCTATTCATAGTCAAATTAAACTGAAGCTCTTTTCATACTTTCATACTTTTTCAACATCCATATGTAACTAAACACAAACCAGTGTTTTTCATTTTGTTTCACCAGATTCAGAATAAAAGTGTCGTCATGTTGATTTTCCAACGACATGGTTTCAGTTTGAGTCGTGTGAATCTGATTTGCTCCGTGTTCACACTCACGTCACAGAGTGTGTGTGACTTCAGTTACTAACACAACAGAATAAAACCATGAACCTCTTTCTCAGATTATTTCTATAATCTTCAATTTAATATATAAAAAACGATGAGAGAGATGCACTTTGATGATTATGTGCATACCTGAAACACAGGCACAGTAAAAACACACACACACACAGACACACAATAGCTGTTGTTAAAAGGGCAGAGGACACACACACACACACACACACACACACACACTCGTACACACACACACTCTTATGAGAGCTGTTTACAATCAGTGTGCGGCCGTAACCAGGATCTATGAAGCTTGTATGTGTGTGAGTGTATGAGTGTGAGTGTGTAGATCATGTGTGGTCACTGTGCGTCCATTCGCTGTCATGCTCACATATAAAGATACTTTATGGAGTGTGAGACGCTGCACACACACACACACACACACACAGACACACTAACGCTGAGGGAGGTTCAGAGCAGTAACAGTCTAATATTCCTGCTGCAGCTGAGAAAAGCAGTGAAATGTGCAAATGCATGACGAAATAAAGCAACGTGAGAAATGATCAGAAATATCCATTCATTACTGAGAGTGCTGACCCAGCGCACACACACACACACACACACACACACACACACAGAGGCACACAGTGAGCACAGCCACTGAGGAATAGATTCAATCTCCCTTTATCTCTGCTCAGCCTCTCCACCGTTATCTTTCCTCATCTCTACAATCTATTCCTCTCTTCTCCTCTCCTCCGCTTCGTCTCCCTGAGTTATTCTTTCATCACGACGCTCATTGATAAGGTGCCGCAATATTATAACGTTTCCCTCCTCGTCCTCAGTGTTTCTCATCGGGCTGTTTAACTGTTTAACCAAAGATCATCGTGCATGGCCGCGGTTCCAGAGCTGCTGCTGGTGCTGAAATCACAGAATCACCACCACGCACAACCACCACAGAGACACAAAAGGATGCACACAGACACACAGTTATGTAAAAGTGACCACAAAGAGGAGCTCCACTTATTCAAAAGAGATGCAAAGTGACGACAAAATATGGAAAATGACAACAAAGAGATGCCAGATGATGCAAAGAAGATGCAACGTGACGACTAAAAACTTAACAAAGTGAAGGAAAAAGGAAAAACAATGAAGCTCAATTACTCAAGGAAAATGCAAAATAACCCGAAAAACTAACAAAATGATGGAAAATGATGCAAAGTAACTACAAATCTACAATAAACACAATAAGGTATACACAATTACAACAAATTGACAAAGAGGAGATAAATTATGCAAAACCGATTACAAAACCTCACAAAATAATGTACAGATGCAAAACATCCATCAAAATGACAAGCATGCAAGACAAAATGTTGATAAAAATCTACATAGTGATGCAAAAAGATGCAAAAAGGACACAAAAATACTAATAGCGCTGATGATATATAAAAATCACAACAAAAAGATGCTGGGTAACAAAAAAAAGATGCACATCGACGACAAAACGTCAAAAAATGGTGGAGAAAACTGCAAAATTGCATAAAACAGGATGTTCAACGCAGAACGACCAGAAAAACTGACAAAATGTTGGAAAATGATGCAAACTAACAAGGCCACATGTTTCTGTGATGACGGAGATACAAAAAGATGCACACAATTACGCAAATGGAACAAACTGACCAAAAAGACGAGATAAACTATGCAAAAAAAGATGACGAAAACTTACAAAATAACCTAAAGAGATGCAAAATATCCACAAAAATATGTGAAATGTTGAGAAAAGATGAAAAATGAAAACAGCGAGATGCCAGGTGATACAAAACTAAACAAAATGATGGAAAAAAAGATGTTAAATTGCACAAAGAAAATGTGGAATGAGTAAAATGATGGAAAATTATGCAAAGTAACTTCAAATTCATGCATGGATGGACAAACATGATGGACAAACATGATGGACACAAATGATGAAAAATTAGATGTGAAATTGTGCAAGAAAAATGTGAAACACAAAATTAGGGAAAATTACTCAAAGAAGGCCGACAGAAATCAACAAAAAGATGCAAAATGACACAACAAAAACCGAAAACTGGGGAAAAAAAGAAGTTACACAACCACAGAGACAGAAAAACTTCAACAAAACATCTAATGTTGGACAAACATGGACAAACATGCAAAATGATGAAAAATTAGATGGTAAATTGTGCAACAAAAATGTGAAACGATGACAGAAACACAAAATTAGGGAAAATTACTCAAAGAAGGCCGACGGAAATCTACAAAAAGATGCAAAATGACACCAAACTGACGACAAAAACTGAAAACTACTTTGAGAAAAAGAAGCTAAACAACCACAGAGACAGAAAAACGTCAACAAAAGATCTAAAAAAGATGCAAAAATAACAACAAACGGAGGAAAAATCACCACAACTCGATGAGAAAGAGTCGACACTCAGACTCTCTCTGATATCTGAAGGTCCGGTGGACGAGCTGCGTTTCTCTGCAGGATTATATGTTTCATAATAATCTCTTCAAAATGGAAAAAAAAAGAAGAAAAAAAATTGAAAAATCAATTTTTCTGTAGCAGCATAAATTCCCCCCCATGCAGCAGCAGCAGCATCTCCCCCCTCCTCCCCCCTCTACCTCCCTCTCAGCCGTAATGGATGTGAACACAATGCAAAAGAAAATGGAGGGAGCCACAGCGGCGCCGTCGACCATTTCCATTTAATTACCTCAGGGTTTTTTTTTTTGAGTGAAGGGTACAAGCTGGCATTTCCAGCCGGAGCGAGACGAGAGCTGCGGCGATGCATTCAAAGACAGCTTCATTGTGCTCCGGCTTTTCTCCGTCCGGCCAAAAGGTGAGCGTGATTAGAGGTTGGAGGCGACCTGCTGTCGGCCGCAGCTGCCTCCACACTCACCGGGGCCTTTGTGTGGCTCCGTGTAAACACTCATCACTGTGATCTGACTGTTCAACCGACCGTCACCCAGGGCGACCGATGCTGACTCGCCGGTTTCCTCCAAACCTGTCACAATTATTACATCATCCATCGCCTCAAAAAGACACACCAAAAAACATCCAAATACCTCCATGCTGCTCGTATGTAATGTCCGTCTTGTATTGAAGCCCCGAAATGCCAAATTGTTCCGAAAAAATTAAATAAGTCTATAATTCAAGCTTGTTTGTAGCGGAAGCTTCTCGAAGCTCCTCTTCCCAGTTCGTCCAAATTTGACAAAACGAACCAGGAAGAGGAGCTTCGAGAAGCTTCTGCTACAAAACAAGCTTGAAATATAGACTTATTTAATTTTTTTCGGGACTATTTCGCATTTCGGGGCTTCAATACAAGACAGACATTACATACGAGCAGCATGGAGGTATTTGGATGTTTTTTGGTGTGTCTTTTTGTTACGAAGACAGTTGGTATCCATTTGCAACCGTTATATGGACATGCACTGCTACGCCGAGACCCCCTGTAACTCAGAGAAGCCACGGAGGACTCTGAAACTTCTCCCAGCCCTTAGTCCACATGAGGGGGAGGAGATAATGAGTGCAATTTCAATTTTGGGTGAACTATCCCTTTAATGACATCATCACGTTGCACCCCCTTCTTCTTCCTCTTCTTCTTCTTCTTATTAACCCATTAACAAGTGGGTAACATAGATTCATCCACATTAATATGAGACTTTTTTATGACCAAATGCAAACTCCTTGTTGTCCCTTTAAAGGGATAGTTCAACAATTTGGCAAATTGGCCCATTGTCATAATCCCTATAGTCATAGCAGCAGGTTTGTTACCTTTAATTGTCAGTGCAAGCTGTTTTTAGAACGGCGGAGCAGAGCCGTGAGCTGCTCAGAGCTACGCTACGGAGGCTCATTATGGGATTTCTTGGTTTCCCTCATCAAACTCATCAAATACACAATCCAACAACTCCACAACGCTCTGGTGGACAAGTTGTGACCTGCACATTCATCACGCTATGAGATAATAACACAACGTTACCACACAGAGTTGTTTTAGAGGGAAATTCAGAGACTTCTTGATGAAAAACTGTCCCTGAAGGCAACGTGCATCAGCGGTTTTGCATGAATTTCCCTCTAAAACAACTCTGTGTGGTAACGTTGTGTTATTATCTCATAGCGTGGTGAATGTGCAGGTCACAACTTGTCCACCAGAGCGTTGTGGAGTTGTTGGATTGTGTATTTGATGAGTCTTTGATGAATCTTTTGTATTTTATTTAGAGAATAATTGTATCATCTTTTGTTGTATAAAGCAGGGAGGCCTTAACCCTGCTAGCCTATTTATACCAGCCATCACTGTGTGTGTTATTAATATACCTTAACAGCGGCATAAAAAAGATAAGCAAAAGACAATTAGATCATTAGTGGAGACCTGAACTCTCCTCATTTCATTTTCTCCAGCTTCAGTCTCACACACAGAGAAGTTTCTGGTGGAGCTGCAGAATCTGCTGAGACGGAGGTTTTGTCGCCTGTGCACACAGACACACACAGACACACACAGACACACAACAAGCTGCTGGATGAGACTTCAGCATATTTACATTTCCAGAATGTAAACCGACAATAATGAAAAGTTGCATCCAGCATCGAAAACTCACTGAAGCCAAAAGACAAACAACTCCTTCTACTTCCTGTTTGTCTGAGAAGTTTAATAAATCTGCTCACACAGACATTAACTTAGCACCGATGTGGTTCGATCCTCCGTCGGCCAATCAGATGTCTCTATTCTGCGGTCCGGGGACACGATGAAGCTCATGTGTTGTTAAACTGAATTTGTGTTTGAAGTTACAGTGTTTTGACCCTTCAAGGCCGCCGTAGTAAAACGGTTTGTGGCCGAGCAGCAGTTTGGGAAACAGAACAACAGCTAGGTGAGTCACAGAGAGAGAGAGAGAGAGAGAGGATCGATAACATGATGCCTGGTGGACAGAGCTGTGGGAGGAGGAGGAGGAGGAGGAGGAGGAGGAGGAGGAGGAGGAGGAGGAGGAGGAGGAGGAGGAGGAGGAGGAGGAAGAGGAGGAAGAGGAGGAGGAGGAGGTGTGCACACTTCACTCTCACCCTCAGTGGACATGAGTCAGTCATCATTATGTTGGTGACGGGTGGAAGACTGGAGCACGAAGGTTGGAGAGGAAGAAGAGAAAGGAGGAGGAGGAGGGAGAAGAACAGAAAAAGAAGAGGAGGAAAAAGAAGAAGGAGAAGGAGAAAGAGGAGGAAGAGAACAGAAAAAGAAGAGGACGAAAAAGTAGGAGAAAGAGAAGGAGAAGGAGGATGAGAAGAAGAGGATGGAGGAGGAGGAGAAGAACAGAAAAAGAAGAGGAGGAGGAAGAAGAAGAGGAAGAAGGAGGGGGAGAAGTAGAAGAAGGAAAGAAGAAGAGTAGGATGAGAAAATGAAGAGAAAGAAGAAGGAAAAGAAGGAGGAGGAAGAGGAGAACAGAAAAAGAAGAGGAGGAAAAGGAAGAAGGAGGAGAAGCAGATGAAGAGTAAGAAGAAGGAAAAGAAGAAAAGGAAGAAGGAGGAAGGAAGAGGAGGATGAGAAGAAGAGGAAGGGGGAGGAAGAGGAGAAGATGAAGAGTAAGAAGGAAATGAAGAAGAGGGAGGAGGAGGAGGAGAAGAACAGAAAAAGAAGAAGAGAAAGAAAGATGAGGAGAAGGAGGATGAGAAGAAGAAGAGGAAGGAGGAGGAGGTGAAGATGAAGAGTAAGAAGAAGGAAAAGAAAAAGAGGAAGGAGGAGGAGAATAACAGAAAAATAGGAGGAGGAGGAAGAAGAGGAAGAAGGAGGAGGATGAGAAAATGAAGAGAAAGAAGAAGGAAAAGAAGAGGGAGGAGGAGGAGGAGAACAGAAAAAGAAGAGGAGGAAAAAAGAAGGAGGAAGAGGAAGAAGAATCTGGATCCAACTGATCTGAGTTCAGTTTCTCTCTGAGTTAAAAAATAATATAAATGCAAATTTAAACCAAACACTGTTACAGAAACATTAGAGGAGTGTGTGTTTACACGACCTGAGTGACCTCACACTGATCAATCTGATGATTCATCACTTATTGATTCATTATTTAGCTCATTTTTCATATAAAAACACTAAAACTCTCATTATCATTAATTGCTGCTGCTACAACAACGACACTTGTACTGTTAATGGAAACATCCCTCAACGCTGCTGCTCACTTTATATTATTAATGTTAGTTTCTAAATGTTTAATTTATTATATCTGTTTTGTTTTTTCATTGTTCACACGTCTAGATTAACAATAAATAATCAATAAATCCAAATTACATTATTATAACATTATAAACACAAAAAAAGAGCTCCGGGCAAAACTTCACCTTCAGGGAATAAAGAGAACATTTTCAGTTTTTTTATTTTTCTAACTCAGCTAATCGATAATTTAAAGACAGATAAATATTGATCAAAGCCTCGACAGTTCTGCTGATAAAAAACATTTATATTTTATTATTCTGACCTCTGACCCACAGTTTGATGTTCGTGAGGCCTGTGAGAGTTTCTGACAATGTTTCTCATTGTTTTTGGTTCAAGTTTAATAAAGTTACGTTTGAATAAAGCAGCAGGTTTATCCATATTGAACCACAACGGGAACAAATCTCTTCAGAACAAATAAAAAATGTACAATTAATGAATTAATTAACTGGATTGAAGTGAAACTTTTAAACCTCCTCTTAGCATCTATGCACCTAAAGAGTGGAATAGTTTATACCACATGACCTCAGAAATGCTCCGACGTTGTGCTCCTTCACAGCCAAACTTAAAGGACAATTCCGGGCAATTTCAACTCGTGGCTGTATTTTCCTAACATTTTAGGTCTAAAAGAAGGAATCTGAAGATTTTCAGTTTAATGTCTCCTGTTTTGCGGTAGTTGTGTCTGTCCCCGCATCGCCACGGCAACGATGAATGGGAGCGGATGCAGGTTCTGCTGCTTAGGCTGTTTCCATCCCTCAAAGCCACAGACAGCGTCAGATGGAGACTCAAACATGCAGCCAGAAGTTTTTTTTACTTGAAGCAAGTAAAGAGTTGATATTCCTGTGTTTCTGACACAAACGGGAGCTTCCCACTGCACCTGAACACACCGAGCGTCAACTTGGGTCTCGACTCCACCAGACTTTGAATTAGATCTAGTTTTACAAACATGTCGGCTTGTTGAAGTAAATAAACTTCTGGGTGCATGTTTGAGTCGCCATCTGACGCTGTCTGTGGCTTTGAGGGATGGAAACAGCCTAAACAGCAGAACTTCAATCCGCTCCCATTCATCGCTGTCGTGGCGACGCGGGGACAGACACAACTACCGCAAAACAGGAGCGATTAAACTGAAAATCTTCAGATTCATTCTTTTAGACCTAAAATGTTAGGAAAATACAGCCACGAGTTGAATTTGCCCGGAATTGTCCTTTAAGACTTTTCTGTTTAGCTGTGCATTTCCATCTATTGCTGTTTACTTTTAATACGTTGTGTATGTTATGTTGTCCTATATGTAAAGCACTCCGAACTGCTTCTGCATGATATGGTGCTGTATAAATACATTTGAATTGAATTGAAATTGAATTTCCCTGGTTTCAGGTTTGTCTCCTGGTCTCAGCAGCAGCAGCTCGTTGGAGATTCAGCTGGTTCCTTCCCTCATCCGTCCTCCCACAGCTCAGATCAGACCAGGTTTAACGGGGCCTCTCCTGGGGGGGGGGGGGGCACGGCGAGCGGCCCACTGTCTCCAGCTGCTGATTGCTACAGTATTATCTCTGCACTGAAACGTCCTGAACGGGGCCGAGCCCTGCGGGAAGCCCCACGCCTCTTTATCATTAAACATTTCCTATTAACTCTTCAGCAGCTGAAGTTTAAAGGGATAGTTCACCCAAAATTGAAATTGAGAGTCCTCCGTGGCTTCTCTGAGTTACAGGGGGTCTCGGCGTAGCAGTGCATGTCCATATAACGGTTGCAAATGGATACCAACTGTCTTCGTAACAAAAAGACACACCAAAAAACATCCAAATACCTCCATGCTGCTCGTATGTAATGTCCGTCTTGTATTGAAGCCCCGAAATGCAAAATTGTCCCGAAAAAAAGAAATAAGTCTATTTTTTGACGAACCAGGGTCTGTCCTCTTCCCAGTTCGTCCAAATTTGACGAACTGGGAAGAGAAGCCTGAAGAAGCTTCCGCTACAAAACAAGCTTGAAATATAGACTTATTTAATTTTTTTCGGGACAATTTCGCATTTTGGGGCTTCAATACAAGACGGACATTACATACGAGCAGCATGGAGGTATTTGGATGTTTTTTGGGCTTCGCCACGTCAACGGGGTGTGGCCCAGGTCCATTTCGCAAGTTTGCTGGGCCGCGCAGTCAGACTTAGACCAGCGCAGCCCCTCCCCTCGTCCCTCCCACCGGCGCAAACGGTGAAGAGGGAGGAGAGAGGGTGGGAGGGAGACAGGAGGAGGAGAGAAAGGCGTGGAGTGGGTTTGACACAGCCGAGTCAGATCTTCACCAATCAAAGGAGCTCCTCTCCTCACCTTTAACTGCGCGGCGGGTGATGCGCGCTGCAAGTTTGTCATTTTATACTTGGACATGGACGGAGGAGACAGCGACGCCAGAGGCCGAACCTCTCCCAGGAGGAAACAGCTGTTTTGGTCCGGAGGTCCGAGCTCAGAGTGACCAATAATGAGTTTACTAATAGCCTATCCTTAATCAGGTTTGATCTGATACACTGAGAACCGCTGCCCAGTGTAAGAAACAACAACTAATAAACTAATAAAGAAACTCACATTTATTCAAACCCTGTGTAACCAAGATGAGAGGTGTAGGCTACACTAATCACAACATAAACAAACACCATGAAATCAGCGTAAAGGACGCTCTCTCTTTCTCTCTCTCTGTCCGTCTCTTTTTTTCTGTGATAGAGATGCTGAGTATACTGTAGTAGGCTATATACTGACTATCTGATACCGAGGCTGTTGTGGTGGACTAAGAGAGATGAAGATTTGTGTTTTGTTTTTCATTACGGCTGCGTGATGCGGTCGCTCGCGCTAATGAATTAATAAGTAAATAAATAAATAAAGCGATCATCACAAGGGCAGAGTGCATGGCAGCGACATGCAGTCATCCACCCTCAGTCCTGCTTGGGACATCCACAGCTGCTTTTCAGTGCCAGTTCGTCCCTGCTGTGTTAATTTAGGTGGAGTTTCCTTTACACACCGACAGCCTTTGATCTCTGCTTTGATCTGACGTCAGATGTGACGTCAGATCAAAGCAGAGATCCCTCTCCACAGTCCCACCAGTCACTGATCCCTCTGAATACTGCATGTCCACATCCTCACTTTTATTCTCATTTACCTCGTTTATATTCTCCCTTCTGCACTCGTCGTGTCCCACATCCATCCTGCACACACCAGATCTACTATAGCTATGGTCGCCATGAAAACACAACTAACACACACTCAAAAAACCTATAGATACGCTGCAAAAACTCAAAGGATATTTGTCTAATTTCTAGTCAAAACAAATCTCATTCTACTTAAAATAAGACTCATCACAGTAAAAAGTAGCTTGTTTTTAGACACTTTTTACTTATTTCAATCATATTTTCACTTGAAATAAGTAGAAAAATCTGATAGTTTTTCTTTTCTTATTACAAGCACAAAAAACTTGCTTTCACTGGCAGATTTTTCTACTTATTTCAAGTGAAAATTAGTTTGAAACAAGTGAAAATGATCTAAAAACAAGTTAATGTTTAGGTGATGAGTCTTATTTTAAGTGGAAAGAGATTAGTTTTGACTAGAAATGAGACAAATATTCTTGGAAAGATTTGGAGTTTTTGCAGTGTATAATATAGTACTTTGATTTGACGCTGGAAACTTTTCCCAACTGCACATAAAAAAAAACTTTCCTCACATATTAATATTTATCAAATCTTATACAGCTACAGTACAGTGACTCCTCTTCCATTATCTCCTGCTTTCATTAACCTCGTCTGTGGGGGGGAAAAAAAAGAGATGCAATGTGACAAGGAGACAATAGGAGAAGTGGTGATGGACGAGCGGAGTGTAAAACTCTGTCGAAAGCCAAACTTAATAAGCCTCCATTAATATTAATATACGTTGAGCTGCAGCCGACGCCTCCGCAGCCACTTATTGTATATGAGGAGAGACAAAGGAACTCCAGCTGCTTCAGTCTGACTCCTGTCTGTGTGTGCGTCTATCAGTAAAAAAAAACCAAGTGGCTGCAGTGTTGTGTGTGTGCGTGATAACTGTGCAAACACAATAAAATAAAATAAAAACACAACCAGAGGATCCAAACACTCCACAACGAGCTGCGTGTCCTCAACCAGGTTCATCTGCAAACAATAAAACCACCATCATCATCACCATCACACTGCAAAAACTCAAATATCTTAAGAATATTTGTCTTATTTCTTGTCAAAAATGTCATTTCTAGTCAAAATAAGAAACATCACATTAAAAACAGCTTGTTTTTAGACACTTTTTACTTCTTTCAAGCAGATTTTCACTTTAAATAAGTAGAAAAATCTGATAGTGGAGCAAGTTTTTCTTCCTTATTACAAGCACAAAAAACTTCACTCCTTCACTGGCAGATTTTTCTACTTATTTCAAGTGAAATTTGTTTGAAACAAGTGAAAATGATCTAAAAACAAGTTCATTTTTAAGGTGGCGAGTCTTATTCTAAGTGGAAAGAGATTAGTTTTGACTAGAAATGAGACATTTTGACAAGAAAAAGGACAAATATTCTTGGAAAGATTTTGAGTTTTTGCAGTGCAGGGGTTCAACGTCTGATCACAACGATCCTGTTTCATTTCACACTGAACAGAATTAACTTCTCTCTGCAGCAGCTGTTCACACACACACACACACACACACACACACACACACACACACACACACACACACACACACACATACACACACACACACACACACACACACACACACACACTCAGAACTGTAATAAATGTGTGTATATATCACTCCATTGGGCCTAAAGCAGGAGTGATGCTGCCGTATATGACGCCTTTATAACCGTATATCACACACACTCACAGCCTCTGGTTATAAGGATGATGATGTATGAGATATATATTCTACAATTTGAATATGAACCTTATTAAAATGTCTATATGATGATATTTTACATAGATTTTGCCAACTCAAAGTATTAAATATACATTTCTTTATCCTTATGTATGTTTGTATCATTAATTCTAAACATGTCAGTGGATAAAAACTATTTTTATGTAACATATATCAATATGTTACACTTATAATAGGTTTAATGTTATATGTTTTATTTTACATGTATCCTACATAATCATAAATGTCATATTTAAAAGTAAAAACATCCTCTGGATAAATGACGATACACTGTAAAAACTCAAAATCGTACCAAGAATATTTGTCTTATTTCTAGTCAAAACAAATCTCATTCTACTTAAAATAAGACTCATCACATTAAAAGTAGCTTGTTTTTAGACACTTTTTACTTCTTACAAGCTGATTTTCACTTGAAATAAGTAGAAAAATCTGATAGTGGAGCAAGTTTTTCTTTCTTATTACAAGCACAAAAAAACTTGCTTTCACTGGCAGATTTTTCTACTCATTTCAAGTGAAAATGATCTAAAAACAAGTTAATTTTTAGGTGATGAGTCTTATTTTAAGTGGAAAGAGATTAGTTTTGACTAGAAATGAGACATTTTGACAAGAAATAAGACAAATATTCTTGGAAAGATTTTGGGTTTTTGCAGTGTATGTGTTTATAACATGTATGAAAATTGTAACATATATTCACATATTCAAATTTCTATATGATTATGTTAATATGCATAAGATTATTTATTTTTTATTCATTAAAACAACATGCATTTAAAATGTCTATATCCTTCGAACCTTTTAACACCTATTGTAAACAATATTCTACATTTACATATTTGTATGGATCAGATTTAAAGAGACCATGAGGAGTTTGTATTTGGTTATAAAAAAGTCTCATGGATGAATCTACGTTACCCACACTTGTTAATTGCTCCATTTTCGATAAATATATCGTTTTGTCTCTATTGTTATTTTGTTATTACATAAATATAAATGCAATATTTATATTATATCTATTATATATATATATATATCTATTACACTCCATCACTTTGCTACTGTCATTATCACTACGACCACTACGACAAACAAACAAATACTGATATGATGTAAATGATGTCATATCAGGTCTGTGAAGGTTTTTAAATGTTCACTGCAAAAACTCAAAATCTTTCCAAGAATATTTGTCTTATTTCTTGTCAAAATGTCTAATTTCTAGTCCAAACTAAACTCTTTCCACTTAAAATAAGACTCATCACCTAAAAATCAACTTGTTTTTAGATCATTTTCACTTGTTTCAAACTAATTTTCACTTGAAATAAGTAGAAAAATCTGCCAGTGAAAGCAAGTTTTTTGTGCTTGTAATAAGAAAGAAAAACTTGCTCCACTATCAGATTTTTCTACTTATTTCAAGTGAAAATATGCTTGAAAAAAGTAAAAAGTGTCTAAAAACAAGCTGCTTTTAATGTGATGAGTCTTATTTTAAGTAGAATGAGATTAGTTTTGACTAGAAATAAGACAAATATTCTTGGTAAGATTTTGAGTTTTTGCAGTGTTTGTATTAAACGTCTGAAGAGAATCAAAGAAAGATAAAGATGTGACTAATGATATGAAAATAAAACATCAGAAAGCAAAAGTCATATTTACAAGCCCCTCCCCCTTTCTGCCAGCTGATTTTACTTCCTGGTTCAGGAGCCAATAGGAGACGATGGCATCATGAAACACCAGCTCAGTTTTGTCACACAAAAAAAGAAAAAGAAAAGAAAAGAAAAGAAAAGAGATTTACTGCTGCAGCCGTGCAGACTCATAACTTCTAGTACAAGTGCGTGAGTAACGTGACAGGAAATAAAAACTATTATTGGAGCGATAATCCAACTCTCAGTTAAATATTTCCACGGAGGATAAACACGGCGGTTTGAGTCAGATTGACCTCATCATCTTCATCTTCATCATCCTCCTCCTCCTCCTCCTCCTCCTCCTCCTTGGCAGCAGCAGCAGAGTCTTTACACCAGCGTCACTTCTCTCTTTTTATCTGCTTCACATTTTCACAGCGGATGAAAAACAGCAACAATAACTCGTGCAGCTTCAGAGCTCCGGCTCAGATTAAAGGGATAGTTCACCCAAAATTCAAATTTCATTATTCATTATCTACTCACTCCCCCTCATGTGGACTAAGGGCTGGGAGAAGTTTCAGAGTCCTCCGTGGCTTCTCTGAGTTACAGGGGGTCTCGGCGTAGCAGTGCATGTCCATATAACGGTTGCAAATGGATACCAACTGTCTTCGTAACAAAAAGACACACCAAAAAACATCCAAATACCTCCATGCTGCTCGTATGTAATGTCCGTCTTGTATTGAAGCCCCGAAATGCGAAATTGTCCCGAAAAAAATGAAATAAGTCTATATTTCAAGCTTGTCTTGAAGCGGAACCTTCTCTTCCCGGTTCGTCAAATTTGGACGAACTGGGAAGAGGACAGACCCTGGTTCGTCCAAATTTGACGAACCGGGAAGAGAAGCTTCCGCTTCAAAACAAGGTTGTTTTTTTTTTCGGGACAATTTCGCATTTCGGGGCGCAATAGGAAACTCCAGCTCGTTCAAGTCACATGAAACGTCATCTTTTAGTGCATTTTTCTGCCAGGAAAAGAAAAAAAGAAGACAGCACTATGTATTTTATGTTTTATGTTATTTTTCCTCATAATTTTGACATCTTAACTCATAATTATCACGTTCAACATTATAATTTTGACTTTTATTTTGACTTCTCCCAGCCCTTAGTCAACATAAGGGGGAGTAGATAATGAGTGAAATTTGAATTTTGGGTGAACTATCCCTTTAACCAGGAGGACGAGGAGCCGTGGTGACGCTGGTACAAAAAAAAACAATTACGACACCAAAAGAAAAGAAAAGAAACTCTCATGAGACGGAGCTGAACTCCTGATCCAGGTTCGTCTCTAATTGGCTTCCTGTGTTCTGCAGCTGCTCAGTCACACAGACACATGAGCCGAGTGTTTATCAGGTTATTACTGTTTGACTGTTTGACTGTTTGAGGCCGAAGCTCTAACTCTAACTCACCGCCGGCCGGCCGCTCGCCCCGACCGACTGACTCTCCCCAAACTTGGAGTGAAGGTGTTTAACAGAGGGATGAAAAACGAGCTGCAGCTTCTTCAGACAGAGACACTGAGTCTGCTCTGTGTCAAACCAGCCGCTCGCTCATTATCATCATCAGTGTTTTAATCTCTAAACGTTTCTCACTCTGTTGTGTCACAAAAACATTAACAAAAAGCTCAAGTGGCTGAAATCATGTACATTTAAAGGGATAGTTCAACATTTAGTCAAATTGGCCCATTGCCCATAATCCCTATAGTCATAGCAGTAGGTTCGTTTTTACCTTTAATTGTCGGTGCAAGCTGTTTTTAGAGCGGCGGAGCAGAGCCGTGAGCTGCTCAGAGCTACGCTACAGAGGCTCATTATGGGATTTCTTGGTTTCAAACTCATCAAACTCATCAAATACACAATCCAACAACTCCACAACGCTCTGGTGGACAAGTTGTGACCTGCACATTCACCACGCTATGACATAATAACACAACGTTACCACACAGAGTTGTTTTAGAGGGAAATACAGAGACTGTTGATGAAAAACTGTCCCTGAAGGCAACGCGCATTAGCCGTTTTGCATGAATTTCCCTCTAAAACAACTCTGTGTGGTAACGTTCTGTTATAGGACGAATCTCCTTGTTGTTTACAACTAGCCTACTTCCGGGTAGAAAACCAGCATGAGAACAATAGTGACGGACGAGAGTTTCGCTATATTTATCTCATTTTTCATGTCACTATATCAGCGTTTAGACTAATCTGATGTTTGTAAAGTTTATAAAACCAATGATTGGACAAACATTACTATTTACGTGTGCACATTTTTGTAATTAGTCATGGTTATCAGAGATTAGCCGGGCTAACCGTTAGCTTCCTGTTTAACTTTAATAACTCAGTGACTCAATAAACGCTCCATGAAAAAATATTTTTCCAGCGGATATCTGAGTTCCAACATGACTGAGCTAACTGGAGTAGTTTCATGTCGTGTCCCACAACGGGAGGGTTTTAACAGCTGACGTCCTGGTGTTAGCTTAGCTACCGCCGTTAGCTTAGCTACCGTTAGCTGTCCCTGTCAGCTGCAGCCACTGATGCTTTCTAGACACTGTGATTCCCCCAAACTGAATAAATACAACACATAGCAACACAAAACACACACACAGAAATAGTAATGTTTCTTCAATCATTTCAGATTTGTCTAAACGGTGATAGGGCGTGAAAAATATGATATATAGCTAAACTCTTGTTCGTTACTATTGATCTCATTCAAATTACGTGCTGGTTTTCTACCCGGAAGTAGAATGTAAACAACAAGGAGATTCGGTCTATAGTCATAGCAGTAGGTTTGTTACCTTTAATTGTCGGTGCAAGCTGATTTAAAACGGCGGAGCAGAGCCGTGAGCTGCTCAGAGCTACGCTACGGAGGCTCATTATGGGATTTCTTGGTTTCCCTCATCATCAAACTCATCAAATACACAATCCAACAACTCCACAAGGCTCTGGTGGACAAGTTGTGACCTGCACATTCACCACGCTATGAGATAATAACACAACGTTACCACACAGAGTTGTTTTAGAGGGAAATACAGAGACTGCTTGATGAAAAACTGTCCCTGAAGGCAACGCGCATCAGTGGTTTTGCATGAATTTCCCTCTAAAACAACTCTGTCTGGTAACGTTGTGTTATTATCTCATAGCGTGGTGAATGTGCAGGTCACAACTTGTCCACCAGAGCGTTGTGGAGTTGTTGGATTGTGTATTTGATGAGTTTGATGAGGGAAATCAAGAAATGCTATGACAACAGGGATTATGGCAATGGGTGGATTTGCCAAAATGTTGAACTATCCCTTTAATTATCGGTGCATGTTGTTTTGAGATCGGCGGGGCAGAGACGTGAGCTGCTCAGTGAACACAATGCACATTCACCACGCTGTGAGATAACAACACAACGTTACCAGACAGAGTTGTTTTAGAGGGAAATGCAGCCGGAACTACATTCCAGACACTGCTGGCTGCTGGTGGGCGGAGGGATTTCAGAAGAGAAAGTAGTTCTGAGTATTTGCTTCATATGTCCTAATGTTACATAATGTTACATGATTATCTCATAGCGTGGTGAATGTGCAGGTCACAACTTGTCCACCAGAGCGTTGTGGAGTTGTTGGATTGTGTATTTGATGAGTTTGATGACGTTTTCCCTCATTTGCAGCTTCTGTATCATAACCGACGCCTCATGTGCTCGATCTCCTGCTGCACACACACACATAAAAACACACATTCAGATGCACTAAATCACTGATTTTATCTTTTTATTATCGTGACTCACACCGAGTCGCACCGTCTGGGTCTCTAGACTGTCCTACTACCATCACCATCACCACGGCGACGTTCACATCCCATAAACTACAGAGGTCAGAGGTCGCAGCCGGGTCGGCCATGTCTACAGATACAGCATCGATTTAGACATGAACTTAATCACCTGTAAAGAGGCCGGTGTGTGTGTGTAGGTGTGTGTGTGTGTGTGTGTAGGGTGTGTGTGTAGGGTGTGTGTGTGTGTGTGTGTAGGGTGTGTGTGTGTAGGGTGTGTGTGTAGGGTGTGTGTGTAGGGTGTGTGTGTGTGTGTGTGTGTGTGTGTGTGTGTGTGTGTGTGTGTGTGTGTGAGTTATTGTGCGTCCTCTGCTCCACTGTGAGATCACCGAGGTCGAATCACCGTCCGGAGACTTCGGATTAAACTCCAGCAGCGTCATCGTCACCGTCTGGCAGCGTGTGTGTGTGTGTGTGTGTGTGTGTGTGTGTAGGTGTGTGTGTGTGTAGATGTGTGTGTGTCATAGAACTTCACTTCCTATTGGTACAAGATTCATGTGTTTCCTCTTCCTCCTCAACTCTCCTCTTTTTCCTCCTCTCATTCTTCCTCCTCTTCTTCCTCTCTCCTCCTCCTCCTCTTCTCCCCCTCTTCCTCCTCCTCTTCCTCCTCCTCCACTCTCCTCCTTCTCTTCCTCCTCCTCCTCCTCCTCCTCTTCTTCCTACTCTTTCTCCTCCTCTTCTTTCTCCTCCTCTTTCTCCTCCTCCTCTCTCCTCCTCCTCTTTCTCCTCCTCTTCCACCTCTTCTTCTTCCTCCTCTCTCCTCTTCCTCCTCCTCCTCTTCTTCCTGCTCCTCTTCTTCCTCCTCTCTCATCCCCCTCTTCCTCCTCCTCTTCTTCCTCTCACCTTCTCTTCCTCCTCCTCTTCTTCCTCCCTCCTCCTCCTCCTCCTCCTTCCCCTCTCTCCTCCTCCTCTTCTTCCTCCTCCTCTTCCTCCTCAACTCTCCTCGTCCTCCTCTTCTTCCTCCTCTTTCTCCTCCTCTCTCCTCTCCCTCTTCCTCCTCTCGTTCTTCCTCCTCTCTCCTCTTCCTCCTCCTTCTCTTCTTCCTCCTCCTCTTCCTCCTCCTCCTCTTCCTCCTCAACTCTCCTCGTCCTCCTCTTCTTCCTCCTCCTCCTCCCTCTCTTCCTCCTCTCCTCCTCCCCTCTTCTTCCTCCTCTCTCCTCCTCCTCCTCCCCCTCTTCCTCCTCCTCTCTCCTCTTCCTCCTCCTCTTCTTCTTCCTACTCTTTCTCCTCCTCCTCTTTCTCCTCCTCTTCCACCTCTTCTTCTTCCTCCCCCTCCTCCTCCTCCTCCTCCTCTCTCCTCTTCCTCCTCTTCTTCCTCTCTCCTCCTCCTCCTCCTCTTCCTCCTCCTTCTTCGTGCTCTCTCCTCCTCCTCCTCCTCTTCTCTTCCTCCTCCACTCTCCTCCCCCTCTTCTTCCTCCTCTCTCCTCCTCATCATCCCCCTCTCTCCTCCTCCTCTCCCTCTTCCTCCTCCTCCTCCTCCTCCTCCTCCTCCCCTCTTCTTCCTCCTTCTCCTCCTCCTCCTCTTCTTCCTACTCTTTCTCCTCCTCTTCTTTCTCCTCCTCCTCTCTCCTCCTCTTCCACCTCTTCTTCTTCCTCCTCTCCTCTTCCTCCTCCTCCTCTTCTTCCTCTCTCCTTCTCTTCTTCCTCCTCCCCTCTTCTTCCTCCTCTCTCCTCCTCCCCCTCTTCCTCCTCTTCTCTTCCTCCCCCTCCTCCTCTTCCTCCTCAACTCTCCTCCTTCTCTTCCTCCTCTCTCCTCTTCCTCCTCCTCCACTCTCCTCCTTCTCTTCCTCCTCCTCCTCCTCCTCTTCTTCCTACTCTTTCTCCTCCTCTTTCTCCTCCTCCTCTCTCCTCCTCCTCTTCCACCTCTTCTTCTTCCTCCTCTCTCCTCTTCCTCCTCCTCCTCTTCTTCCTGCTCCTCTTCTTCCTCCTCTCTCATCCCCCTCTTCCTCCTCCTCTTCTTCCTCTCACCTTCTCTCCCTCCTCCTCTTCTTCCTCTCTCCTTCTCTTCTTCCTCCTCCTCTTCTTCCTCCCTCCTCCTCCTTCCCCTCTCTCCTCCTCCTCTTCCTCCTCCTCCACTCTCCTCCTCCTCTCCCTCTTCCTCCTCTCCCCCCTCTTCTTCCTCCTCCTCCTCCTCCTCCCCCTCTTCCTCCTCTCTCCTTTTCTTCTTCCTCCTCCTGCTACACTCACCCCTCCTCTTTCTCTTCCTCCTCCTCTCTCCTCCTCCACTCCTTCTTCCTCCTCTCCTTCCTCCTCCTCCTCCCCCACTCTCCTCCTCCTCTTCCCCTCCTCCCCTTCTTCCTCCTCTTCTTCTTCCTCTCCCTCCTTTTCCTCCCCCTCATCTCTCCTCCTTCTCTCCTTCCTCCTCCTCTTCTTCCTCCTCTCCTTCTCTCCTCCCCCTCTTCTTCCTCCTCCTCCTCCTCCCCCTCTTTCCTCCTCCTCCTCTTCCTCCTTTTCCATCATGTGTGATTTCCCTGTGTGTGAAAGCTTTCAGAGTCTTTTATTTTGTTACTTCCTGTTGTTTCTGAAAGCTTCTCACTGGGGGGGGGGGACAGAAATCCCCCCAACCCCCCAACTCTGGTTTTCAAAAGGTTGCCAATCAAAAGCCGCCCTGTTTGGAGTTGCCACGGTAACAGATGCCACCAGAGAGAGAGAAAGAGAGGAGAGAAGACATGAACCTGTGTGAACGTTATTGTTCTGTAGTTTCAAATGAATAAACTTTTTGCATCGTACGCTGTTTTTACTCGGCGACGGCGGCAGCATCGTTATCGAGGTCATCGACGACACCTGGCTTCCTGTGGATGTTGTGATGCTGCTCAACTCAACTCAACTCACTTTAATCTTGTTCATCTTCTCTTCCGAGTGAGATTGATGTCATGGGAACAGCAGATCAATATCCGTGTTCCCCTGGGGAGGGAGATTAATGTGGGACCGGGAGCCGCTTGAAAGCCTGTTAAGTAGAACACTTCCTCCCCCAAGGAGATCATTCACATCTTAATTAGCCGCTAATGGGACAGAAAGTGACATAATGTGTGTGTGTGTGTGTGTGTGTGTGTGTGTGTGTGTTTGTGTCATATCAGCGTTTAATAAGATGGAGAATCCGTGTAGCTACGGTGTCTCCAGTGGGCCACAAAGCAGTGCTGCTCTCGGAGAAGAACCGTGAATTAATGACGCCGGTTTTTTCTTCTTCGCAACTCGACTGGTAAATGATGATGATGATGATGATGATGATGTTAGCGACGCCTCATCTTCATCCTACGGAGGAAGCGTTTAACCTTAATCTTTCTTGGAGTGTATTTGTGTGAGTTGTTGAAGTGCATGGTCGCAGTTACTTCAGACAGTCAATGCTTATTATATGATCCATTTGTTGTTATTTTATTTTATTTTATTTTTTTATTTACTTTGCGGTTGTACTTAAGGTATTGAAGTACTGAATGGAATCTGAGCAGAGAAATTATGACGTCTGTGTTGTCTGTCAAATGTCTTGTCAGATTTTTTTCTGTGGTTTGTTCATTATTAGGGAGCCTTGTTGTTTGTTTTTGTTGTGTCACGTATAAATGTGTGTTTTTCATGTGTATATGTGAATGTATGTTTCTTATGTGTTGATGTGAATGTTTATGTGTATGTTGTGTGTATGTCGGACCCCAGGAAGAATAGCCGATGCTGTGGCAGGTGCTAATGGGGATCCTAATAAAGAAAAGAAAAAAATAACCGACGCTCACAAACTCCTCTGGTCACAATAATCTCCCTCATCGAATCACTGTCTCTGATACCTGACTGTTACAGCTGTGATCCAGATGTGCAGCTCTGGAGCTTAAAGGTAGGCTACACATTGTGTAGGAATTCCTCCCATCTAGCGTTGTGGTTGTATATCTCAAGCAACTCAGTCGTATTTTTCATGCTGCATTCACGTGAAATTGGGCAGACGGCAGACGGACGACAGCCGCTGCACGTAACGGCATAAACAAGCCTCTATGTAAACAAGTGGTCCGTCAGCACGAGGCAGAACAATACACGTGACAATATGTTGTCATGGCGATGTGGTATCGTTTTACCGTCTTTCTCTGGACTTCTGTGACTAAAATGACATCTGGTTTGTTAGCGACGGCCGTCTGCCCGACTGCAGGTGAATGCAGCATCAGTGTAGCGCTCCATTCCTGAGCCGACAGCTCCGGTGTCTCCGCTGCGTTTCCGTGGTTTCCTACCGTCACCATGGCGACCCCACATGGCAGCCAGCACCGAGCTTACCCGCTCCATGGAGATATGAATGATATGAACGGCTCATTCAGAGCTGAAAGGAACACTTCACTTTGTTGATGGGGGGATTACTGATTCATGAAACACAGACTGAAGAACCAAATAATCGATTTTCCTGAAGCGATAACAGGAGAAGTTACACAATGTCCCTTTAAAGGTCCAGTCTGTAACATGGGGGTTAAACTGTGACATCATCGGCAATGTGACGTTGGCCTCCGAGGACAAAACAACTTGTCTACCAGGACTATGACGACTGGGAGTATTTCAGGAGGTGAAGAACTAAACTGGATTGTCCCTTCAGGCTGCCGTACAAACATAAAGCAAGACCCTTGTTAGCCTATATGTAGACATAAAAGAGGAATTATAAGGCTACGAAGACCAAACTCGTTCCTACCCGCACAGGAAAGTTACATACATACATAACATTTCTACCACTTCAGTGAGTTTAGAAACATTATTTTATGATTGAAAAACTACAAATTGGGGCTTTTGACCCCTAAATCGTTGTCCTGATGGTCACCCAGTGTTGGCGGGAGCAAAAAACGCCACTAAAATTGATGCAGGCAAACCGGAGTTACAACCTTTTGTATCCAATATGTTTCCTGACCATAGCCCCCCCCCAACAGATGGCTGAACTTTACTCAGCATATAAATATAAATACACTCTAGATATTTGCTTTGTGTTTGGACTAAACACTTCAACAAAAATAAAAATAATTTGCCTTCACCCAGACCCACAAGAGGACGTTACACAACCGTGTTGACTCTGTATGTAAATCATCAATACCGCTTCCTATTTTTACACCGAGGGGGGGTCTAATTCTAATTCTGCCCTGCGCTCACCTGCGTAACCCACGGTTACCAAACTGCTTCCTGTGGAAGTGAAGTGGCCCACTCACACTCACACACATACAGTACTAGTACTCCACAGTGTGAATGTGACTCATGTGCTTACACAACACAGAGTCTTTAGTGTGTGAAGTGAAACTGGATGAAAAAGGATCGAGGCCCCGTCTTCCTCTGCCGGATTTTTTGGATTTTGGATAACGGGTTGGATCAAATCTTGAAAATGAGTTGTTTCAAAACCAAAAATGGATTCTGAGATCGGATCAGATCATCCGGATCTTGGTTTTCATCTGGATCAAACCTTTAGTTTGTGTTGTTCAGAATTTTTCAGTAGGATTGGGAAAACTTTGATCCAAAAGAACAGGATTATTCTAATCCCAGCAGTCGGGTGGATTCAGGAGCAAAATGTGATTTAAATTAAATTCAAACTGGTCAAACAAACAATATTTATTTAATGTATTATATATATACATTTATTGATTTATAGTTTGCACCTAATTTTTAATCCATAGCAGTTATTAAATAAAGTTAACTTGTGTATATTCTACAACTGAAAAACTTCAACTTCAATCTATGTAATTTTACAGTCCAAGTCTTTAAAGGCCGTTTTCTCAAAAAGAGTTTTTCAGACTCAGACTCTGAGCTAGAAATCTCCACTTCAGCAGCACTTCCAGACACCAAACCTTCCACTTTGATCCCTTTCTATATTCTGAAGGTTTTTACAGAGGGGATTGTTGATATATCATTCACAGCCTCATTTATACAACATTTTATTTCTTGATTTGATTTTTTTTTAGGGCTGGTGACAGTATTTTCTCATTTATAGAGTGATAAAAAGAGATATCCAAAATCCCCTCTGTAAAAACTTCTGACTCTTAATATGTCAACAAAATAAAACAAGAATTTTGAAAGTAGCTTTATCCATTGTTCAGATTTCTGTTCTGGAAATGCACTGCAAAATCTTTCCAAGAATATGTGTCTTATTTCTTGTCAAAATGTCTAATTTCTAGTCAAAACTAATCTCTTTACACTTAAAATAAGACTCATCACCTAAAAATTAACTTGTTTTTATTTATTTTCACTTGTTTCAGACAAATTTTCACTTGAAATAAGTAGAAAAATCTGCCAGTGAAAGTAAGTTTATTGTGCTTGTAATAAGAAAGAAAAACTTGCTCCACTATCAGATTTTTTTAAAATGAAAATCTGCTTGAAAGAAGTAAAAAGTGTCTAAAAACAAGCTACTTTTTAATGTGATGAGTCTTATTTTAAGTATAATGAGATTGTTTTGACTAGAAATAAGACAAATATTCTTGGTAAGATTTTGAGTTTTTGCAGTGTGTATGCAAATTAGCGCATATTTCATCAGTTATTGCCTCATTTACCTATTTAAACATAAGATCAGACAAAACTTGTAATACAAAAAATATTTGTCTTAATGTAAGTGATAAACATGGGAAGTTTCATGGTGATCTGTAGTTGTTTTTTTTTACCCTATTCACCTGTAGTGTCTAACCTTTAACCTTTTTGAACAACTGGGCCCTGCTGCTGCTGTTGCCATGTAACAGATGTTCATCCAGATGTTGTGTCTCTGCTGCAGCAGGTAAAACATCTCATCTGCCAATAAAAACAGCTCTGATTTGTAGTAACGATAATAACAGCGCGGCGCCGGCTCCTCTCTGCTGCTGCCAATGCATATTAATCTGTGTGTGTGTGTGTGTGTGAGACAGACTGTGTCCATTTGGATGAGTTATTCAGCTTCATATGAATCCCTCAGTTTCCAGCATTTATTATGATATGAGCTCCAGATTTCCTGCGAGCGTCTAAATCAGGTTAAAGCAGACCCGCAGGTTAATTGCGGATGACATCATCGCTCGTTAGACGTGTAACGACATCGTCTGCTGACACTTTATACACCACAACGTCATCATCCTCCATCCTTCATCCTTCCTCCTCGTCCAGACAGCGGGGGGGTCGTGACCCCGAGCAGCTGAGGCTCGGCCAGGGCCGTTGCTAGGAATTCTGGGCCCCCTTAAAGAATACTAAAGTGGGCCCCTCCCCCTAACTTTTCCAGTTTTTTTTCTTAGACTACGTATGTATTATCATTTTTTATTTAGCCTTCTTTGTTTTGATGCTAATGCAGCATTACACTGCAAAAACTCAAGTATCTTACCAAGAATATTTGTCTTATTTCTAGTCAAAACAAATCTCATTCTACTTAAAGTAAGACACATTATATTAAAAGTAGCTTGTTTTTAGACACTTTTTACTTCTTTCAAGCAGATTTTCACTTGGAATAAGTAGAAAAAATCTGATAGTGAAACAACTTTTTCTTCCTTATCACAAGCACAAAAAACGTGCTTTCACTGGCAGATTTTTCTACTTATTTCAAGTGAAAATTTGTTTGAAACAAGTGAAAATGATCTAAAAACAAGTTCATTTTTAGGTTTAGGAGTCTTATTTTAAGTGGAAAGAGATTAGCTTTGACTAGAAATGAGACATTTGGACAAGAAATAAGACAAATATTCTTGGTAAGATGTTGAGTTTTTACAGTGTACTATGAGTATTAGTCAGAGTCTTACACAGAATAAATCAGTCATACAAAGATTAGACTACTGGGGTTTTTTATGGGCCCCACGGGGCGCTGGGCCCCTAGAGTTATCATCACCTTTCTCCCCTATACAACGGCCCTGGGCTCGGCGGAAAGTCAAAACCGACCGCTCAACTCGACCAGAAACAACATTTTTTTTTTTTTTCAATAAATCTTTATTGACAGAAATATAATCAATACAAAGGCAGTTATTATTAATGTACCTTCAAACACACAATTGAACAACAGCCAGGGGGTAGGCTATAGGCTATTAAATAAATACAGAGATTAAAGAACACAAATCATACGTTTTCATAGCTTTCTTATTATTCGAGTCACAGATACTTTGCATGTATTGTTTCGTTTCCCTTTGGGATGCCACAAAACAGGGTTTAGAGCAGGGATGTCAAATTCAATTCAGTTCAGGGGCCACAAACAGCACAATTTAATCTCCAGTGGGCCGGACCTGTAAAATTATAGCATAATAACCTTTAAATATATTTTTAAAATTTAGATTTTCCTCTGTTTTAGTACATTAATAAGATGTTTACAGTTACTGAACTATCCCTTTACAAAACATATTATGAACCACCTGAAATTTCTTGATAAAAATATGTGCAATTTCAAATTTTCACACTTGACAAATTCATCGTGAGGGCCAGATTGGACCCTCTGCAGGGCCGGTTCTGGCCCACGGGCTGCATGTTTGACACCCCTGGTTTAGAGTGACTAAATTTAGCTTTGTGTATGTGATATTTCCCTAATATTATTATCAAGTTTATGACATACAGTTCTTTCTGTTTCCTACTTTTGAGACCAGAAACAACATCTCCAAGAAACAACGACGACTGGACTGTAATGTCACAGAGAGCAGAGGATCATGGGAAGTGGATTTATCTTGTGTAAATACAGTCTGTTTGGCCTCTCTTTGTTTACATCTCTATTTCTTAATTGGCTATTAGCCACTTCCTGTTTGGATGTGAAGATTAGTGTCACAGAAAAATGTAAAAGAACAAGAGACTTCTCAGGAAGTTCTGGCTCTGATCTGTAAAGTCTCAGGATGTGATGTTAAAAAGCTGCTTTAAAGCTATAGTACGTAACTTCTACGTGTCTGTACATCCGTTTCACCCAAGCCACTACAAGAGGAGATGATACAACGCTGGTTAAGCCGTTGGCTCCTTTAACACCTCACGGTATTTTTCAGTATTTGTTCTTTTTGTATTTGGTGATGTTGGCGACATTCCCACACTGGCGGACAAGAAATAATGGTGCATTCTAGGCAGCCCGTAACTCGTGTTTTTCCGACCTGTGAACTCGTACCAGTTCGATCTGGTACGAGTTCACGGGTCAGAAGTTACGAGTGGCCGTTATAGTGACTTTCACAGGTAAAACAGGTGCAACAGGTCGGAAAAACATGAGTTACGGGTTGCCTGGAACGCTACAAAGTCGTAAGTCGTGACTTGAAGCCGTAACTTATGGTTTCAACAGCCTGCCTCGAACGCAGAATAACGTGTTCTACTGGGTTTTACCCAAGGGGGGAGTTGTGGGTTCTCCAAGTGAAGACCACTTCCGCGTTCAAAAAGCTGCAGTTCTCCGTCCGGCCTCTGGGGGCTGGCTCCAGAAGGGAGCAACTCTCCAATTGACCCTTTGTCAAGGCCCCGCCCCCCACGGTTACTGTTGCTAGGTTGGACAAACAATGGTCACGGAAGGGTTAACTCCCATTGGAAACCATTGAAAATTAGGCAGATTTAAATTGCTTGTAAAGAAAATTTTAATTAACTTATGCATCAGAAAAATAGTGTCCATGATAGAGGACAGACGTGGCTCAATAGCGATTGAACGGGCATTACCTGACTTTTCCGAAAAATGGGGAAAATCATTGTTTTGGTCACTCACTAGCTAGTAGCTAACGACGCTAGCTAACGTTAGCTACAAGCTAACGCCTAATCTCCGCCGATCTCCCGTTTCTCCTCGTAAAACTTCACAAAGTTCAAAAGACATTAGCAGCGGTAATGTTACGTTTGCTAGATAACTTTGAAGGTATTAGATCCCCTCTGTCTATGAACACGACCAGAGAGTGGACTGGAGAATGAATGAGCTTCAATAGCACTTCAGTACAGCCAGGGAATAACAGGCTCACTGCACACAACAACAACAACAAACAAAACTTTGCAGTTAACCCCTGACCTATGCCTAGAGCTCCCCCTAGTGGACCACCCCCAAACCCTATTATTAAGCTCAACTAACAGAAGGTTAAAGTAATATGTATACAGTACACATGGGCCAAGTAGCCTATGTTTATTGATGTCTTAGGTTTGGGGAATGGGATAAAAATGACTCCAGGAATACGTTACAGATATCGTGAGTTGCTATTGCAGGAACCCCAGGCACATTTTAACCATATTGAAAAATTATTAAGTAGTTTTTGCCAAAAAAGTTGCTGTCTACCTATCTCGTTTCATAGGGTTTCATTCCAGGGTTGTCCAACCTTAGAATGTTGTGCAACATGTGACATGGGGAGAAGCGCTCTGATTGGTGGATCAGCAGACCAATCAGAAGGCCAACAAAGGGTCAATTGAGCCCCATGTTAAAATAGCCGACTTTACAGCTTAAAAAAACATATTTACAGCCTGGTACATTTTATTTTTTTGGTCTAAACCGATAGTTTCCACCTCCGTGAACACTGTGGGGGTAAGCAGAATGTTTGTGTTAATATAAGTCTTAAATAGTTGTATCTTCCGACAGCAATCACTTCTATAGAGTGTTTGGTCTGAAACACGGGTCTGTCAGTCACTCTGCTCTGCTCTGAGCCCAGGAGAAAACTTTCCTTGTATCCTACAACCTTTATCCAATGAGGAGAGAGAACGGCATAAAGGGGCAGTCCTCTCTGTGTGTGCAGCCAAGGGATGCGCGTGAATGTGGTGACGTAGGGACGAGGGCGGGGACTGCTAACTCCATCTGCTGACAGGAAGTTAGATAAAACCACCGGATCACTCACTTCTGCTTTAAATAAAAGTTTCTATAGATGAAGGAAAAAAAGAAAAAAGCAGCCAGGACTGAATCTAATTCCGTCAGCGACCTGGAAACAACGACGAGCTCAGAGGTCGTAACAATCACTGAGTCATTTAGAACAAAAACAAAACAAAACAATCATCAGTATGTGAATGTGATTTACAGCAGCAGAGATTCTGTATGTGCAGCAGTCGTTGTGTATAATCATCACACACAATTTCCTGCTGCTGCTGCTGCATTTATAGACACGACAACAGAAAGATGGAAACGTCAGTGGAAATGAGACGGAGCGTAAAGATTCTCTCTGTCCCTGAACTCACCACCGCAAATTACAGGGAACATCAGGATAGTAGATGTTTACTTTGAATGTTGAACTCATTTCCTCTCACCTGAGATAGAAAAACATGTTGTAAATGTTCAGTATGTGGAAAAAGGTTAAATGTAAATCCAAATATTAAATGTAAATGTCAAATGTTGAATCTAAATGAGTCGCCGGGTGTAAAAGCTAAATAAATGTTTATAAAATGCACGAATGACACACAGTATTTCATTTTAGAATTAAGATTTGGTTTTAATAGAGACTATAAATAATAATAATTACCATGTTTTTCTGTTTCAAGTGAGAGGAAATGAAGCTAAATATTAAAAATACATCAGCTATAAAACTCATCCATCCAAATCCCATAATATTTATCAAACTAAATATCACATGTTGAGGTGATGTATGGTTTTACAGATTCAGTCTGAGCTTCTTTGCTTTTTTAAGAGTTTGTGTTTCTGTTCAGACTGATTGGTTTATGCATACCGCATCACAAGCTGGAAAAACAGACGCTCGATGGACAAACTCTTAAAAAGTTAGCATCATTATAACATCATTCAAAAGTATAAAACTTGACCTTTACTGGTTTTAAATCCAAGTCAACTTTTAAATCAACTCGACCATGCACCCATCATCAATCATAAATTTAAACACTGGCTCAAAATCCACTGCTTTGTAATCTTGTTAGTGTTGTGTCTTAAAGGGATAGTCCAACATTTTGGCAAATTGTCCCATCACCATAATCCCTATAGTCATAGCAGTAGGTTTGTTACCTTTAATAATTGTCGGTGCAAGCTGTTTTTAGAACGGCGGAGCAGAGCCGTGAGTTGCTCAGAGCTACGCTACGGAGGCTCATTATGGGATTTCTTGTGACTCTGATGAGACAGGAGAAGGCAGTGCTGTTTTCTACCCCCAAGCTCCTTTTTCTGTTATTGTGTGATAAAAGTTAAAGTTTGGGTTTGTGGATGCTGCATTTTAAGGTTAATGAAGAAATACTGCAGATAAGATAAGATAAGACTGGATGCTCTCTCTGTTCCCCGATGGACAAACATTTCCAGTATTACAGCAGCAGACGAATGAATGCAATAAAGAGCAAAAATAATAAAACAATAAAAATCTAATTTGTAAAAACAAAACTGAATCAGACTGAGCCTCGTTAAATAAAATTAAAATCCAACTTCTGTCATCATCAACCGGGGATAAGTCACTCAGAGTCTCAACTGGCGTCAGACGACAGCGAATCAAACGCCTCTAATGAGAAACCAACCAGAGAAGTTGTGTTACAGTTCTAGCTCGCTCTGCCATCTGGACCCGGCCGCGTTGTGTTCGCTGCCTGCACGAACAAACGCTCAGCTGCCAAATTAATTAGCGAGATGCAACATTCAGGGACGGAGCTAATTGCTTGGACAGAAAACATTTGTTGCTAATGATGAAAGTGATCCAGATCCTGTGATGAGTCTCCAAAAACATTAGCATTAATAACACGGGGGAAGATAAAGTCTGCATGTGTGTTTGCATGTGTGTTTGTGTGTGTCCATATTCCTGACTGCACCTGAACAGGGCCGTTGTATAGGGGAGAAAGGTGATGATAATTCTAACATCTTTCCAAGAATATTTGTCTTATTTCTTGTCCAAATGTCTCATTTCTAGTCAAAACGAATCTCTTTCCACTTCAAATAAGACTCATCACCTAAAAATGAACTTATTTTTAGATCATTTTCACTTCAATTCACAATAAATAGAAAAATCTGCCAGTGAAAGTAAGTTTTTTGTGCTTGTAATAAGGAGGAAAAACTTGCTCCACTATCATATTTTTTCTACTGATTCCAAGTGAAAATCTGCTTGAAAGAAGTAAAAAAGTATCTAAAAACAAGCTACTTTTAATATGATGTGTCTTATTTTAAGTAGAATGAGATTTGTTTTGACTAGAAATGACATTTTGACCAGAAATAAGACAAATATTCTTGCTAAGATACTTGAGTTTTTGCAGTGTAATGCTGCATTAGCTTCAAAACAAAGAAGGCTAAATAAAAAACGATAATACATACGTAGTCTAAGAAAAAAAAAAGGAAAAGTTAGGGGGAGGGGCCCACTTTAGTATTCTTTAAGGGGGCCCAGAATCCCTAGCAACGGCCCTGCACCTGAATGCACCTGTTCTCCACACTCACTTCTCCCCTCCAATGCTCCATCAGCTCCAAAAACAGATAAAAAAATAAAAAAAGAAGTTGAATGGACATAAAGTGGAGGAGCGAGTGTTGCAGTGTTGTTGGTGGAGATGATGAACGAGGTGGGAGGAAAAATGGAAACGGGCCAAAAAAGAAAGAAAGTTCACAAATGGAGGCCAACGAGATAAATTAATGGTGTTTGATGATTAATGCTGCAGAGAGGAGAAGTAACAGATCTCAGTGAAGAAGAGCCGCTGAAGGTCGAGTGCGTCCGTGCACTTCAACAAGTCTCTCTATATCCTCCACCGAGAGTCTGAAGTTTCCCTCCTACGCTCAAAGGCATCGCAGGCAGCGCTGCAGGACAACTCTGATCCAGGAAACTTCAGACTTTAAAAAAAAAGAAAGAAAAGAAAAACAGATTTATTGGAATAACTGTGATTAGTAATTCAGTTATTCTGTGACCTCAGAGCTCGGATAGATCTCCTGCTCCGGCTTCTGATCCCATGATCTTCAGTTCAGCTCCAGAGAGGCTGAAGAAGAGGTTACGTTTGTAAATCCAGAGGTTAAAGAAGCTTCCAGATGTTTTAATTTGCAATAATCAGCACAAAAACATTAAACTCAACCTGCTCATTCTCCTGCTGGCTGCTGCTGCACAGGGACTGTTCTCAGATCTGTCACCTGCTGCTCAGGAACGCAGCTTCATGATAAGTTTATTTATTTAAAGGTGTTCAGAAAAGAACATTGAATTTGAGCCCACTATGGGTCTTAAAATTAGTGTAATAACTCATCTATCAGACCATGTCGCCCAAACTTTGTTCAAAATTCAATTTTAAAGGGATAGTTCAACATTTTGGCAAATTGGCCCATTGCCATAATCGCTATAGTCATAGCAGTAGGTTCGTTACCTTTAATTGTCGGTGTAAGCTATTTTTAGAACGGAGGAGCGGAGCGGCAGGCTGCTCAGGGCTATGCTATGGAGGCTAAGGGAATTTCTTGGTTTTCCTCATCAAACTCATCAAATACACAACCCAACAACTCCAAAAGGCTGTCGTGGACAAGTTGTGAGCTGCACATTCACCACGCTATGAGATAATAATGGAACGTTACGAGACGGAGCTGTTTTAGAGGGAAATTCATGCAAAACCGCTGATGCGCGTTGCGTTCAGGGACACTTTTTCAGCAAGCAGACTCTGTCTTTACCCTGTATTTACCTCGAAAACGGCTCTGTTTCGTAACGTTCCATTATTATCTCATAGCGTGGTGAATGTGCAGGTCACAACTTGTCCACGAAAGCGTTTTGGAGTTGTTGGGTTGTGTATTTGATGAGTTTGATGAGGGAAACCAAGAAATTCCCTTAGCCTCCATAGCGTAGCTCTGAGCAGCCTGCCGCTCCGCTCCTCCGTTCTAAAAATAGCTTACACCGACAAATAAAGGTAAGGAACCTACTGTTATGATTATAGCGATTATGGCAATGGGCCAATTTGCCAAAATGTTGAACTATCCCTTTAAGTAAATCCGGGGTGAAAGTGGGATAGTTTTTCTTCGCATTAGATAATGCAAGCACACAAATTATGCATCACTTTGCTCACGATTCATCAGCCAATGTTATCAGCATCCGTCATCTGTCAATCAAACGTCTGAGGTAAATTCATCTGCGTTGCCTTCAGGGACAGTTTTTCATCAACAGTCTCTGAATTTCCCTCTAAAACAACTCTGTGTGGTAACGTTGTGTTATTATCTCATAGTGTGGTGAATGTGCAGCTCACAACTTGTCCACCAGAGCGTTGTGGAGTTGTTGGATTGTGTATTTGATGAGTTTTAATGAGGGAAACTAAGAAATCCCATAATGAGCCTCCGTAGCGTAGCTCTGAGCAGCTCATGGCTCTGCTCCGCCGTTCTAAAAATAGCTTGCTCCGACAATTAAAGGTAACAAACCTACTCCTATAAGGGTTATGGCAATGGGCCAATTTGCCAAAATGTTGAACTATCCCTTTAATCATCACTTCCTGGCATAAATATCACAGGAGGAATTGTGCTTAAAGGAAAATTCAAAATGCAAATGATTCAATAATATCTAATTTTAAGAAAAGAGAGAAAATCCTCCGACATCAACCGTCCTGTCTGTCTCTCATTAAAGGTGAAATCTGCTCTAAACAAGATTCAAACAAGAGACAGATCCACAGAAACTCGCTGCCGACTGATCTGTGACACGTTGCTCTGAATAATGCAACACACACACACACGCACACATGTACCTGAGTTTTCCCCCAGTGCCCAGATGTGGAGGTTCACAGCTGGAGCCCCTCGGCCTCCTCACATCACATATACTGTCTGAATAAAGGCTAATAGATACGTGTGGAAAACAAGTTAAAATGAAATTTTGTGAAATTGCTTTTTGAGTATAAATGTTATCTGTCATTTTCACCAAATGTCTCAAATGTAAAATAAAAGAAGCTGAATACTGACTTCACATTACATTTCAAACTTCATGAGATGTGTGTAGCCCTAAATGAGAAATTAGCTTTTTTTCTCCAAACAAAATATCAACTAAACTGACTGAAAAAACACAAAATTTACAATATTTAACCTATATAATGTACCCTCCATGTGTTGTCACTGTGGTGCTGTTTGAGAGGTAAAAAAAAAAAAAATAGTTTGAAGAGCTCAGCAGGTCTGTGTACAGAGCTGGAGCAGACTTAGGAAGTAATGTTGTAACATATTATATTATTACTTTTTAATAGGTATTGCTTTGCATTTAAATTAACGTGGGGTTGTTTTTTGTATTAAGAAATAATAAACTAGTTATAAAAATAGTGAAAGTTACACTTTTTTTTCCCCATTTGTGGCGCTGGCGCCCTCAGCATTTGCCTATACTGCTTATGCCACGGGCCGGCCCTGCGTTCAAAGAAAAACAGAGTTTGAATTCACTGCTCGTCATAAAAAACATGAGATGGAGTAAAAGAGGAGGAGGAGGAGGAGGAGGAGGAACTTCACTTGTTTTCACTTTTCATTAGCTGCTCTATTATCAGAGACAGAGCACATTAATCAACATTACTGTAAACGCTGATGAAGACGGGACAATTAGAAACAGAGCAGCAGCAGGAAAAAGCTGGAGGAGGAAGAAAAAAAAGACTTTAAAAATAACAAACTGCAGAGAGAAATTAACCACAGTTAGCAGGAGGCTAAACTATTAGCAACATCCAACAACAACATATCATATATAACATACACTGTGTGTTTCCTGAGAGACTCTACCTGCACAACCAAACACAGAGATGCTCATGTTGCACATTAAAACATATATGTAAAAATGCTATATGCATAACAATGGGAGCAATTGCATTTTTATTTTTACATATATATCTTTACGCCATACAAATAATATGTTTATGTCATGCCACATGGACAACCAAACACATGCTCATGTCACATACAGTATAAGTATGTAAAATATGCAAATAATATATGCATAAAGATGGGCGCAATTGCAGGTTTTCACATATATATCTTTACCCCATACAAATGTATAGTTTATATAACAGACACATGTTTATATACGTAAATACATCCATCAAACAAGTCTACACTATTTTTATAGGGCGATTCCACCAAAAGAGTGCCATTTCTGTCCCCAGCATATTAAATGTATAAAAACATGTAATAATATAATATAAATTGCATTTAATTAATAAACAAAGCACCATACACATGAATCACTGTAGAAATTAAAGATATATCATTTTTAATTACTATAAAAAGGCTTTCAAAGCACTGAAACATAGCCTTTGTTGCATGTCCCCAGAGCCAAACGCTATAGTTTACCACAATGCATTATGAATAAAATCCTTCTAAAATCTCATTTTTTTTGCATATTAGTGTGACTTTATATTATATCTACACTTATATAACATTTTTTAAATTAAAACCTAATTATATTTTGGTTAAAATTCACATTTTAGTCCCGTCCCCAGGTTTTCACTCAGTGCTGTTACCCGAACACATTCTACACTCTAAAAGTTTTGGAACATCCCACCAGTGACATGTTCTGCTGGAAGTGACATCATTTAGGTCTTTTGAAAGTCATGGGAAGACCAAAATTAAATTCTGTAATTTATTTTTCCTGAAATTGAATGATATTGTAGCTATGTCAGGGTCCGTCACTCTTAAAACTCATTCCTGTTACCTAAATTATCTCTAGACAGTGTTTGTTGATATCAAAAGTAAAATATTCAGTTAAATCCTAAGAATGTGCTCTGTGTGCTCAAGCTATTAGTATAGATGCTATTTGGCTGGATTTCACACAATTGCTGATTTTATGCTAAAAACTCATTGCTGTTACCCTCATTGCTGTTACTTTTTCTTCAAAAATGCAATGATAAAAGCAGCAATAAATTAAATAAAGTAGCCTGAGATTGACCACTACTCATTTTGAATGAGTAAATGTGTATATTAAAAAATTCTATACTGAAATGGAATGAAAAATGAAGTTTAATTTTTAAGAGTTACAATGAGCAAATGGCACTCTTTTGGCGGAATGACCCATATATCATTAACAGATACAACCCGAGCATGTTATTCTTTATCAGAATAGAGATTTTGACAGTTTTTCATCAACAGTCTCTGTATTTCCCTCTAAAACAACTCTGTGTGGTAACGTTGTGTTATTATCTCATAGCGTGGTGAATGTGCAGCTCACAACTTGTCCACCAGAGCGTTGTGGAGTTGTTGGATTGTGTATTTGATGAGTTTGATGAGGGAAACCAAGAAATCCCATAATGAGCCTCCGTAGCGTAGCTCTGAGCAGCTCACGGCTCTGCTCTGCCGTTCTAAAAACAGCTTGCACCGACAATTAAAGGTAACAAACCTACTGCTGTGACTATAGGGATTATGGCAATGGGCCAATTTGCCATAATCTCAATCAAAATCATAATATAGATGACTGCCCATTGTGTTAAAGGGATAGTTCAACATTTTGGCAAATTGGCCCATTGCCATAATCGCTATAGTCATAGCAGTAGGTTCATTACCTTTAATTGTAGGTGTAAGCTATTTTCAGTACGGCGGAGCGCAGCAGCTGGCTGCTCAGAGCTACGCTATGGAGGCTAAGGGAATTTCTTGGTTTCCCTCATTAAACTCATCAAATTCAACATCCCAAAACTCCACAGCGCTTTTGTAGACAAGTTGTGACCTGCACAACCACCACGCTATGAGATAATGACGGAACGATACGAAACGGAGCCGTTTTCGAGGTAAATACAGGGTAAATACGGAGACTGCTTGCTGAAAAACTGTCCCTGAACGCAACGCGCATCAGCGGTTTTGTATGAATTTACCTCGAAAATGGCTCCGTTTCGTATCGTTCCGTCATTATCTCATAGCGTGGTGGTTGTGCAGGTCACAACTTGTCTACAAAAGCGCTGTGGAGTTTTGGGATGTTGAATTTGATGAGTTTAATGAGGGAAACCAAGAAATTCCCTTAGCCTCCATAGCGTAGCTCTGAGCAGCCAGCTGCTGCGCTCCGCCGTACTGAAAATAGCTTACACCTACAATTAAAGGTAATGAACCTACTGCTATGACTATAGCGATTATGGCAATGGGCCAGTTTGCCAAAATGTTGAACTATCCCTTTAAAGTAGGTCATTCATTCATTCATTCACAGGAGCCTCTGTAGTCCATGTTTGGGCATAAAATAGACCAAAATAAAACCCTTTTCTGTTTCTGTCGGTCAGTGCTGCTGATTTCACTCTAACCTGGTCTCAGTCAAGAAAAAACAGAAAAATCTGAATTTTAGGATGTTTTTTTGTGTGGTTAAAACAGAAAACTATGTGAACACAAATGAACTAAAATCAGGAGATGTATTTAAATAATGTAAAGTTACATGATTGAAGATTGAGTTGAGGAGAGTTCACATCACACAGTCACAGTCACAGTGGAGCTACAGAAGCCGCCACCAGGGCCGTTGTAGGGGAGAAAGGTGATGATAATTCTAGGGGTCCAGCGCCCAGTGGGGCCCATAAAAAACCCCAGTAGTCTAATCTTTGTATGACTGATTTATTCTGCATAAGACCCTGACTTATTGATTATTTCTTGTCCAAATGTCTCATTTCTAGTCAAAGCTAATCTCTTTCCACTTAAAATAAGACTCATTACCTAAAAATTAACTTGTTTTTTAGATCATTTTCACTTGTTTCAAACAAATTTTCACTTGAAATAAGTAGAAAAATCTGCCAGTGAAAGCAAGTTTTTTGTGCTTGTAATAAGGAAGAAAAACTTGCTCCACTATCAGATTTTTTCTACTTATTCCAAGTGAAAATCTGCTTGAAAGGAGTAAAAAGTGTCAAAAAACAAGCTACTTTTAATATGATGTGTCTTATTTTAAGTATAATGAGATTTGTTTTGACTAGAAATTCAATTTTAACTAGAAATAAGACAAATATTCTTGTTAAGATTTTGAGTTTTTGCAGTGTAATACTCATATGTAACGCTGCATTAGCATCAAAACAAAGTAAAAAAAGAAAAAGATAATACATACGTAGTCTAAGAAAGAAGGGGAAAAGTCAGGGGGCAGGGGCCCACTTTAGTATTCTTTCAGTGGGCCCAGAATTCCTAGCAGCGGCCCTGGCCCCAATAATCGTCCCATAGATGAGTCATAACGAAGGCGCCGTCTTGGTTGATGTTGCACTTCAGTGGTTTGAACTCAGAACGCTTTCTGGTCGGAGCAGTTTCCTGCTTTGGCGACTTGTTGTTGTTGTCTTCTGTGATCATACAAACACATAAATCTTTATCAGCAACACACAACGTTGTGAACCTGATATGAGGTCGACCAGACCAGACTCGGCTCGGCTCCAGTCGTCTTCAGTTTACCTAAAGTTTCCTCAGAGTTTCTCCGTCTGTTGTTTCATGAGCTGCTTGTTTCACTGATTTCATTTGTCTTCTTATTAAACACAGGTTTTATGGTCTGTGGGCCGAGGCCAAAAGACTCTGAGTGCTTCTATGCTAATAATAAAACCAAGAGAAACGGCCGATCGCGCCCCTTCACCACTGAAAATGTCCTGATATTTATCATAGATTTCAATTTACGCTATGAGACAGTTTTTTATTGGCCTTTTTCTTTATTCTTTTTCTTTTTTACAGCGGCTGAAAAATGAAGGACTTTACAACAGAGCGAGAGCAGCAGCAGCAACGGTCTGTAAAGAAACTTGAAACGACCTATTTCAGTGGCATTAAAACAATAGAGATGCTCTGCTTAAAGGTTACAGTACAACACACTGCATCTGCTGCAACTGCTCCACTTTTCAGCCTCTGCAGGTAAATCAGTCTGAGTCACGACGACGGTTCGGCTGAAAACAGGTCAGTTAACAGAGGAGAAGGGTTAAATAATTCAGCGGCTTGGTTGGTTGGTTGTTCTCTGATCATCCGTGATCTTTATGTGGTCATGTTCATGTGTGATCTCCTCACGCAGGTCAAACCACCGTGACCTGCTGATGTTTTCTGCTATTTTCAGCTGGGCTCTGTTCTGTCATCATGGGTCATGTTGTTATCCAGCTGAGAGATCGCTGTGTTACTGCACTCTGGTGTCAACGCACCAGCCAATAAACTGTTGATCTTTAAACAACACTCTGTAATCTACTGAATAATACAAACATGGTGTTTACGCTAACATTTTTTTTTTTTTTTGGCCCCTAGAGATGTGGTGTTAGTCAGAAGAACCTCTGTAAACAGGATGAATATAAAGCTGTCGTTCACTTTGGACACACAGTTGTTCGCCTGGTTAATTAAACCTGCAACAACTGGTTGTTTAAAAAAAATAAAAACAAGCACAACACTGATGCAGTTTAACAGTTGTAAAAAATAAAAACAGAGTTGTGTTTGTGTCACCTGGTGAATCTTTTCCTGTCTTTTCTTTCTTTCTTTTTTTCCTGAGAGTTTTATCTTATTTTAAAAGTGGATAAGACAACAAACATCTTTAACGAAATATGTTAACTACATAAAAACAATCCTCGTCATGCTGTTCAGGAGGTGGGGCTAAGCGCTGGGCCGGCTTGTCTCATAATAAAAAGGATTTCTGCATTTGCTCCAGACGCACTACACCATTGGCAACATTTTATGTACATATAGTTATAGCTCCCCTGGACCATTGCATATTTCAGGGGTTTTTTTGCGATAGTGCTACTTTAAATATATATTTTTGAAAGCTAGAGAAGCATTTCTGTAAAATATAACTAAAATCTTGAACAAATGTGAAAAAAAATTAATTAAAGCAGAAGTAAGCGATCCGGTCGTTTTGGCTAATGCTGCGTTCCAGGCAGGCTTTTGAAACCGTAAGTTACAGCTTCAAGTCACAACTTACGACTTTGTAGCGTTCCAGGCAACCCGTAACTCGTGTTTTTCCGACCTGTTTTACCTGTGAAAGTCACTATAACGGCCACTCATAACTTCCGACCTGTGAAGTCGTACCAGATCGAACTGGTACGACTTCACATGTCGGAAAAACACGAGTTACGAGTTGCCTTGAACGCACCATAACTTCTTTTCAGCCGACGGAGTTAGCAGCCCCCGCCCTCGTCACTATTGGTCCTCGTCCCTACGTCACCACATTCACGCGCATCCCTTGGCTGCACACACAGAGAGGACTGCCCCTTTATGCCGTTCTCTCTCCTCATTGGATAAAACTTGTAGGATACAAGAAAAGTTTTCTCCTCGGCTCAGAGCAGAGCAGAGTGACTGACAGACCCGTGTTTTGGGTGCAAACACTCTATAGAAGTGATTGTTGTCGGAAGATATAACTATTTAAGACTTATATTAACACAAACATTACATTACTTCTGCTTTAATATGTTAACTACATAAAAACAATCCTCGTCCTCTTTACATAGCGTGCCGTTTAGGAGGTGGAGCTAAGCACTGGGACGGCTTGTCTCATAATAAAAAGGATTTCTGCATTTGCTCCACAGGCACTACACCATTGGTAACATTTTATGTAGGCCTACAGATAGTTATGTCTCCCCTGGACCTATTTATTGCATATTTCAGTTTTTTTTATTTTATTGCTATTACTGCTGTATTTGCGATAGTGCTACTTTAAATATATATTTTTGAAAACTAGAGAAGCATTTTATGTAAAATATGACTTCTTGAACAAGTGTGGGAAAAATAATTTAATTGAACTGTATTTTTACATTACTATACTCCCATTTATTTCATTTTTCTGCTTCATTTTAATTTGATTTCAATCATAGAAGGTGCTTTTATTTTATTTTTATTTTTTTATATTGCTCTGATATGCCTTTTTTTTTTTTTTTTTAAATCAACAGCTTTATTTAAAAGAAGTTGACAAGTACAAATAGTATACAGGGAACAGTATACAATGAAAATACAAAGAACATGTGCCAGGGGTGATGTTCATTATACAACAAGGTTATACATATTACAAAGGTCTATGGTTTTAATAGCCTTTTCATTTGCTGATTTGGTGATTAGCTTAAAATAAAGTTCCATTTCTTTTTGAAAAACATAAAAGCAAGGGGTTTTCTTAGAAAATTTACTTTTATATGACATTTTGCAAAAAATCAAAACAGATTTACTAAAAAGTAACATTTTCCTTCTTTCTTGGGATAATTATGGAAACCAAAAACAACATTTTCCCAAAGTAAAATAAAATCTATTGTAAAAGAGTCAATAATAAATTTGAGAAGGAGCTTTTATTTTATGAACCGGAAACAGGAAGACAACCGGAAACACGCGCCGATGACGTCTCAGTAGAAAAACAAAAACAAACCTCCGTCTGTCCGAAACTCACTGTTGTTGCTGTTGTTGTCGTGTTTTTTGCTTTGTCTGTCTCGTTTCCCGCTGTTAAAAAACCTCGGTGTCGGTTCGACTCGACGTGTTCATGGTGAGTTTTCACTTTTCACCAACTGTCGAGGGGAAATAAAAACCAACGGCTGCTGTTTTTTATCCGATGCTAACGTGTGCTAGCTGCTAGCTGACGTAGCTAACGCAGCTAACGTTGCTAACGTAGCTAACGTAGCTAACGTAGCTAACGTTACCTCGGTGTTGCTCAATCAACTGACCGATGTGTTTGTCTTGTCTTGTTTCTCTCCGTCCCAGGTCGTCGCTGCAGGCCGGGGGAAGGCTGTAGTTGTCCGGTATCAGTCATGGCTCAGCAGAGAGGAGTCAACAGCCTCCAGTTCAACCAGGACCAGAGTAAGAACCGTAGAGAGGCAGCAGCAGCGGAGAAACGAGCAGAGACAAGCCGGGGGATGAGCGTCTCTGCTCGGTCACTTCAGCTGTGGAGACCGCGGCGACAGACAGGAAGTTAGAATAAAACTGAGATATTAGCGGTTTATTAACTATTATCATGATTATTGTTATTGATAATGGACTGAAAGACAAATGAGTTTACATTAGGGCATACATAAAGTATCTATCTATCTATCTATCTATCTATCTATCTATCTATCTATCTATCTATCTATCTATCTATCTATCTATCTATCTATCATCAACAACACCTGTTTCTGTCTATACAGATAGATAGTTAGAAATAAAACTGAAATCTTAGCTGTTTTTAATACTTTATTAACTATTATCATGATTATTGTTACTGATAATGAGCTGAAACACAAGTGAGTTTACATTAGGGCATAAATAAAGAATCTATCTATCTATCCATCTATCTATCTCTGAGTCAAAGACGGTTGTTTTTCTCTGGTTAAAGTTTAGATAGATTGATATATTTATTGTCATTGCATAGAAAAACACAACAAATTTTCATTTGTAGCACCATGTCAAATCAAAAAGCAGCATAAAAGGCATTAGTGCAGTTTAAAAATAATAAATAATGCACAGGTATGTTGCATGATAATAAATAAGTGAATAGCCTAATGCACAGGTATGTTGCACTTGTCCATCTAGCTGTGTTTCACTTGTACCGTTCATCAGGAGTGTGTGTTTTATGAGAATATTGTGTGTTTATGTTTGAGGAGAGAGTCCACAGCTCTTGGAAAGAAGCTGTTTTTGAGTCTGTTGGTTTTTCAACTTATTGACTTATGCTTAAATTGTGCTTTATTGGCAGAGTTTAATAATAATTATGTTAGGATAATAAACCTTATATTGTATTTGCACGTTTAATGCAAGAAGTGTTTCATATGTAAAGATACAAATAATTTAATAACAAACTGATCTCAAATGAAAAAAAACAAAACAATGTTGGTGTGAAATGAAATGTAGTGATAGTAAAGTGTTAAACTGGATGTTGAATAATTCAAATAAAGAATTTAATTAAAAACAGGATGATTTAACTTACAAGAAACTTACAAACACAATCCAACAACCACAAAAACAAAAATCAGTAAGAAAGATGAAGTAAGAAATAAACAAAGAAGTGTTTTTTTTTATTATTATTAGAAACTGCATTATCGTTGTCCTCAAGAGGAGGAAATGAAAAAGTTTTGTTCTCACTGTATTGAAGTTCAAAATACTTTAATATAATAACAAGTTAATTCAAGTGTGAACATTATCATTAGTTTCAGTCTTGTGTCTGATATTGTTGCTGCAGCTTTAAAGTCTTTTAATTTAAACTTTAATAAACCAGAGAGCTCTGAGTTGTCGCGCTACATTAACATAATTGTCTTGTAGGATTTATTGCTCACAAACATTATATTTATTTCATATGTTTATGTCTTTCTTCTCAACCAATCACAAGGCTGTTTCTGCTGCGCTATGGAGACGGGCGTCAGGATCTATAACGTGGAGCCTCTGATGGAGAAGGGTCACCTGGGTGAGACCTCGCTGCTGCTCATCTACACACACACTGTCATTAAGGCCATCAATTTAGAGATTTTGGGGTATTTTTCTTCCTTAACATGTCTTCTTTCAGAAAAGTCAAGAGAAATGGTAGAAAATCCACATTGAGGTTTCTATTTTACTTCATTTTATCTCTTTCGTCAGTAAATTTCTCCTAAATTTACCAAAAGTTAGTCTGACCCATGTCATGTCAGGTGTCATTGTAAAGCTCTTTCTCCTGAACAATGATGTGGCTCCAAAAAATGTCATTTCCTTCGTATCCACAACCAATTGTAAAAGTATGATTTACATTAACAATCTATGGAATTTTACAGTACAAGTCTTTAAAGGGAGACACTACAGGTGAATAGGGTGAAAAAAATTAACAAACAGATATCACCATGAAACTTCCCAAGTTTATCACTCACATTAAGACAAATATTTTTTGTATTACAAGTTTTGTCAAATTTTATGTTTAAATATGTAAATGAGGCATTATCTAATGAAATATGCGCTAATTTGCATACATTTCCAGAACAGAAATCTGAACAACGGATAAAGCTACTTTCAAAATTCTTGTTTTATTTTGTTGACATATTAGAGTCAGAAGTTTTTACAGAGGAGGATTCTGGATATCTCTTTTTATCACTCTGTAAATGAGAAAATACTGTCACCAGCACTAAAAAATCTACTTTTGCCCTATTGTTTAGGACTAAAATGTTGTATAAGTCAGGCTGTGAATGATATATTAACAATCCCCTCTGTAAAAACCTTCAGGATATAGAAAGGGATCAAAGTGGAAGTTTTGGTGTCTGTAAGTGCTGCTGAAGTGGAGATTTCTAGCTCAGAGTCTGAGTCTGAAAAACTCTTTCTGAGAAAACGCCCTTTAAGTAAATGTTAGTAACTATTTAGTAGTTCCTAATAGTAATAATTGTGTGTGTGTGTGTGTGTGTTTAGACCACGAGCAGGTGGGCAGCGTGGCCTCCTGTTCGATGCTGCATCGCTCCAACCTGCTGGCCGTCGTCGGAGGAGGAGTCAACCCCAAGTTCTCAGAGATCTCAGGTCAGTCAGAAGTAGGGTTGCAAAGGGGCGGAAAATTCCCAGTAAATTTCCGGTAAATTGTCAGAAACTTTCCATGGGAAGTTAAGCGGGGGAATTTTGGAAATAGAATAGAATAGAAGCCTTTATTTGTCATTATACTCGCGGTATAACGAAATTAGAGCCCCCCCTTCAGTGCAAACATATTCCAAATTGGAAACTTTCCATGGGAATTTATGGGAATTAACTGGAAATTGGGGGTAATTTAAACAAACTATATCCAGGGTTCTAAATTAACACCCGCCAACCCGCCAAATGCGGGTAAAAAATCATTTTGGCGGGTGTTAACAAATACTTACTAGCCAGTTTGGCCGGTGATGCACAAGGCAATCATCACGGCCAGAGCCGCTCTACTGTTCTCAGTCATTTGTCCCCCTGGCAGTTTACTACATTTCCCATGAACACTACATGCTACGTGATGACGTATCAGACGCCCATTGGCTGCGCGCAGGCCGGTGTTTCACGCTACAGCAGAGAGGAGACTCCAACACGTCGCTCGCGACTCACACCGGCCCGTAGTTGAAGCGTGTGTGCGTGCATGGGACCGTTCAGATGCAACGTGTAGACGCGCCACATGCCCGCTCACAACTAGGTGAAGCCGTAGCGGCGGCAGACGATGCGTCGCGGTTTGTTTGTTTTTTCATCCGCGGTGCTCAACTTTTTGGGAGGCAGCAAGCAAACTGCATGTCATGTGAATCGATCAGCTGCTGCACGGACCTGCTTGTCCTGCAGTAACATGCTACCTGGCTCTCAGTGCTTGTCGGTGTTGTGTCAAATCCTGGTTCCCTGTCCAGCTGGTTCTCCCCTGTTTCCCACAGAGTTCTGCCCCCACATGTAGAATGTGTTTTATAGAAGAGAAACACTGAAATATCCCCCATGTCCACCTCTCAGTCTTAGCCCAGTCCTTCATTGACAATAGTTACTGGACTAGTTTTTTTTTTTTTTGTCTAGCTAACAGAATACAGTTGTGTGTAAAACTGAATAAATAAATAAATGATAAAATAAAATAATAAAAACAGGATTTTAGGGTAAGAGTAGCTTATAAGGTTTGACATCACACATTACCTGTAGGCTACTTAATCATTTGCAAATATGTACGAAGACATTTAGGCTACAATGTGATGAAATTAATGAGAAATACAATTCTTTTGTGAACATTTGCCAAGTGGTTTGGAGGTTTGTCCATGTTGTTTTGAGAATGTGATTTCTGTTTTGAAAAATGAGCCAAACCAATGGAGAAAAACTGTAATAGAGGAGGCGCAATTTCAGTTGTCAGTATGATAGCTAGGCTAAAAACATGCTGTTTTCATGGGAAACACAGTATGAACGTAAAGAATCTCTCTTATTTTCACCGGAAAAAATTTGGCTAGTGGAAATCCTGATTGGCTGGTAACTTTAGAAAGTTACCAGCCAAATTGGCTGGTGATCTAAAAAGTTAATTTAGAACCCTGACTATATCATATCCAAACATAAATGTACATATTTTGTTTTGTCATAAGCAGACATCCATGCAAAATAATACAATTAAAAAACATGACATTTCAATAGATTTATTTGTGAGTAGAACTTTATCAAGTTTTAATTCTTGTCTGAACAATCAATTATTTTACTAAACAACAAAAACATGATGAATGTTGACTAAATTATTACTCACTCCCCCGCCCCCTTGTGTGTGTGTGTGTGTGTGTGTGTGTGTCGTTCACCTTCAGTTCTGATCTGGGACGACGCTCGAGAGTCACGAGACCCCAAAGACAAACTGGTCCTGGAGTTCACCTTCACTAAGCCTGTTCTGGCCGTTCGCATGAGGCACGACAAGTGAGTTCACCGTCACACACACACACACACACACACACACACACACACTTCTCCTGTAGTTTGTGATTCTTTTGTGATCAAGTTTTTTATTGGATTTTTCATTTTTTGTTGAATCAAACTGAGATGTGGCTAGTAGAACATGAGCAAAAAACAAAAACAACAAAAAGAAAATGAAAAACATAGATATAATAGAAAAGCAGAAAAGAAAAGAAGATGGCAACAATTGAATTACTCTGTAGAGACACTGTTAACAATAATAGAAATAAGAATTCAACACTTAAACATAACTACTTTAGAGGCATGGTAAATTATTAGAAAGAGAGAGACAAAATAAATAGAAAGATAATCTATCTATCTCTAGATGTAAAAGTGTGTTTGTTTCCTCAGGATCATCATCGTGTTGAAGAACAGGATCTATGTTTACAGTTTCCCCGACAACCCCGTCAAACTGTTTGAGTTCGACACCAGAGACAACCCCAAAGGTGAAGAGTCCCTCTCCTTCTTCTTCTTTATTTCAGTTCATCATGAACTTTTGATCGACCAAAATCTAAAACTGATTCTGTTTAATGTGAGAAAAACTGGAAAAATCTACAGTTTTGGAAAAAATTAAGAGACCACTTCAAAATGAGGAGTTTCTCTGGTTTTACTATTTCTAGATGTGCGTTTGAGTGAAATGAACCTTTTTCTGTTTTATTCTATCAACTACTGACAACATTTTTCCCAAAATTGAAATGAAAATCTTGTCATTTAGAGCAGTTATCGGCAGAAAATTACTTAAGTCTTTTCAGACCTTGAATAATAATAATGTAAAGAAAAGATGTTGTTCATATTCATTCCTGAAACAACACAACACAAATATTTTAACTTAGGAAGAGTTTATAAATCAGTTTTGGTGATGATCATGTACATGTTTAATCCCAGCAGTGTTTTTTATAATCTAGTGTGAGTTGTGTTTGTGTTGCTCTCTTCATTTTTTTTTCCACGGTTGTTTATATGTGAGAGAAGTTGTAGCATTAAAACTTAATTTGCTGGTTGACGTTAGTTCCTGTCTGATCAGGTGATCAATTCATTGACGACTGATCACAGGTGTATAACTGTGTATCTGTCCTGCAGGTCTGTGTGATCTGTGTCCCAGTCTGGAGAAGCAGCTGCTGGTGTTTCCAGGTCATAAGTGTGGCAGCCTGCAGCTCGTCGTACGTCACAAACACAAACACACAAACACACACACACAGAAACACAATAAAAGTTGATCAAAATGTTTTATTTTCCCGTTTCAACTCCAACTCTTGTTTCCTTCAGGATTTGTCCAACACCAAACCGGGAACGTCTTCCGCTCCGTTCACCATCAACGCCCATCAGAGTGAGATCGCCTGCGTGGCTCTGAACCAGCCGGGCAGCGTGGCGGCCTCGGCCTCGCGCAAAGGGACGCTCATCCGCCTGTTCGATACCACGACCAGAGACAAGCTGGTGGAGCTGCGCCGAGGAACCGACCCGGCCACGCTCTACTGGTACAGCAGGCTTTTATTGTGAAGGAGCAGCAGCAGAACACAACACACAGCAGGCTTTTATTGTGAAGGAGCAGGGTATTCCATCAAAGTTGCTAAGAACATCCAGACTATGGTGTAATCTTGAAGCTTGAATTAGCGAGAACTCCAAACCTAGCCCAACCCGTTCCATCAAACGAGATCAGCTGGCTTCACTTGACGCTAATTCAAGCCTCACCTGGTCCAAGCCCACATCAGTCGAGTGCCGAACGTATCATAAAATGGCCGAAAGCAAAGGGAACGAATGCACCGAAGCTTCTCCACAGCTACTAAACGCTGCTGATGGAGATTTATGATGAATATAAGGACTCTACAAGAAGAAAAGGAAACACTGCTCTAAATGGATCGTCTGTTAAAACAATGATTAAACTATTAAAATGACTCTGTATAGTAAAAGCTGCAGCTACTGACACCCTGAGTGAGGGAGGTGGTCAGATGAACGGCCTGCTGGGTAACTTTACACAGCAGCTCGTTAGCCACGCCCCCAGTGTCCCTAGCTACCTACTACTATACAAAAGAAAATAAGAAATAAAGGTGTAAAAGTCCAAAAAGATACTTTAATCCCCTCATCAAAGGGACAAAGTGGATATAGATAGTCACACCTATCAACAATGCATTTAGCCTAAGACCTAAATAAATTCACAAAACGTATTAATTTATTTTAACAAGTGATATTTATCACATTTATCAACTATTTCATATGGTTCATCACATATATTTCAGAATTGACTGTAGAAAATCATATTTACCAAATCCATCAATTCAAGGAGATGAAGTAATAGTGAATAGCAGTTTTAAATGCCTCAGTTTCATTTTATTAGTTTTTAATTAATTTTACCTTTTAAAATTTTTTAATAGGCTTTTTTTTTTAATATGAATTTCATTATTTTATGTTATCATTTTATCATTACCTAGCTACATGACGGTGAGTGTGTAAAAACACCAGCAGAACTGTCTTTTGGACATTTTTTGACCATAAATGGAGTTAATCTTCACCTTAATCCTGCTCCAGACCAGAATTGGCCGGCAGCATCAGTCACCATGGTTACAAGGCTGGCATTCGTGTTAACCACTTTGATGGAACGGAGTTGAGGCTCAGGTTGATGGAACGGAAAGTCGGAGCTTAGCTCGAAGTGTCCGGCTTAGCCAGAACCATGTTTCCATGGTTACCGAGGTGGAGCTAATCTTAGCCACGTTGATGGAACTGAACTCTCACTCAAATAAGCGAGACTCGGCCATTTAAGCCAGACTTGGAGCTAAGCGAGCTTGATGGAATACCGAAGTAGGAAGTAGTGTTGATCAGGTGTTAATGACGTCTTCTCCTTCTCCTCCTCCTCCTCCTCCTCCTCCTCCTCCTCCTCCTCCTCCTCCTCCTCCTCCTCCTCCTCCTCCTCAGCATCAACTTCAGCCATGACTCCTCCTTCCTCTGCGCCTCCAGTGATAAAGGAACCGTCCACATCTTCGCCCTCAAAGACACGAAGCTGAACCGCCGCTCAGCGTGAGTAGTTAAGCCCCGCCCACTTTACACCGTCACACTGTCGTCACACTCTGTTGTTACAACTGTATAGACTGAATCTCCTTGTTGTTTACATTCTACTTCCGGGTAGAAAACCAGCACGTAATTTGAATGAGATCAATAGTAACAAACAAGAGTTTAGCTATATATCATATTTTTCACGCCCTATCACCGTTTAGACAAATCTGAAATGATTGAAGAAACATTACTATTTCTGTGTGTGTGTTTTGTGTTGCTATGTGTTAGATTTATTCAGTTTGGGGGGAATCACAGTGTCTAGAAAGCATCAGTGGCTCAGCTGACAGGGACAGCTAACGGTAGCTAAGCTAACGGCCGTAGCTAAGCTAACACCAGGACGTCAGCTGTTAAAACCCTCCCGTTGTGGGACACGACATGAAACTACTCCAGTTAGCTCAGTCATGTTGGAACTCAGATATCCACTGGAGAAAATATTTTTTCATGGACCGTTTATTGAGTCACTGAGTTATTAAAGTTAAACAGGAAGCTAACCGTTAGCCCAGCTAATCCCTGATAACCATGACTAATTACAAAAATGTGCACACATAAATAGTAATGTTTGTCCAATCATTGGTTTTATAAACTTTACAAACATCAGATTAGTCTAAACGGTGATATAGTGACATGAAAAATGAGACATAAAGAGAAACTCTCGTCCGTCACTATTGTTCTCATGCTGGTTTTCTACCCGGAAGTAGTTGTAAACAACAAGGAGATTCGTCCTATTGAACTAGCTCTTACTCTTCCTCCTTCTCCTCCTTCCTCCTCTTCCTCCTCCTCCTCCTCCTCAGTCTGGCCCGTGTGGGGAAGGTGGGCCCTGTGATTGGTCAGTACGTGGACAGTCAGTGGTCGTTGGCCAGTTTCACGGTTCCCGCCGAGTGCGCCTGCATCTGTGCGTTTGGAAAGAACACATCCAAGAACGTCAACTCCGTCATCGGTGAGGCGACACACAGACACACACACTAGGGATGGGCATTTCGAATAATTTTCTAACCGAGTAACCTAACCTGGTGTTACCCGGGTAACCGAATACCGTAATAAAAAACGGTCAGAGCGCAGCAGGGGGAAATAAATGCGCTCTGTCCGTCAGACAGTCCGCATCACTGACACACAGCGTTGTCAGACAAAATATCAGGTGGATAATAAGAGTCGAGATGGAGTTTAAGATGCACATACGGGGCATGTGTGCATCTTTATGCTGCGGCTGCCTCGGAGGAGAACACTTTTTTTTTTCTTTTTTTTAAAGCAGAAGTAAGTGGTCCGGTGGTTTTGGCTAATGCTGCGTTCGAGGCAGGCTTTTGAAACCGTAAGTTACAGCTTCAAGTCACAACTTACGACTTTGTAGCGTTCCAGGTAACCCGTAACTCGTGTTTTTCCGACCTGTTTTACCTGTGAAAGTCACTATAACGGCCACTCATAACTTCCGACCGGTGAAGTCGTACCAGATCGAACTGGTACCACTTCACAGGTCGGAAAAACACGAGTTACGAGTTTCCTTGAACGCACCATAACAGTCCTCGTCCCTACGTCGCCACATTCACGGCGTCCCTTGGCTGCACACACAGCCCTGCATGCCGTTCTCTCTCCTCATTGGATAAAAACTGTAGGATACGATAAATGTTTTCTCCTGGGCTCAGAGCAGAGCAGAGTGACTGACAGACCCGTGTTTCAGACCAAACACTCTATAGAAGTGATTGCTGTCGGAAGATATAACTATTTAAGACTTATATTAACACAAAAATATCGCTTACTTCTGCTTTAAATCATTAGCGGTGCTTATTTATTAGTCCACACTACATTTTGGTGCCTTCGGTCCTCTCTGCCTCGCATCGTCTCAGGAAATAACTGGGAAGGTTTCAGAATGTTTGTAAACTGAAAGCAGCAGATTTTCTACCAGACTTGATGACACCTGTCGTCTCCCTCCCGACTCGTTAACGCCGAGGGAACCACCACAGATTATTGTAAAAGGTTTGAAAGTTCGAGGCTCGATCCAAAAACGCTTTCACACAGCAGGAAATCACGTTGCTTGATCTGAAACTGTTTAACACGACAAAAAGCTGAACCACGGCTGATGATGTAGTTTGATCCGATGCTAGACTGTTGCTCTAACGTGCCGTTTTTTTAATCCTAGGTTAACCGGGTAATAATTTATAACCGAGTAGCAGATTGCCTACTCGGGTACTCGAGTACTCGGGTAACCGTGCACATCCCTAACACACACACACACACACACACACACTCCTCCTCCTCCTCTTCCTCCTCCTGATTCGTTTCCATCCCTCTCTCTCCTGCAGCGATCTGTGTGGACGGGACTTTTCACAAATACGTCTTCACCCCCGACGGAAACTGCAACCGAGAGGCCTTCGACGTTTATCTGGACATTTGTGACGACGACGACTTCTGAGGAAGAGGAAGATGAGGAGGAGGAGGAGAGAGGAAGAGGAGGAGGAGGAGGAGGAAGAGGAGTTGATGATGATGAGTTGGAGGCGTGTGGACGAACACGGACTCGATGATGTGTTTGTATCCGTTGTTTCTCTTTCTCTCATCGTGTAGCAGAGAGGATGTAAATACAGTTTCCTGTCGGCCCTGTGGCCCCCAATGCATCATGGGTAAAAAAAACAAAAAACAAACCGTGAGACGACACACATTGGTTAATTGAAGTCTGTGTTTTTATTTCTGTAAAAGACACAAATCAACAGAAAGAAAGAGGAATAAAGGTAGAAAAAAAGATCAATAATCAATAACACGAGGAGGTTCACGTCACTTCCTGTTTGTCAGACTGAAAATAAAAACGTTTTTTTTGTTAAATCTGATTCACCTGTCGTTTGTTCGAACTAAAATCAGCTTCATTTATTGTAGGTGAATTAAAAAAACAACACATTTTCCTCTGTAGTTCGTTTCCATAGCGGCCGAACCGCTGGATGTTCCCGTGCAGATGTTGCTCCAGATGTGTCCTGTCCTACTCTTTATTATTGAAAATGTTGCCGACTCGTTCTGTCACTTTGACATTTTCTGCTCTTCTACATTTTGGTTTTACAGCCTCTTGTCATTTCACTGAGTGCGACGCCGGTTGAATTGAATGTCACGACCGTTGAGTCACCTGATTAAAACCAACCTGCAAAAACAATATGACACATTGTTAATGAGGCGTGGGGCGTTCACTGTCAGGGGGTGCAGTAGGAAACTGCAGCTCGTTCAAATCCCATGTTGTAATGAACTTTTTTATCTCATAACTTCATTTTTAATCATAATTTTCACTTTTACTTCACAATTACAACTCTATTCTTCATAAGTTTGCCATCTCAACTCACAATTATCACTTTCAACAACATCATTTGTCATTATCACATCATATTCTAATATAATTTGACTTCTCATGGCCAAGGCTAAAGTTTAATCTTAATAGTTTTTTCTCTTTTCTGACTGTGAGTCACCTGATTAAAAACAACATTGTTAATAAGTCGTGAGGCGTTCACTGTCAGGAGGGCGCAATAGGAAACTCCACCTCGTTCAAATCACATGAAGCGTCATCTTTTAGTGTTTTTTTTAACAGATGTGAAGAAAATTGCTGCCAGTAAAAGGAAAAAAAAGACAGGATTTTGTATTTTATGTTGTAATTAACTTTTTATCACATAACCTCATTTTTTAAAATCATAATTTTCACTTTATTTCACAATTACAACCCTATTCTTCATAAGTTTGACGTCTCAACTCACAATTATCACTTTCAACATCATCATTTTCACTTCACATGTCATTATCACATCATATTCTAATATATTTTGACTTCTCATGGCCAAGGCTGAAGTTTAATCTTGATTTTTTTTTTTCTGACTGTGTGAGTCACCTGAATAAAAACAACCTGCAAAAAATGTGATTCACTGTTAATAAGTCGTGAGGCGTTCACTGTCAGGGGGTGCAATAGGAAACTCCAGCTCATCTTCGTCATCTTTTTGTGCATTTAATTGAAGAAAATTGCTGCCAGTAAAAGAACTTCATCATTTTTTACCATATTTTTTACTTTATTTCACAATTACAACCTTTTTCCTCATAATTTTGACATCTCATCTCATAATTATCACGTTCAACTTCATAATTTTCACTTTTTATGTCATTATCACATTAACATTCTAATATATTTTGATAGTCTAATCTTAATAGATTTTTCTCCTTTCTGACTGTGAGTCACCTGATTAAAAACAACCTGCAAAAAATATGATAGCCTACACTGTTACAGTAATAAGTCGTGAGGCGTTCACTGTCAGGGGGGCACAATAGGAAACTTAAACGTCTTCAAATCACATGAAACGTCATCTTTTTGTGCATTTTTCTGCCAGTAAAAGAAAAAAAACAGACACAGCATTATGTATTTTATGTTGTAATTAACTCTTTTTTTCATAACTTCATCATTTTTACCATGGTTTTCTACTTTATTTCACAATTACAACCTTTTTCCTCATAATGATCATGTTCAACATCATGATTTTCACTTTTTATGTCATTATCACGTCATATTCTAATATATTTTGACTTCTCAAGGCCAAGGCTAAAGTTTAATCTTAATACAGTATTTTTTTCTCTTTTCTAACTGTGAGTCACCTGATTAGAAAAACCCTGCAAAAAACATGATACACTTTTAATAAGGCATGAGGCGTTCACTGTCAGGGGGTGCAATGGGAAATCACATGAAACAACATCTTTTTGTGCATTTTTTAAAAGAACTTCATCATTTTTTACCATAATTTTCACTTTATTTCACAATTACAACCTTTTTCCTCATAATTTTGACATCTCAACTCATAATTATCACTTTTAACATCATGATTTTCACTTTTTATGTCATTATCACATCATATTCTAATATATTTTCACTTCTCATGGCCAAGGCTTAAATTTTAATCATAGTTTTTTCCCTTTTTTTGGCAGAAATGAGCTTCAGTACAATTTCCCAAAAATATTCAGGCATCAAGATGAAGATGTTGCTCGTTAGCTCGTTGTTATTGTCCATTATCTGTGACACAAACAAACTGCGGAGCCTCTGATCCGACGCCTTTTGTCTCCTTTAGAGTCAAACATCCTGAGTCTTTGTCCTGCTGCACTAATGAGCTGCAACACACACACACACACACACACACACACACCTGGTCCATTCACCTCCCTGTCATCAAAGACACAAGATTAAAGACACAAACACAAAGAGACTGTGTTGTTCAGTCTCAGGTCACAAACAGAGGAAACTAATAAACTCTTAACGAGCAACGATGAGTTAACGAGTTCAGATCCAACAGGAACAAATCATCACATTCCACCTGTTTCTAAATAGGGGAGAGTGGGGTAAGATGAGTCAGTGGGTAAGTTGACCCACCCCTTGTTTCTAGGAAACTATAGGAAAAAATGAGCATGTAACCAAGTATTAGGGAGGCTGACATCATTTCATGGAGTCTGTGAAGATCAGAACCACGTGAGTGAAGTGGTTTAACATTTATCACCAAAAAATCATTTTTCACTCTCGAGAGTGAATTTTGTCGATCATAAGTTTCATGAGAATTGTGTTTAGACTAAAAGAGATGATTGCAAATGTGTTTTATACATGGGTTGTGGTATCTATGAGCTACAACATGAGGTAGTAAACTTAGCATGAAACTGCACCATTTTAGCTGTGAGAGCAATAAACCCAAGCTAAGGCAGCTGTGGGGTAAGTTGAGCCACCTATCCTATACACTTAATGAATGTATTTTGGCTGTATATGTCCAAATGATTAAATCAAGATTCTGTATGTTTGTGATTACAGTAAGTATGTTCCTATAAACAGGAAAAGTTGTTTATAGTGAGGCCAAACTTTACTTTCAAAGAAAAATCTCTGGGATTCTTCCCAAGATGCCACGTAATCACAAAACTCCCCAAATCTCAGTGAGTTGGTGGCTCAGCAGGAAGTCCCTGCAGTTTGTGTTCACCTGCAACCTGGACAGATGAAATATTAAGTAAAGGGGGAGGTAGGAGATGGATGGAAGGAAAGAAGGGGGGGTTGATCAATTTACCCCACTCCTATGGTCACACAAGACCACTTTTTTTGAACATGCTATATTTTAAAAACAGTCATATTTACACTCATTCTGTTCATTTGTAGGGATGCAAAACATCCTGAAATATATGCAGATGTGTTAGTTAGGAACACAACTATAATTGTCTTGATGTAGTGATCCTGAATACAAAAAGTGGCTCAACTTACCCCACTCTCCCCTAATTAAACTTTGTTTTTTCTCTTCACTGGATTTAATCAATTAATAATAATGAAACGATGAAATGAAATGAGACGAATCTGTGTCGGTTTTATTCCAGCTGACTGAACTGAACTCAGCTCCACCTGTCTCACAGCAGCAGCTTGATGCTTTTATTGTGAAAAGCCCAGTTGTTGTGCAGCAGGTTTCATTAAGACTCAGAGTGAAGCTTCATTTCCTGCTGTTGTTGTTTCCCGCGTCGCTCAGAGAAGCTCAGAGTTCATCACCGGTTTGATTTGTCCTGTAACGAGCTCATCAAAACAACATCATTAATAAACCTGATAGTTTCTTTTTCTCTGGAACAAGCTGCAGGTGGATTATTGATGCTGCAGCGCCACCTGCTGCTCATTCTCTGTGTCCACATCCACAGTTATTATAAACCTGACCAAGACAATAAACTCTTCTTGTTCCTCTTTTAATTGTTTTTAATGAAACTTTCTGTACAGTTCACCTCCAATCATATTATTGCCACAACTAATTATTATGTTTTATTATTAATCAGTAATATTTAACTTCCATAATCAATCATAACAATGATAAATTGTAAACTCAACACATTATGTTACATAATAAGCAGATCATAAGACAATTCTAAGCGTCTATTTATTTCTAATATTTGCTAACAGTTGTATTTAGACCTGATAATATCACAGTTGTATTTTCATGTGAGGCGAGACACTAAACACTGCTTTTTCATGCACTGATTGAGACATGTATAATATGATGTCTTCTTTCAGAAAAGTATAAAGAAATGGTAGAAAATCCACATTAAGGTTTTTATTTTACTTCATTTTGTCTTTCGTCTGTAGATTTCTCCTAAATTCACCAAAAGTTAGTCTGACCCATGTCACGTCAGGTGTCGTTGTAAAGCTCTCTCTCCTGAACAATGATGTGTCATTTTCTCTGTATCTGCAACCAATTGTAAAAGTACGATTTACATTAACAATCTTTGGAAAAATGAGTTTTGTGAGCTAGAAATCTCCACTTCAGCAGCACTTACAGACACCAAACCTTCCACTTTGATCCCTTTCTATATCCTGAAGGTTTTTACAGAGGGGATTGTTGATATATCATTCACAGCCTCATTTATACAACATTTTATTACTAAAAACATGGAGACATTTGATTTTTTTTTAGGGCTGGTGACAGTATTTTCTCATTTACAGAGTGATAAAAAGAGATATCCAAAATCCTCCTCTGTAAAAACTTCTGACTCTAATAGGTCAACAAAATAAAACAAGGATTTTGAAAGTAGCTTTATCCATTGTTCAGATTTCTGTTCTGGAAATGTATGCAAATTAGTGCATATTTAATTAGATATTGCCTCATTTACATATTTAAACATAAAGTTTGACAAAACTTGTAATACAAAAAATATTTGTCTTAATGTGAGTGATAAACTTGGGAAGTTTCATGGTGATATCTGTTTAGTATATTTTTCCCCTATTCACCTGTAGTGTCTCACCTTAAGACGAACATGAATAACTTAACACTAGAGACTTGTATTATTATATTATAATGAGTTATAAACTTTATTAATGTAACTTATGTCCAATTTCAGTTTTTTTTAATAAGCTGTCTGATAAAATCTTAGAAAACTGAGACAACAGAAACGACTTCCAACGTCTCGTTTCATCTGCAGCAACAACAAAAACAAAAACTCATGTAAATATTTCAAAATGGCTGATTGATTTCCTGTCCATTGGTTGATTGGTTGATCAATTAACAGCTTATTCTGGTACAATTCATCTTTTATTTTCACACAGGAAGTACAAAGTTCCCTCCCTCCACTTAAAACAGTGGCTTTCCCTTCTTCCTGTTTTCACCTGCAGGATTTATGACATCACAACTATGTAGCCAATCAGAGCCCAGGATGAAACTTATAGTAAATTACATAGTAAATTTACAAATTCTTCTTCAAAGTTGTTACATAAATCTAATTAAACAGAGATGTTTAAGTAAATAAAAACTTCTTCTCGGCTCCAGATGAACGAGACAAACTCAAACAGGAAGTGGCTGTTCCAGCTGCCGCTCGTCTCCTCGGTGACGCGGCTGCTGCAGGCGTCTCTCACCTCACCTGAGACAACGAGTCCACGGATCAGAGATAAGAGTCCTGGATGAAGCGTCTGTGGAGCTTCACTGGGAAACGGGAGGTCCGAACATCTCCATGGTTTCCATGACGAGGGACAGATGATCCAGAAACGAGTTCACGGACACTCGGAGGATTCGAGCTTCGTCTGCGCTCCACTTCCTGAGACACAGAGAGAGAGAGACAGAGAGCGGGGACAATAAAGTCAACTTAACTTAAAGGGGTAGTTCACCCAAAAACTCCCCCTCATGTGGACTAAGGGCTGGGAGAAGTTTCAGAGTCCTCCGTGGCTTCTCTGAGTTACAGGGGGTCTCGGCGTAGCAGTGCATGTCCATATGACGGTTGCAGATGGATACCAACTGTCTTCGTAACAAAAAGACACACCAAAAAACATCCAAATACCTCCATGCTGCTCGTATGTAATGTCCGTCTTGTATTGAAGCCCTGAAATGCGAAATTGTCCCAAAAAAAATTAAATAAGTCTATATTTCAAACTTGTTTTGTAGCGGAAGCTCCTTGGACGAACCGGAAAGAGGAGCTTCGAGAAGCTTCCGCTACAAACAAGCTTGAAATATAGACTTATTTAATTTTTTTAATTTAAACTTTCCTTGTATCCTACAACCTTTATCCAATGAGGAGAGAGAACGGCATAAAGGGGCAGTCCTCTCTGTGTGTGCAGCCAAGGGATGCGCGTGAATGTGGTGACGTAGGGACGAGGGCGGGGACTGCTAACTCCATCTGCTGACAGGAAGTTAGACAAAACCACCGGATCGCTTACTTCTGCTTTAACCTCTTCATGCCGAGGCCATTTTTGGCAATTTCCGTCTGTTTTTGTATCACTGCAATTAAAGCTTTATAACCACAGAAGTACTAATCCCGCAACTATGGTTTATGGCTTAAATGAAAGAAAACATTTGTCCCTTTACATCTATATCTATAAAATATTGAATTGAGTCATTCCATAAAAAATTGGGCTTCTGAAAATACATTTTATTTTTGAAAAAAAAAAAAAAAAAACTAGTTTGAAATTTTTGGTGAAAAGGTGATATTTCTAAATCCTAATTATAAAACAGGTTGAATTTTACATATATGGTTCACACACTCCCTGTCCACATGTGTACCAAATTTTAGGTTGATATGTAAAACTACTGAGGCACTATAGAGTTTTTCCAAAGAGTGTCCCTTGGCGATCTCCAGTGTGCCAAACCTGTCCAAAATTGTCCAATTTGGCTAAAATGCACACTGCAAGATTTTAGTGAGATTTTTTTTTCCAACAGATAACCTATTGGGGCCAATCACATACTTGATGGCTTTTAGGAACACTAGTTACATAAGTAAAATGCCATTTGAAAATGTAATTTAGGGGGATGAATATTTGGTGTCCAAAACCATTAATGTAACTTCTGTCCAGTTGAAGAGTTATTATTCTTTTATAAACTCTCCATCTGATAAAATATTAGAAAACTGAGTCGACAAAAAAACAAAAGCTCATGCAGGGACAGAGTGTCTGTGTCTTTGTGTGTCTTTGTGTGTCTTACACCGACAGCGTGCAGCCCGACAGCGTCAGCTCTTTACTGATGCCGCCTTTCCTCGGCTCCCGGTCCGGAGACAGAGAGCGCAGAGCGATGTCCGCCTCCCGGGACGACGGGAACGGGACGTCCAGAGAGCTGCAGGACCGGGTCAAGGACGACAAAAAACATCTTTCTTTCTTCTTTTTTTTAAGTATTAATGTGTGTGGTTTATTTATTTCTCTTTTTTTAATTTCATCTGGTGTATTTTTAGTTCTTTTTAATGTCTTGTGTGTGTAAAGGTGATTGTTGAGACCTGTCAAAGACTAATGCAGGTCCAGCTTTATTCGGGGACTTCAAATTACAGTCTGTGGGGGTCTGCACATCTACTAAACTAGCTTTATTCTTTTTCACATTTTTGTAGTTTGCATTTATCATCTTAATGTTTGTGTTTTGTCTCTTGTACGTTCAGTTAGTCTGTAACTGTGTGTTTGCTGCTGCTGCCTATCCGGTAGCTACAGATCTCTCTTGTAAATGAGATTTTACCTGTATAAATAAAGGTTAATAAATAAAAATGAAAAATAATTTCTGTTACCCTTTGGTTTCAGACAAATAAAGTTTCTATTCTATTCTTGCAGTTGTTTTCTGAATCAATCTTTGATCTCTGAGAAGTCAGAAAATCAAGAAAACTTTACCAGAATCTGCAGTAAAGTTTCTTGATTTGCTCTTTTGAAACTCAGAGATCTTCAGTTTAAAACCAGAACAATGTTCATATCTCAGATTTTATCATTTATTTTATAGAAAATAACTAAAGACAGGCTTTTATTTCAATGACTAATCAATTATTTGACCAATTTCCACAACCATTTCTATGTAATAAATCACAGTTTTCCAGAATCTGATGTTTGATATGAACATTAACTAAAGCTCACAGTCTCTTACTGAAGGATTTTATTCATCCTAAAGCTGCCACCTGATTGGCTAATTACTTATAATAGTATAAATAACCAGATGTTTCTAATAAAGTGCTCTGTCTGTATCCATTCACTCCGGTTTATATCTGCAGAACTTCACTGATAATTCACATGTTTTTACTTTTCTCCACTATCACAGTGATTCAGTTCCAGTTTCTGAACATCCCTGATAAAACTACAAACAGGAAGTATCTACAGCTCCATCGGCTCTCTCATGTTCCTGAACATAAACAAACTGGTTAAAAACACACGTGTGTTGATTTGCAGCTCGAGAGAAACCGCAGAAACTTCAGCTGCTGTTGAACCGTCTCAGTCTCTGTCGGTGTTTTATGAATTAAAGTCGAAACAGAAAATAATAATCTAACTTTCTGACATAAATAAAGCTCAAACATTAAAACCCGCCGCTGGTTTTAAAGGATACAACTCCAGTTTTCCTGTTTCGTGGTTTGTTTCTCCGCCTGTCGCCGCCATCTTGCTTGTTTTCTTTGACGGGGACCGGACCGGAAGTCGACGACGTTCTTCTTCCTGTGCGTGATGACGCACTTCCGCCACCTAGCGGCGCAGTGCGGTAATACACGGTAATACAACAGGGGAAATACAGCTAGAAATGTAAAATAAATCTTCTTTACTTCAATGTTTTTTTTAAATATATATACATATATATATATATATATATTTATACATGGTAAGCATAAACTCTTTGTATATTTATATATATATATATATTTTTTTTTTTTCCCCTGGCACAACAGTATTGTTCTGTACATAAATGTTAATAAAGTAAAAAAAAAAAAAATCCCTAAATCAAAAAAAAAGAAAAAAAGAAATGTAAAATAAGTTTTTTTTCCCCACAAACTTTATTGTGAATTTCAAATACTTATATAGGCTCTCAATAGGAACATATATTGCATTGTTTTTTCTTTTTCTTTTTTCACAAGGCTTCAATTTTTATAAACAAAACCTGCAAGGCTTTATATAGCCTAACAGAAAATAAATACGGTAGCCTACATGAGAAAATAAAAAATGTAAACACAAATCAGGCACTTTATTTCATTGAGACTCTTCACAGTTCAATATTGCATTCATTGCATTGCAGTTTCCACCATTTTATAAATTTTCACATGTTCGTAATATTAAGGAACTAAAGTGTTTGTTTAACTAATTCTTAAACCACACTATTGTAAGAGTGGATACCGCATTTGCAGATCTGATATTTTTGGGGATAAATGTAAAATAAGATCAAATCAGAGCAGGGCAGTGATGTAGACAGAGGTGGGATTTATTTTATTAAAATGAACAATGTCACAATGTAAAAACATTATTTTAGGAGTGAAAGTCATGATTTCTAATTCTTATCAGTAGGTAAATATACGAAGCACCAAAAGTAAAATTCACCCATAGTCTGATGTAATGTTATCTTTTGCACAGAATAATAGGCCTATAATTTGAAACAGTTATTGAAATATTCCCTAATAATTGGACCCATATTGTTTATTTTCAGTCTTTCCACTCTCTTTACAAAAACAAGTTTAATTTCAGACCTGCTGTCTGGGCTTCTCGTTGCTTTTCTGTTGCATCATCTGAATTCTGCATCTCATTAAAAACACATAACGTAAATCACATTGTTTTTCAGATGATATTTTTTGCAGCTCTTTTTTGGCTTTCAGTATAAAAGAATAGAGTGACTTTTATTTTGTAGTAGCCTAGTAGTGCTGTCAAACTCAGCTGTGCCTCCATCCTCTCAGGCTCAGTCTCTCTCTCACTCACTCTGTCTCTGTTTCATTCATCGCTGTTGCAGCTCTTCTCTTTATCAGGACCATGACGTCGACTCTAAGTGTCTGTTAATGAATTTCTTCTAATTATTGATCACTTTATTAATCTCTGCGCTCTCCGATCTGATCGATCCACATCTGCTGCTCTGCTTCTCCCGCCGAACTCCAGCTGGTCCAGCAGCGGATTGACGGTCGGTCCGGTCCCTCGCACTGAACAAGTGAGTAGCTACATGATCGATCTGTGATTATTGATGAAAAAAAAAAAATCTGATGCTCTCAGTTGGATTTTTTTTTACTGGATCTTTAATGGGACAAATTTAGCTCAGAGTTCAGAACAGGACTGAGAAATGAGACCAGAAAACCTCAAACACAAGAGCTGCATTGATCCAGCTCATTAACACCATGAACAATCCGGAAAATCGATTTATTTATCATTGAAAAGTGAAATCAGTCCGTGTAGAGGCTGACTGTTACATCACTAGATGTTTATGACTTGTGCATTAATGTGTCAGCAGCTTTTTACTGGTGTAATTAGAGCTTTAATTATTGAAAGTACAGATTTTCCCTATGCACTGATTATTGTCTCCATTAACTCAGCTGATTTACACTGATTTTGTAGGTAAAAAGAAATTAAAATGTGTCTTAGGTGCAATAAAAATATAATATTTCCCTCTGAAATGTGTTCAGTGGTTCATGAAAAGAAAAAATACACAAGTTTCTCAACAGCACTTGAGTTAATTGGGAATGTGGAGGTAATAAATGTGTGAATAAATTACACTGTGAGTGGGTCACTTAATGACTCCAGAGGAGAACAGGGAAATAATGCCGATGTTGCAGTGAAATTAACTGAAGTATCGTCAGGACTGGTGTTGTTTCTGGGGGAGGAAACATTAGACGACAGAATAAAAAGGGCTTAAAGGGATAGTTCACCCAAAATTGAAATTTCACTTATCTACTCACCCTCATGTGGACTAAGGGCTGAGAGAAGTTTCAGAGTCCTCCGTGGCTTCTCTGAGTTACAGGGGGTCTCGGCGTAGCAGTGCATGTCCATATAACGGTTGCAAATGGATACCAACTGTTTACGTAACAAAAAGACACACCAAAAAACATCCAAATACCTCCATGCTGCTCGTATGTAATGTCTGTCTTGTATTGAAGCCCCGAAATGTTTTGTAGCGGAAGCTCCTCTTCCTGGTTTGTCAAATTTGGACGAACCAGGGTCCGTCCTCTTCCCAGTTCATCCAAATTTGACGAACCGGGAAGAGGAACTTCGAGAAGCTTCCACTAAAAAACAAGAAATATAGACTTATTTAATTTTTTTCGGGACAATTTCGCATTTCGGGGCTTCAATACACACTAAAAAGTGTTGGGTTATTTCTGTAACCCAATTTCTGGGTTATTGGTGTTGGGTTAAATTGTTGGGTTATTTTTCCAGGGTGTAACCCATTTTCTGGGTTATAGGGCTATGAATTTAACCCAATTCCTGGGTTGTTCAAGTAATTGGGTTACTTTTCAGTGAGTGACCCATTTTTTGGGTTAAGGGTTGGGTTATTCTGTGACGTAACCGGCCGGTTCATTTGAAAAATGCTGTCTCCACCCACCACCACAGCTACCTGTGGAGATCCGTTATTTACTCTTTTTTTATGTGATGCCGGAGCGCTATCACAACCGGAAAGCTGCTCTGTTGGAGACAAACCCTCACGCTCCATCATATTGCCCCCAGCCAAAGAGACATGGGTTAATTTTATTTGCCCCAGCTTCAGTCGGCAAAGTCTGACTGCTTCAGCTACAAGGGTCCATGCACCGCTGGACTGGACTTTCTCAGGCTGGATCGATACCAACTGTCCGTGGCAAAGCTACAGATAAACTGTAAGTATTTTAAAATGAATATATTTGTGTTACTTTGGCGCATGAGCTAGGCTAACGCTAACAGTGGATGTGTGAGGATGAGCTACATGCTGCTGCCGCATGTTAATGCAAAAAAAGAGAAAAGAGTTAACAACGCTAGTAGTTTATCAGTCATGGATAAGTTTGGAGTCAATTAACGTTAGATGTGGAGATTTCCTCCTTCTAAAATAGCCTGTGTTTGATGCTAAATGCTAACAGGGTTCACAACTGATGTTCACTCAGAATAAGCCACTGACCCCACGGGGGCTCACCTGCCGTGGAGAGTGGGTCAGTGGCTCACAGCCGGTGGTGAAGCACCGTTCATGGCTGGTCCTCTGCTGTCAGCATTATGTGTTGTTGTTCAGGTTAGCATGTTGTGCTAAAAGAAAACCTGTTTTATGTTCAGCTTTTGTTTGGCAAACAGGCAGTTTTTTGTGTGTATGTCTGGATGTTACTACCTCTGTATTACCAACTACTGTAGCATGAGAGACCAGACCAGAGAGTAAACTGTGTGTACTGTAGCCTAATGTTATACTGTTTTGTGTTTTCTAATCAGAGTAAAGTATGTGGAAGCTAGCACATGGAGAGAGACAGTCTGAAGAGGAGCCTTGCTCTCTTGGAGGAGCGGCCTCCCGAAGTTCCCAACGGAGGGCAACATCACACATTACTGTAAAAGGTATTTGTTACTCTGTTTATGGAGAAGTGGGAAAATACACCAGGCTAAAAATGTCCTTGGTCCGATATCCATGAAGTAGAGCATGAGTTACGGCAATTTTGTTTTCAACCACTGTCTATTTGAACATACAATTTTGTACCATCCCTTGTACACCTTTTTAACACTACAAAATAATTTCACCTTCTCCACAGCATGGTGCAGCTGGAGAATGCAAGGCAGCCAACTTTGCAGGAATGTGGCATGGCCAGCAAACTGATTTGTCTTCAGCATTATCAACACTAAGCAGTGAGTACATTTGTAAATTGAATCATTAAATAGATAAAATTGAGTTATGACTGATAAAAATCTTCCTCATTGTTCTTTGTCTGCTTATACAGAGGATCATGCCAGTCCACAGTAAACACCTGATTGAGACCCTGGGAATCTTCCAGCAGAAACGACACCACCTGCTCAAAGTTACAGTTTCCTGAACATCGCACCATGCTACTGTCCCACCTGTCTTCAGTCAAGTCTGGACCAATGACTCTGACACCAGTCTTATCAGGGTTAATCACAGGTAAGCAGTGGTTTAGTTGCCAAATGCCAAAAAAAACATTTTTAATAAGTTTATACAGCAGTGTTGAACCAAATGTGGTGACTGTCTGATTGTTTGAGGAGATGCATCTGTATTTAGGTTAGCTTAGCTAGCTCATTGGAGCAACAGATTGCTGAGTTTATCTCTGTGTGGGCATCATGCTAAGGTACTGCATCAATCTAACTTTTGCTATGTTTCTGTTTTCTGAATGCAGAGAGGATCATGCCAGTCCAAACACCTGATGAACAACAAGAGTCTCATGCAGAGTTGGTGACTGCGAATCCTTGAAGTTCCAGTTTCCCAGAACACCGTGTTGAGCACCCTACAGCCAAGACTGCGCTATTGACTCATTACTCTTGATCAACCAAGGGCAAGTGGCTAATTTTATTATGATGTTAATTTTCTTTCACCATGGATTATCCTTCATATATGGACACATGCTGTTTTTTCAAGATCTCAACACTGTGTACTGGACAAGGTATTGGAGCAGTCCTGTTTTTCACATAATGTGTAAATGCAAAAAGAGTTTATTTCAGTTTATCAATGATGTTCTACTCTGGTTCACAATGGTCTTAGTTTGTGATATCATTTAAGGATAAGCAGTTGCTGCCTGTTAAATCTATACTGACAAACTGTAATTCCTCATGTGTTGTACCATATTTGTTATGGTAAAATTCTGGCAACCACGGCTGTTGGTAAGTTACTGTAAAGTTGAACTTTGCAATAAAATTCTGTGCTGTGCTATATCATACTGTTTTACCTGTTTTTTCACTGAGAAACACTGTAATTATGTTAAAAGTGTATATTATTTTTATTTTTTTTACAAGCGTTTACTTTTAATAGGTTTATATTAAAACATAAGATAATCAATCGAGGAAGTTTCCTTTCTCTTTTAAAGAGGTACTAATGATAAGTAATTGTACTTGAAGGACCACTTAACCACTTTTCAATCTAGGTCTGCAGGGAGCGCTCCAAACTTGTTAACCAGTGACACCACTGCCATTTATTTCTGTGACAGTGGTGTCACTTGGTAGAAAAGTTTGGAGCACTCTCTGTAGTTTTTAACAACCCAACATTTGGGTTAAAAAAAATAACCCAACATTAACCCAAATGTTGGGTTGAATAAGGACCAACCCAACATTTGGGTTAATGTTGGGTTATTTTTTTTAACCCAACTTTTGGGTTGAATTATTTAACCCAAGAGTTGGGTTATGTTAACTACAACATTGGGTTATTTTTAACCCAACTATTGGGTTGAGCAAGCACTTCATACACGACCCAATAGTTGGGTTAAAAATAACCCAATGTTGTAGTTAACATAACCCAACTCTTGGGTTAAATAATTCAACCCAAAAGTTGGGTTAAAAAAAATAACTCAACCTGTTGGGTTAAAATAACCCAAATGTTGGGTTGGTCCTTATTCAACCCAACATTTGGGTTAAAATTGGGTTATTTTTTAACCCAACTGTTTTTAGTGTGTACAAGACGGACATTACATACGAGCAGCATGGAGGTATTTGGATGTTTTTTGGTGAGTCTTTTTGTTACGAAGACAGTTGGTATCCATTTGCAACCGTTATATGGACATGCACTGCTACGCCGAGACCCCCTGTAACTCAGAGAAGCCACGGAGGACTCTGAAACTTCTCCCAGCCCTTAGTCCACATGAGGGGGAGGAGATAATGAGTGAAATTTAAATTTTGGGTGAACTATCCCCTTAACACTGTCACATTTACATTCACAGGTCATTCATCTCAAACAGCAACTACTTTTTTTCTGCACATGTATATTTCCTGAGTCTTCACCCTCACCCTCCTTCGTCTCTTGTGTTCATGGCAGTGTCCAAAAACGGCGGCACGCTGCGGGACCTGCAGCTGGCCCTGCAGCTGAAGATCGAGGAGCTGCGGCAGAGAGACGCCCTCATCGACGAGCTGGAGCTGGAGCTCGACACCAAGGACGATCTGATCCGACAGCTGCAGATCGAGCTGGACAGACACCGCCGCACCTCGCAGATCACAGTCGGCTCTGCAGACACCGCCAGCACAGGTGTGTCGGCGCAATTATACCCCATCTGCCAAGTTCAAGTGGTAGCAGAGTGTCAGAGAGGTGGAGAGGGGTGGGGGGTGGGGTGGTGTTACAGCTTTTACACCTGCTAACTGGTGTAAAACACAGATCACAGAGTCAGGACACGACTTGTGGTTTTAAGTTGATGCTTTTAGACACTGAGAAAACAAGTGTAGAATAAAGGATCAGTTTGTTATTCAGTTACATCAAAGGTAAGGTAAGGTAAGATAGGGTAAGGTAAGGTAATGTAAGGTAAGGTAGGGTAAGTAAGGTAGGTAAGGCAAGGTAAGGTAGGGTAAGTAAGGTAAGGTATGGTAAGATAAGGTAAGGTAAAGTAATGTAGGGTAGGTAAGTAAGGTAGGGTAAGGTAAGGTAAGGTAAGATAAGGTAGGGTAAGATAAGGAAAGTAAGGTATGGTAAGTAAGGCAAGGTAAGGTAGGGTAAGGAAGGTCAGGTAGGGTAAGTAAGGTAAGGTAAGCTAGGGTAAGTAAAGTAAGGTAAGGTAAGGTAAGGTAAGTAAGGTCAAGTAAGGTAGGGTAAGTAAGGTAAGATAAGGTGAGATAAGATAAGATAAGGTAAGTAAAGTAAGGTAAGGTAAAGTAAGGTAAGGTAAGGTAGGGTAAGTAAGGTAAGGTGGGGTAAGGTAGGGTAAGTAAGGTAAGGTAGGGTAGGGAAGGTAAGGTAAGGTAAGTAAGGTAAAGTAGGGTAGGTAAGGTAAGGTAAGGTAAGGTAAGGGAAGGTAAGGTAAGGTAGGGTAAGGTAAGGTAAGTAAGGTAAGGTAGGGTAAGGTAAGGTAATCTTTATTTATTGCCAAGGGGCAAATTGTAGTGCCGCAACAACCACCAATGCACACAGTTCAACGACAATGACAAATACACAAAGGCAAAGGTGATCTGTTCCACTCAGAGTCACGGTTCCTCCAGTGAAACAATCAGAAAGCAGTTTGTGTCCATCAAACCTGTCTTTACACTTTAGGTTGAAACAAACGTCCAATTATCACAATCAAAGCTGGATCACAGCTTTGATTTTGATTGGTCCTCCGTCCTCTATCTTGTGGTCCTCATCCTGTAGAAAGACCCAAAATCCAGCCAATCATCCATCCATTGTCTTCCTCTTCTCCATGGTCGTTGTGGTGAAGTCAGATCTCTCAGATTTTGTCCCAACCGTCACCTCTGTGTAATGACCCAAAGAATGAGGTTGTAGATACAAGAGTTTCCTCTGCAGGGTGACGATCATGTCAACAGGAACCAGTTGATGTGGTTCAGGTATCTAGTTGGGACACGTTCTGGGCAGCTTTAGTAGGAGTTCTTCCAATCTTGTCCAACTGGTAGAAGAGCCAGAACATGCTGAAGACATCTGGTTTGGGATCGCTTCGAGATCCTCAAGGAAGAGCTAGAAGATGTTGATGTAGAGAGGAACCGCTGGACTACTCTGGATGGGTAGATGAAGAACAAGTAGAATCCTCTTTATATTTGCAAAGCTAGAGGGAACTAAAATGATAAATTGTGGAATTGGTCTGGTCTCTCTGGTTGTTTGTAGAAGGAGCAGCGGTCCAATCACCAGGGACGCCTGATGAACCCCAGCGGACCAAGAGACAGGCCATCTCCGCCGAGCCCACGGTGCTGGACCCCTCGCAGCTCACCGACGTGACCCTCACCAGCTACTGCAAGTCCAAAGAGTGAGCACAGACACTACAGACACAACTGACACACACTCACACTGAGCGGTTGTGGTGTTTTTCTGACCTATCGGTGTGTTTGCAGGTCCAGGGAGCTGATCCAGAGAGCTCTGCTGGACAACGACTTCATGAAACACCTGGAACACGGACAGGTGACAGAATAACACATCATTTATAACCATTGATTTATGTTTTGTTTTTTTTATGAACACACCTCACTTTGTTGTGCAGATCCTCACCATCATGGACTGTATGCACCCGACCAGCATCTCCAAAGGCTGCTGCGTGATCCAGGAGGGAGATGACGGCTCCACCGTCTACGTTCTGGAGGGTAAGTTGGCTCAACCAGCCCTGTGATTGGTCGCCACCTCAACAATCACATATGGTCAAACAGAAAAAGACCAAATCTTCATGCTCTATGATCTAAGGAACCAAGAAAATCCTCCTCCTCATTACCCTTTGCACTTTCCATTTTAAACGTTTAATAGATGGTAGAACTGCCACTTTTCAGTCTTTAAGTCGTTTTTAATTAATTCAAGCTAACACATAATTAGTTCTTACTCATTAAAACACAACCCAAACAGCCTGCAGCCATGTGATTCTATACGTTTCTCTCATAGTTTCATGTAACTGAGAAATGAGAGTTGAGATTCTGGTGTGACTGATCTTTTTAATGGCTGAAACGCTATCACAAGCCAACAGGTATTAGAGTCCTCAGACAGACTACTAATTCACTGTGTCCAATGGAAGCTGCATTCAAAGAATGATTGTGTCAGAATTAAGTAACTCAAAGGAATAGTTCACCAATAAATGAAATTCACTGACTCCCCCTCATGCTGATAAATACTCTGGAGTAGTTTTTTATTCCTCAAAGTTCATCTGGACACCCAGGAGGCCGGTTCGTAGTCCAACCAAAACTTTATATGAGAGTAATAGGGCCTGACACAAAAACGTCCATAAAACTACACAAAAAACCCTTTAATATTCTTCCACACTGCTCGTCCACTGCAATCCAAGTGTCCTGAAGGGAGATAGTCCAGAGTTTACCACCAGGCAAATTCAACCCAGGACTGTTTAGGCTGTAAAAATGTCCTAAATGACGTCGTTTCCAGTAAACTCTGGACTATCTCCCTTCAGGACACTTGGATTGCAGCGGACGAGCAGTGTGGAGGAATATTAAATGGTTTTTGTGTAGTTTTATGGACGTTTTTGTGTCGGGTCCTATTACTCTCATATAAAGTTTTGGTTGCACTATGAACCAGCCTTCCGGGTCTCCAGATGCACTTTGAGGAATAAAAAACTACTCCAGAGTATTCATCAGCAGTGTCACTAATGACCAATGACTGAATTTCATTTTTTGGCGAACTATTCCTTTAAGCTTACAACTTCACATTTTTGTGAATAGAAGTTACAATGTGGTTGTGGTTACTAGGCAACAGGAGCCACAGTTTGTGACTCACCAAAAATGACAGAACTGAGCTCATGAGCTGCTGCTGCACTGTCGCCATCTTGGCTCTATCTGACTCCGCCCCCTAATTTCCTGCTGATCCCAAAAAGAGGAGGAGCCAGTGTGCCGTTGAGACTTTGGTTGTCGTTTATATAAAGTTGGACATTTGAACATGTCATTAACACTCAAAGTTTATTTAATTGTTCCTCCACATTAAATATAAACCCTCAGTGACAGCGCTAATGGCCACACACACACACACACACACACAGATCTCCACCGCCACTATTTATTTATCTTGGGTCTGGACTGTTCAGCTCGGTGGGACCAGACTAATCTGAGTGTGTGTGTGTGTGTGTGGGGTGTTGAGTTGGACTGATACAGACCGACAGCCCATTTATCTGAGCGCCGGCAGCAGCAGATTACAAACCGGCCGGAGTAAACAGGTTCATCAGAGACGTGGCGTCGTGACACAAAGTAAAAAAAAAAAAAAAAGAAGAAGCATGAGGAAACTTTGTCCAGTTCAGCCACATGTTCCTGACACGTTCACTTGCTCATCGTAAAAAAATCCACTTCACTCTCAAGGACAAGTCGCTCTTTCACACACTCACAGTGGAAAACAACACTGCTGCTGCTGCTGCTGCTGCTGCTGCTGCTGCTGCTGCTGCTGCTGCTGCTGCTGTCGGCACAAGAGGCGTTTAAACTCACATTGTTCAGTTTAGTCTCTCATCATGTGCTCTGAATGCAGCTCTGGTCTTAAAGCTGTTTCTTTATAATGGGTTTCTGCTCAGCCGGTGTCAGTGTGGATGTTAGCGCATGGATTAGTGTCAGTACAACAAGTCTCTGTTTGAACCTTTGCCCCATTCACTCCAATGAGAAAGAGCCTCTTAAAAGACAATTCCGAGCAAATTCAACTCGGGGCTGTATGTTCCTAACATTTTAGGTCTAAAAGAATGAATCTGAAGATTTTCAGTTTAATTGCTCCTGTTTTGCGGTAGTTGTGTCTGTCCCCGCATCGCCACGGCAACAATGAATGGGAGCGGATGCAAGTTCCGCTGTTTACATCCCTCAAAGCCGCAATTTTTTTCCACAGACAGCATCAGATGGCGACTCAAACATGCACCGAGAAGTTTATTTACTTCAAGCAAGCCGACATTTGTAAAACTAGATCTAATTCAAAGTCTCCCAGAGTCTCACGCGAGACCCAGTTGCCGTGCTCGGTGTGTTCACGTGCAGTGGGAAAGCTACCGTTTGTGTCATAAACACAGGAATATCAACTCTTTACTTGCTTCAAGTAAAAAAAACTTCTCGGCGCATGTTTGAGTAGCCATCTGACGCTGTCTGTGGGAAAAAATGTACACTTGAAGCAAGTCAAGAGTTGATATTCCTGTGTTTATGACACAAACGGTAGCTTCCCACTGCACCTGAACACACCGCAACTTGGGCAAATTGCGGCTTTGAGGGATGGAAACAGCCTCAGCAGCAGAAGTTGCATCCGCTCCCATTCATCGCTGCTGTGGCGATGCGGGGACAGACACAACTACCGCAAAACAGGAGACATTAAACTGGTCTTTAGGTCTTTTAGACCTAAAATGTTAGGAAAATACAGCCCCGAGTTGAATTTGCCCGGAATTGTCCTTTAACATTTGACTGTTACCTCAACAACTACTGGACAGATTCATACGAAACTTTCTACAAACATTCATGATCCTCAGATGACGAATCCCTCTGACTCTGTAGATCCTCTGATGTTCGTCAAGTGTTAAATAAACATTGTAGTTTCATGTTAATACTCAACTTCTTGAGCAAATCTGTTAAAACTCAGCTGCGGTTTGTTTTGTCCCAGTTACTGATGATGATGCATATCGTTAAATAAGTGGTACATGTTTCCTACTACACAACGAGTGATGGAAATGTGAATTTTTTTAAAAACATACTTTGATTTACTTGTCAGCTGGGATCAACTCTAACTCTGCACAGATAAGCCGTACGAACACCTGATGTGTGATGATCTATTTTGAACCACCTTATTTTCTATTCCTCTAACTCATCCTAATTTCCCACTGGGATCAATTAAATATCTGATTCTGATTCTGGAGGAAATGTGTAGGCCTTAATCCTTCACTTGCAGAAAACTTTACAAAGCCATATTTCATATTTTTGCAGAGGTGAAATATTCCCAAACTCTTCCTCAGACTCTTATCTTGGTCTGATGGGATCCATGTGGCATTTTTTTTTGCTCTTGTTGCTTTTTTATTTAGTTGCAGAACTTAAAGGGATAGTTCAACATTGTGGCAAATTTCCCCATTGCCATAATCCCTATAGTCATAGCAGTAGGTTCGTTACGTTTATTTGTCTGTGCATGCTATTTTTAGAACGGCGGAGCAGAGCCGTGAGCTGCTCAGAGCTACGCTACGGAGGCTCATTATGGGATTTCTTGGTTTCCCTCATCAAACTCATCAAATACACAATCCAACAACTCCACAACGCTCTGGTGGACAAGTTGTGACCTGCACATTCACCACGCTATGAGATAATAACACAACGTTACCACACAGAGTTGTTTTAGAGGGAAATACAGAGACTGTTGATGAAAAACTGCCCCTGAAGGCAACGTGCATCAGCGGTTTTGCATGAATTTCCCTCTAAAACAACTCTGTGTGGTAACGTTGTGTTATTATCTCATAGCGTGGTGAATGTGCAGGTCACAACTTGTCCACCAGAGCGTTGTGGAGTTGTTGGATTGTGTATTTGATGAGTTTGATGAGGGAAACCAAGAAATCCCATAATGAGCCTCCGTAGCGTAGCTCTGAGCAGCTCGCGGCTCTGCTCCGCCGTTCTAAAAATAGCTTGCACCGACAATTAAAGGTAATGAACCTATACTGCTAAAACTATACGGATTATGGCAATGGGCCAATTTGCCAAAAATGTTGAACCATCCCTTTAAATGAAAGCTGAACTGTTGCTGTCTCCTCAGAGGGGAAGGTGGAGGTGACCAAACAGGGGAAGAAGCTCTGCACCATCGGCCAGGGGAAGGTGTTTGGAGAACTGGCCATCCTGTACAACTGCACCCGCACGGCCACAGTGACAGGTATACACACACACACACACACACACAAACACACACATGACTACACACTGACTGCACTCTGCCGTGTCCTCCCAAACAGGTCGATTTATTTCAGAGCAATTTGATGTCCTGATTCAGTGGGAACGTCTCATTCAGGCTTCGACTCGTTCACCTGCTCCACACATAAACACATTATCATTACAGAGTAAGAGCAGTGTGTCAGCAGCAGCGAGGCCCTGAACACATCACAGAGGCTGCAGCTCCATTAAAGCTGCTGCTGCTGCTGCTGAAATGAACTGGATTCATTCTGTGGAAATGTTGAAACGTTCTTAATGGTTCAGCAGCAGCAGCAGCAGCGTTTAGTCGCTGGGATGAAGGTCGACCGCAAACATCAGGCTGCTCACTTCATTTTCTCCTCTGATTGAATGAATGAATGAACTGTCTGAAAATCAGGACACACACACACACACACACACACACACACACACACACACACACACAACCTTTTGTGCCACCTCTTACTATGCTGCTGCAGTTGAGCTGAGATGTTTTTTATATTTCGGTTTCAGAAAGAGAAAACTTAGATCTGTCATCAATAAATAACTCAATATAGTATGCTCTATATTATATATTATATTATATTACATTATATTAAACATATAATCCAGTATCCAGTATAATCTGAACATTAGATTAATTCATTCTGATCCACTTTGCTTTGTCGACCGTTGTTCCACATGAAATGTCTGCAGACATTTCACAATAAAAGCCCCTGGGTTCCCAACCACCAAAGTTCCAAAGGCTTTTAATTTGAAATAATTACAAGAAATGACAACAGTTTACCTTGAATCAGGTGAAATGATTTTTTTTATATATTTCGGTTTCAGAAAGAGAAATGTACATCTTTTATCAATAAATAACTCAACAGTATGCTCTATATTATATTATATTATATTATACAGTATTACATTATATTATATTATATTAAACATATTCCAGTATAATCTGAACATTAGATTAATTCATTCTGATCCACTTTGCTTTGTCGACCGTTGTTGCACATGAAATGTCTGCAGACTTTTCACAATAAAAGCCCCCACGGTTCCCATCCCCGAAAGTTCCAAAGGCTTTTAATTTGAAATAATTATATATATATTATATATATTTTGGTTTCAGAAAGAGAAAACTTACATCTTTTATCAATAAATAACTCAATATATGCTCTATATTATATTATATTATATTATATTATATTATACAGTATTACATTATATTATATTATAATATAATATTAAAGCAGAAGTAAGTGATATATTTGTGTTAATATAAGTCTTAAATAGTTATATCTTCCGACAGCAATCACTTCTATAGAGTGTTTGGTCTGAAACACGGGTCTGTCAGTCCCTCTGCTCTGCTCTGAGCCGAGGAGAAAACATTTATCGTATCCTACAGTTTTTATCCAATGAGGAGAGAGAACGGCATGCAGGGCTGTGTGTGCAGCCAAGGGACGCCGTGAATGTGGTGACGTAGGGACGAGGACTGTTATGGTGCGTTCAAGGAAACTCGTAACTCCTGTTTTTCCGACCTGTGAAGTTGTATCAGTTTGATCTGGTACGAGTTCACGGGTCAGAAGTTACGAGTGGCCGTTATAGTGACTTTCACAGGTAAAACAGGTCGGAAAAACACGAGTGGGTTGCCTGAAACGCTACAAAGTCGTAAGTTGTGACTTGAAGCTGTAATTTACGATTTCAAAAACCTGCCTGGAACGCAGCATTAGCGAAAACGACCGGATCACTCACTTCTGCTTTAAACATATTCCAGTATAATCTGAATATTAGATTAATTCATTCGGATCCACTTCGCTTTGTCGACCGATATTGCACATGAAATGTCTGCAGACTTTTCACAATAAAAGCCCCCGGGGTCCCGACCACCAAGGTTCCAAAGGCTTTTAATTTGAAATTATTACAAGAAATGTTGAGTTTGTATTCACAGATTAACAGGATCAATATTTCAATATTAGCAGGGTGTTGACATGAACATTACTGCTAATAAACACCTGCATCACGTGACACTGTTTGGACGCAGCCTGTGTGTTTTTATATTTATATAATTTACAGATGATCTGTTCTTCGTCTGAGTTGAGGATGAGTCATAAAATATTTAATGAGAAGAGAAAAAAAAGTGTTTTAAATAGAAAAAACTCATTATCTTTCAGAGATAATGAACAATTAGCACATAGAACCAGATTAGAGACGAGAAACTTTAGTTTTTGCCGCCGTTGGAGACACTTCAGTCACTTCTCATCGCTTCTCTGTCGACGTGGCAACACTTCCTGTTTACACTCCCAGGCTGTTAGAGGAGAAGACTGTCTAACTGTTTTATCAGTGTGTGTGTGTGTGTGTGTGTGTGTGTGTGTGTGTGTGTGTGTATGTGTGTGTGTGTCACTTTGATGTCCTGGAGGGATGCCTAGACGCTGAATGATAAAACTGTGTGTTTTTGGGTACATGTGACTAAAAATGTGTTTACAGCGTCTTGTTGCTGAGTGTGTGTGTGTGTGTGTGTGTGTGTGTGTGTGTGTGTGTGTGTGTGTGTGTGTGTGTACTCACCTCTTCTCCTCTCGGTCTGCTCCTCCTCGTCAGCGTCCTTGTGTCCGTGTCATTCAGGCGAGAAGATAAAAACGTCTTTATGAGCAGCTGAAGAATCAGACTCAGATTCTCCATCACATTCCTTAATTGTATCTTATTTGAAGCTTCAAAGCCGCAATAATGAATGTTTTAATTTGAATAACTCGTCAAATTAAAAGTTGTTATATGAAGGACATTGGAAGAAATGAAAAGGGGTCACTTGTATTAAAGCTCCATACAGTATAAAGGTAGATGTTTGTGTTAAAGCTCCATACAGTATAAAGGTAGATGTTTGTGTTAAAGCTCCATACAGTATAAAGGTAGATGTTTGTATTAAAGCTCCATACAGTATAAAGGTAGATGTTTGTGTTAAAGCTCCATACAGTATAAAGGTAGATGTTTGTGTTAAAGCTCCATACAGTATAAAGGTAGATGTTTGTGTTAAAGCTCCATACAGTATAAAGGTAGATGTTCATGTGTAGTGTGATTATAAAGCAGCTCTAGGTTCTATATTAATACTGTGAAAGTATCAAAGCCTCAGTCCACAGAGAAATGCACACAGTCTGTATTCAGAAACTGAGCCTTAAAACCAGCCGTCAGGACTTCCTGTCACTTTGTGATGTCACAACTAAGCCCCGCCCCCTCACCACCTGGACCCACCATCCACCATCCAGCAACTTGCAGGATTTTTTGTTTCTCTGAGTGTTTTATTCTGAAATCTGCTCTGTTTTTTATTACTGGATCATTTTAGAAAACAGTCAGCCAATCAGAAGAGAGGCTCGGAGTCTCCTCCTCTCTTCTGATTGGCTGACAACCGAACTGTTGTTACTAGAGCTCCAGAGAGAAGCTGAGAGAGAGAGGAGATGGAAAACTACACTGAGATGGTTTTTTTTAGATCTTCTCATGGATCAACTCTTCAAAATAAAACACAGCAGCAGAAGAAAATATTGATTTTGATTATCTGACTTTGAATCTTGTTGATAAATAAACAGTTATGTATTTCTGTTGCAGGTGTAAAACTACAGCATTCACAAAGCAAGGAATTGAAAAGTTGTACAAGTATGTCTCAGTTTAAGAAAATGTTTAAAAAAGAAAAGATCTACAAAGAGGGAGAAACAGAAAACGAAGGGGAAAAAAGAAAAGATAGATAGACAAGTGGTGTCCACTGCTATTTTGTTTGTTTTCTTGTCATTACTATGTTTCATCATCTTTAATATTTTGAAACAGAGTATAATATTGGTGTTGAAGTAAGCCAATGTAATTATAACAACAGAGAGGGGCAGGTACTATACGTTTTCTTCATCCTGCTCCTTTTCATTCATGGTGACTATGTGTACATTATGTAAATATGTGCAAACATGTGAAGAATGTAAACCATGAATGGAATAAATGAAAATGAATGAATGAATGAATGAATTACTTCGATACTAAAGACTAGGGGTGGGAGAAAAAATCTATTCACATAAATATCGCGATATCTTTTTTGACGATTTTTAAATCGATTTTTTTTTCAAAAATCGATTTTTTGGGGGGGGGAATTTTTTTTTTATCTTTTTTTTTTTTTTAATTTTTAAAAATATTTTGCAATGTGCCTTTTTTACACACAGAGAGTGCAGGTTTTGAAAAGGGTTTAAGTTCACTTTATAATGGAGTATGTTCATTTATAGGCTCCTACAGTATTTGTGTGCAGATAAATGTTAAAAATGCTCAAGACTAAAAATCGAGAGAATCTGCAATATCGTAGAATCACAATTTAAATCGAATCGCCATCCAAAAAATCGTACAAGAATTGAATCGGGAGAAAAGCATATCGTCCCAGCCCTAGTAAAGACAGAATAAGAATGAAAACATGGCGTGATGTGATGTGATGTTTCACAGGCTGAGTGGATGTGTAGAGCGTGAACCACGGTGCATCGTGGGTAATGAAAACAGTGGAGGAGTAAGTAGTGTGGCAGGTCATGAGAAGCCTAATGGGTTTACATGTAAATAAACATGACTGATTGGAGGAGGACGATGAGATGCCTGACGTTGCCGTAGCAACACGGAGACTCGTATAGAGGTCAGCCATGGAGGAGCGGCTCAGCGTCACCTGTCGTCGTCTGTTCAGAGTCAGAGAAGAGAAGAGAAACACGAGGACGTGACAGGAGGAAGATTAAAGCTGTGACGGAGACAGAGACAGAGAGAGAGGACAGTTATTTAAAAACTGATCATCAATCAATCGTTTATGGCCACACAGACACCAGTGTGTGTGTGTGTGTGTGTGTGTATAGCTATCTTTGTGAGGACCGTGGTTATGATGAGGACGTCTCTATTTTGTGAGGACGTTTTGTCTGATCTGCTCTATTACAAAGAACATTTTAGTTTTACACTGTTATATATTATGTTATTATATTATGTTACCAGGGCCGGCCGCTGGCATAAACCCTCTATGTGGTTGTTCAGGGCCACAGCCGTTAGGTGGGGGGCCACATGATCAGAAAGGTTCATTAAAGTCATTTAAACATCCTGAGGTCTGCACGTGCAGCTATGAGCTTTATATGTAATGTGAAGTAGAGGTCTTCACGGGTCCAATTTGACGGACCCGAACCCAAATGGACCCGTGAAAATTGGACCCGGACCCGACTGGCCCTGAGCTATTATTGTAAATATGAGTTCCGAACCCGAGCCGAACCCTTAAAAACCCGTGGACCCGAAATGCCCGAGTTGCTTTATGATTTAATACAAGTTGTCTAGCGTTAAATAAGACTTGTTTTTATAAGCTATTACTTTCTGTTTCTTACCTAAACGTAGTCTTCTTCTACCTGGGTCCGGCTGCAGCCGCTGCCAGCCCCCACCCCTGGCCATAACGTGATGTAAACAGAAATAAATCCACGTCGTCATTTTCTTGTTTAGATGGTCATGTACTGTAATCCTTCTTCTTCGCTAACGCCAATCCACCGGTCATTTCCTCTTGTTTAATTATCATTTTGGAGTTTCCATGTGCTTTGCGGAGCGTAACGTTACCGCGGTAACAACACGCTACGGCAACTCGATTGTTTAACTATTTTGAACCATTAACCATAACGTTACGTTAATAAACAAACTTTTTAACTGCCCCGAGTCCTGACCTAGGCTCTAACTTTTGCTGCAACTGTCACCTTTGACGTCATCATCAGAGTTGTGTAGTTGTTTTGATCACGTGACATAAGTCACACAGGCAGCTCGCAGCCTCGCATTGGACGGAAGGGGGAGGGCGGGGTGATTGACAGCTGTGACAGCCAATCGCCGGGTCCTCTCGGATACTGTAGGACCCGGCCTTTCACAATAAGAGCCCCGAGACCCGAGGCAAACTCCACCGGTTCCGACCCGGCGGTCGGAACCTCGGGTTTTCGGGTTGTCGGTTTTTTCCGAAGACCTCTAATGTGAAGTCAATATTCAGCTTCTTTTATCTCACATTTGAGACATTTGGTGAAAATAGAACGGCAGAATGACAACATTTGTGCTCAAAAAGCGACTTTACAAAATGTCATTTTAGACTTGTTTTCTACACTTATATAGTATTACTGTATTCATATCCTATTTCAAGCACCAAAACAGTTCATTCTCATGACTGAAGGAGTGTTTTCACAAGGGATTTGAATTTTTTTCAAAAAGCAGACCTCAAATTTCCAGCATTTGACCTAAATTATTTCTTTCTACAGTGTTCTAGGACAAACTGGCCTCAGTGTGCTTACAGCAGAGGTTCTAATATTTAGACATAAAACACTTGAGTATTGTTACATCTGCAAGTATCTTAAAAAGATACATTTAAGAAAATATGTAAAAGTCGAGAAAATGTCCTCAAACCTCAGAGGGATAAACACGTCTGTATTCAGTTTTAACCAGTGATTTGGTGTTTGCGCTTAGAGTGCAGGGCCACAAACAAAAATCTTGTTTAGGGGGCCACCAAAATCCCTGGATGTTATATATTATTCATAATAATATTTCTTATTTATACAGAACTTTTCTAAACCTTCATATTACTTATAAAAGAACCAAATCGTAATCTACATTATCTCCAAGCTCTTTACACGATGAGGTCATGACCTGCCAAACCAACAGGGAGGAAAAACTTTAATAAGTAATAATTAAGTAATAATTATCATTTCTTTGCACAGTTACAATAAACAGTCATCGGTATATTAGCCTACTGCTGTTCATGGTCTCTGTCTGTGCTGCTCTGTTAGTTTCTCTCTATAATAAAGTCAAAGGTCACAAACTCAACCTAATGATATATATAAAGCAAAAATGAAACACAGCACGCACATACAAAAACCCATGTCGGGTGTATATATGGTATATACAAAAATATCATTAATACAAAAATATATACATGGATAATGATATATATACATTATAATTTGGTGCTGTAAAAATAGAGATTATCTTGAATTGTACATCAGAAGTCCTAAGAACCAATGGCTGACACTGTAAAAACAAAACAACTAAATACTAAATAGTCCAAAATGTCTGTCCAATTGATTCAATAGGGAAGATAAACATCAGAAATCAACCATGGATTAAAAAAAAAAGTCAGCCGAAAATTATAATAAAAACTGTAAGCGCCCAATGTTCAGAAAACAAGAGTTTAAACATATTTTAGGAGCAATGTCTGCTTTAAGTTATTTTTAAAAGCAGATGGAGACAGTGATTTTTTTTTTTTTACAGTGTCACTGAGCTGCTCTGGAAACTAAAACCAAAACTAAAAACTTAATTGTGCATTTCAGTTCACATCTCTGCCCCTGTCGATCTAAGATGCTTTTTTGTTATTTTTGTCTGAACTCAGTCTCAGAATCTGAAGTCTGTGGTTTGAAAAATGTGATGATTAATAAAACAGAGTCTTCATCAGCAGAGGAGGAGAAGTTAAACCTCCATCTCTCCATCTTTCTCTCTGTGTCTCTCCATCTTTCTCTCCATCTCTCCATCTCTCCATCTCTCTGTGTGTTCAGCTCTGACCGACATCAAGCTGTGGGCGATCGACCGTCAGGGCTTCCAGACCATCATGATGAGGACTGGGCTCATCAAACACTCCCAGTACACAGACTTCCTCCGCAGGTACAAGACCAGAACAGTCACATGACCACAAACACCTCTCCTCACTTCATCCATCCTTCCTTCTTTCCTTCCTTCATTCCTTCCTTCTTTCCTTCCTTCCTCCATCCTTCCCTCTTTCCTTCCTTCCTTTCTCCCTTCCTTCCTTCTTTCCACAATCCCTTTTCCCTTGCTTCTTTGACGTCTTTCCTTTCCCCCTTCCTTCCCTTCGTCCTTCTTTCTTCCTTCCTCTTTTGATCCAGTTGACCTGGTCTGTTCCCTCCCTCCATCTTTCTTTTCCCTTCCTTCTTTCCACAATCCTTTTTACCTCCCTCCCTTCCTTCCTTCCCTTCGTCCTTACTTCTTTCTTCTTTTTTGACCCAATCTGTTCCCTCCTTCCATCTATCTTTCCTTCCTTTTTCTTTTCCTTCTTTCCTCCCATCGTTCCCTTCGTCCTTCCTTCCTTCCTTCTTTCCCTTCGTCCTTCCTGCCTTCCTTCCTTCTTTATTTCTTTCCCTTCGTCCTTCCTTCCTTCCGTTCATCTATCCCTTCATCCTTCCTTCCTTTTTCTTTCCCTTCGTCCTATCTTCCTTACTACCTTCCTTCTATCCCTTTATCCTTCTTTCCTTCCTTCCCTTCGTCTTTACTTCTTCCTTCCTTTTTGACCCAATCTGTTCCCTCCCTCCATCTATCTTTCCTTCCTTTTTCCCTTCCTTCTTTCCTCCCATCATTCCCTTCGTCCTTCCTTCCTTCTATCCCTTTATCCTTCCTTCTTTCTTTCCCTTCGTCCTTCCTTCCTTCCTTCTATCCCTTCGTGTTTCATTCCTTCCTTCCTTCTATCCATCTATTCCTTTATCCTTCCTTCCTTCATTCTTTCCCTTCGTCCTTCCTTCCTTCTATCCCTTTGTCCTTCCTTCCTTCCTTCCTTCCTAACTTCCTTCTTTCCCTTCGTCCTTCCTTCTCTTCCTTCATCCTTCCTTCCTTCTTTCTTTCCCTTTGTCCTTCCTTCCTTCCTTCTTTCCCTTTGTCCTTCCTTCCTTCTTTCTTTCCCTTCGTCCTTCCGGCCTTCCTTCCTTCTATCCCTTTATCCTTCCTTCCTTCTTTCTTTTTGTCCTTCCTTCCGTTCATCTATCCTTTCATCCTTCCTTCCTTCCTTCCTTCCTTCCTTCCTTCCTTCTTTCCCTTCGTCCTTCCTTCATTCCCTTTGTCTTTCCTTGCTTCCTTCCTTCCTTCCTTCTTTCCCTTCGTACTTCCTACTTCCTTCCTTCCTTCCTTCCTTCCTTCCTTCCTTCCTTCCTTTCGTCCCTCCTTCCTTGACCCAGGAGGACAACAGGAGTGTTAAACACTGACTCTCTCTCTCTCTCTCTCTCTCCGTCTCAGCGTTCCCTCCTTCCAGTCTCTCCCCGAGGACGTCCTCAGTAAACTGGCCGACGTTCTGGAGGAGGTGAAGACGATTTCACACAAACACTCGTCCACTTTCTTTCTGTTTGTCTCTTGGTCTGAAGCCCGAACTCATCTCATCTCATCCCTCTCTCCCTCTCTCCTTCTCTCATCCCTCTCTCCTTCTCTCTCTCATCCCCCTCTCTCTCTCCGTCTCTCTCTCAGACTCATTACAGTGACGGTGATTACATTATCCGTCAGGGAGCCACCGGAGACACATTCTTCATCATCAGCGAAGGACAGGTGAGGACAAACGATGACAGGAGGAGGGGGAGGAGGAGGAGGAGGAGGAGGGAGAGGAGGAGGAGGAGGAGGAGGAGGAGGAGAGAGGAGGAGGAGGAGAGAGGAGGAGGGGGAGGAGGAGGAGGAACAGAGAAGAGGAGGAGGAAGAGGAGGAGGAAGAGGAGGGAGAGAGAGGAGGAAGAGGAGGAGGAGGAGGAGAGAGAGGAGGAGGAGGAGGAGGAGGAAGAGGAGGAGGAGGAGAGGGAAAAGGAGGAGGAGGGGGAGGAGGAGGAGGGAGGAGAGAGAGGAGGAAGAGGAGGAGGAGGGAGAGACAGGGGAAGGAGAGAGAGGAGGAGGAGGAGGGGGAGGAGAGAGATTGAGGAAGAAGAGGAGGAAGGAGAGAGAGAGAGAGGAGGAGGAGGAGGAAGAGGAGGAGGAGAAAGAGGAGGATGAGCGAAGAGGGACAGAGAGGAGGAGGAGGAGGGAGAGGAGGAGGAGGGGGAAGAGGGACAGAGAGGAGGAGGAACAGAGAAGAGGAGGAGGAGGAGAGAGGAGGAGGAAGGAGATAGAAGAGGAGGAGGAAGAGGAGGAGAGAGATGGAAGAGGAGGAGGAGGAGGGAGAGAGAAGAGGAGGAAGGACAGAGAGGAGGAGGGGGAGGAGGAGGAGGAAGGAGAGAGAGGAGGAGCGACAGAGAGGAGGAGTAAAGAGGAACAGAGAAGAGGAGGAGGAAGAGGAACAGAGAAAAGGAGGAGGAAGAGGAACAGAAGAGGAGGGGGAGGAGGGACAGAGAAGAGGAGGAGGAAGAGAGAGGAAGAGGAGGAGGAGGAGAAGGAGGAAGAGGAGGGAGAGAGTGGAGGAGGAAGAGGAGGGAGAGAGAGGAGGAGGAGGGGGAAGAGGAAGGAGGAGGAGGAGGAGGAGAGAGAGAGGAGGAGGAGGAGGAAGAGGACAGAGAGGAAGAGGTGATCTGAGGTGATGATGTCGTCGTCTCTAAGAGCAGAGAACAATCAGAGCTCCTCTTCCTCTCCGACCTCTGAGGTCACCGGTTACTTTGTTCACTTTTAGCCCATTAACTTCAAACGGCTGCAGGTCACCGACCCCCGGTGATTCACAGACACGAAACCATGGCAACCATAGAAAACCAGTAAACAACACGGGAGCTTTTCATCTTCCTCTTCTTCCCTGAATCATATAGAACAAAATGTAGGTGAACACCGAGTCTGAGCCAAGAGGACGAGATCACACTGCAAAAACTCAAAATCTTTCCAAGAATATTTGTCTTATTTCTTCTCCAAATGTCTCATTTCTGGTCAAAACTAATCTCTTTCCACTTAAAATAAGACTCATCACTTAAAAATGTACTTGTGTTCATTTCATTTTCTTGTAATAAGAAAGAAAAACTTGCTCCACTATCAGATTCTCCTACTTATTTCAAGTGAAAATATTGGAAGAAGTAAAAAAAAATGTCTTAAAACAAGCTACTTCTTATATGATGGGTCTTATTTTGATGATGATGAGATTTGTTTTGGCTAGAAATGACATTTTGACTAAAAAATAAGACAAATATTCTTGGTAAGATTTTGAGTTTTTGCAGTGCAGGTCTGGTAACCGAGTTACACTGCAAAAACTCAAAATCTTTCCAAGAATATTTGTCTCATTTCTTGTCAAAATGTCTAATTTCTAGTCAGAAATAATCTCTTTCCACTTAAAATAAGACTCATCACCTAAAAATTTACTTGTTTTTAGATCATTTTCACTTGAAATAAGTAGAAAAATCTGCGTGTGAAAGCAAGTTGTTTTGTGCTTGTAATACGGAAGAAAAACTTGCTCCACATCAGATTTTTCGACTTATTTCAAATGAAAATAGACTTAAAATAAGTAAAAAGTGTCTAAAAACAAGCTACTTTTTTTAATGTATAACTATGTATGTATATGTATAAATGTACATATTTTAGGAATAATGAGAATGACATTTTGACTAGAAATAAGACAGATATTCTTGGTAAGATATTGGTTTTTTGCAGTGTAGTGTTGTTAAAGGTTTAAATCGGATGAGACGATGCTAGAGTTTTCATATTCATAATATAATGTCTCTCTGTTCTCTGAGCTCGGAGCTTCTTCTCCTTCTTTCTAAAGCTGCTTCATGAGGAAAACACATGCAGGCGATAAATCCTGCCGGTACCAACACACAGAGACAAATATATGAGGGGGATAACGATGATGAATCTCCCTCTGGTGTCTGCTGCTGCTGCTGGTCCAGGGTCAGTGTGTGTCTCTGTGTGTTTGTGTGTGTGTGTGTCTGTGTGTCTGTGTCTGTGTGTGTATGTGTGTGTGTGTGTGTGTGTGTGTGTCTGTGTGTCTGTGTGTGTGTGTGTGTGTGTGTGTGTGACAGTTTCTTCTCTTATGAAACTTGTTTCCTGGAAGAAACAAACTCGGTTCATCTCAGTTCACCGTGATTCAAAATCAATTTCCAGGGTTTTAACTCGCCCTCGGAGAGACGATCCATCATCATCGCAGAGACACAGAGCAGCTTTGTTTCACTGGTCTGGGATCAGTCAGGAGGACGGGTCACAGCCACACCAAAGATATTCAATATAGGCTATGGAAAGATATAGAAATGGTTTCACTTCCTGTCTCTCTAAAAAGGGGCGTGGCCAACCGTCACCACCTCGTCTGTGATCGTGTGTGTGTGGATTTATATAATTTGTAGGTAGATGAAAGTGAGATATTTATATTTTCTTATGATAACATTAAATATTTACACTACTAACAGGCATATTTAGTAGGGGTGGGAGAAAAAAATCGATTCACATAAATATCGCGATATCTTTTTTGACGAAAAAGTTCAGTTTCAAAGTTTCAAAAATCGATTTTTTTTTTTGAATGTTTTTAAATATTGTGCAATGTGCATTTGTTAGCCTTTTTTACATACAGAGAGTACAGGTTTTGAAAAGGGTTATAAGGGTTTAAGTTCACTTTATAATGGAGTATGTTAATTTATAGGCTCCTACAGTATTTGTGTGCAGATAAATGTTAAAAATGCTGACGTAAAATCGAGAGAATCGGCGCTATCGTAGAATCGCAATTTAAATCGAATCGCCATCCAAAAAATCGTAGAAGAATCGAATCGGGAGAAAAGCGTATCGTCCCAGCCCTAATATTTAGCATGACAAAAATAATTTAAATCATTTTCACGGGAGTTTGCGGCCGTTTGTTCGACGTTGCCTAGGAGATCTGTGCCAAATCTGGCGAGAGTGTGTCGTAGAGACAGAGACAGGTCTGGAACAAAGTGGATTTTCTCCGGATCTCTCCGTCTGAAAGTTGCCATTTTGGTGTCAAACTGTTCAGAAGAGATGTGGCTTGTGAAAAATGAGTCCAAAATTTACTTCAGTGACTGTGGGGAGAAAGGACAGACCATAATCTGTGTTCACGTTAAATTGTCCCATTGGAGTCAATACACTCTATGCTGCCTCTGGTCTCCCTAAAGGGGCGTGGCCGTGCAGAAGCCTAGTGACATCATACAGGAAGCTGACTCGTCATGGAAGGTCTTGGTTTATAAACCGTCTTTGGTCGTTTGGTTTGTGTTGTCAGGACTGATTTAAAGGTGACACCCCCCTCTCTCTGTCTCTCTACAGGTGAGAGTCTCTCAGCAGCAGGCGGCCGGCGAGGAGCAGCTCGCCGTGACGACGCTCAGTAAAGGCGACTGGTTCGGAGAGCAGGCGCTGAAAGGGTTAAGACACGACCACACCGTTCACCTATATCTCATATTTCAAATACTCACTATATAAAATGTATTGCTTATCAATTTAACAGTCAATTTAAAGGGATAGTTCAACATTTTGTCAAATTGGCCCATTGCCATAATCCCTATAGTCATAGCAGTAGGTTCGTTTTTACCTTTAATTGTCGTTGCAAGCTATTTTTAGAACGGTGGAGCAGAGCCGTGAGCTGCTCAGAGCTACGCTACAGAGGCTCATTATGGGATTTCTTGTTTTTTTTTCCCTCATCAAACTCATCAAATACACAATCCAACAACTCCACAACGCTCTGGTGGACAAGTTGTGAGCTGCACATTCACCACGCTATGAGATAATAACACAACGTTACCACACAGAGTTGTTTTAGAGGGAAATACAGAGACTGTTGATGAAAAACTGTCCCTGAAGGCAACGTGCATCAGCGGTTTTGCATGAATTTCCTTCTAAAACAACTCTGTGTGGTAACGTTGTGTTATTATCTCATAGCGTGGTGAATGTGCAGGTCACAACTTGTCCACCAGAACGTTGTGGAGTTGTTGGATTGTGTATTTGATGAGTTTGATGAGGTGAAACCAAGAAATCCCATGAGCCTCCGTAGCGTAGCTCTGAGCAGCTCACGGCTCTGCTCCGCCGTTCTAAAAATATCTTGCACCGACAATTAAAGGTAACAAACCTACTGCTATGACTATAGGGATTATATGTGACAAATAAAGTACCTTTATTATGGTAATGGGCCAATTTGCCAAAATGTTGAACTATCCCTTTAAACTTTTTAGTAATTTATTTAGCAAAAACATCAAACATGGTTAGAGTCATGTTATAATAATAACCCTACAACTATCATTCTTTGGCTCCGCCTACTTACATATTTGGATTGGTTGCTTTTATTGGCACGATAAATAAAGAAATATAATAAAACAACAGGTTCTAATGAGAAATGTTGCTTAAGTGAAACTTTCTAATAATAATAATAATAATATATATATAAAAGAATAATAACTTTAATGTTGTTTTTAGCTCCTTTAGTCTGATCGTTGTTTCAAAAAAGAAGTAAATCGAGGGCAAAAAGTGGAGAATTGAAATGTTTATCTGGACGAGCTAAAAGCTAAAGAGCCACATAAAAGACAAACTGATGTTTCCTCATCATTAGAATAAAAAGCGCTCTGATCTGATCTGATCTCCGACCTCTGTGTTGTCGCGGCCTCGAACATTTCTGAGGTTTTTATTTTTTGTATGTTGAACCTGCTGCTGAAGAGAATTAATGGACTCGGTCACTGTTTCCACGGTAACGTTAACAAGGTGAAACATCGTCATTCAGAAACCACGACCTGCATGAATTCATTATTAGTTAATAATATGAACATTAAGATCTTTATATTCAGGCTGATTCATCTCATAAAATGTGAGTTTGTGGTTTTTCTTTTTTTTTTTAAATAGTGCCATATAGTGTAAAGACATAGGCTACAGTTACTACAGACAAACTATGAGGGTGCAACGTGGGTGACTAACAAATAACAATATCATAACAATAAGACTTCAAATAGGCAAACAGAAAAGAGACAAGAAGAAAACAAGACACACACATATATATATACATATGATAATAGTAATAAAGTTAGTAAATGTCACAATAAAATGAAAGAAAAAAGAGAAGAAGAAGGATATGTATCATGAAGAAATAAATACAAATAGAATGCGAAAATAAAGAATAAAAGGTAGGTAAAGGTTTAGGCTATTTTTCTCTTGTGTGTGTGCGTGCACATGTGTGAATGACTTCTTGTGTAAGATTGCAGAGAAAGTGCAGAGGGAATGAGAGAATGCGATGGAAGCATGAGATGGAGGTGGAGACAAGGGGGAGGGGGGGGGGGGGACAGATGAGAGACAGGAAGAAGTAAAATAGTCTCGTAAGTAAGGATAGGGGGTAACATTGTTTTAGACCCCCAGCTTTGCCCCGGGGGCCAAGACCTCCAGGGTGGGAGGAGGGCGGGACTGGAGGGGTATCAATTAATTAATCATTCTTTCTCTTTTCTTTTCTTCTTCCTTTCCTTCCCTGATTTGGGTTTATTTTGTTTGTTTCATTCTTAAAATATTGGATTTAACACTAGAACCGCCGTGAGGTCATTTTGACCTCTCTCGCTTCTTAAAATGCACGTAACTCTGTTTGTGTAAAAACCCTATGTCTCCCAGTCGGTGACTTTTCCTAAAAGTGTGTTCTACATCATCTTATGCGTTTTCACGATTCTAGTATAAAAGAGAACGAAAAAAAGAGTGATTTTACCTAGAACCGCCAAGAGGTCATTTTGACCTCCATTCATTCTAATGCAAAAATGCTAAATGTACTGCATTTATATAGCCATATATATTATAAAGCCAGCCAGACACACAGTTCAAAACATTTTATGGTAATGCTTCACATTCATATACATACACATACTTTACCAAAAATAACAATAGTCGTTGCTACTGTAGGCAACCAATATAGACAACTCTTTATTTTTCTATTTTTCGAACAGTGTGTGTATATAAAAAATTATAAAACTGATTTTCCAATCATTGCAATCTGGGCTTAAGAATGTCCATTTAGTCACTCAGTTTGTCAGTTAGTTAGTTAGATAGTTAGTTATTTAGTTAGCTAGTCATTTTGACCTCATCCCACAACACAACACCAGTTCAGATATTAGAAAGTTGTCAAACAGTTAAAACAGGTGTCAAACAGATAACAAATGAACATTACTCATAAACATTGAATATAACAATGACAGTCCCTTGCTCTCATGAGAAATGGACATGAATTCAGAAATTTGTAACAATTTTGAAAATTTTTATATACACACACTGTTCGAAAAATAGAAAAATAAAGAGTCGTTTATATTGGTTGCCTAGCAACGACTATTGTTATTTTTTGTAAAGTATGTGTATGTATATGAATGTGAAGCATTACTATAATGTGTTTTGAGTTGTGTGTCTGGCTGCTTATATAATATATATGGCTATATAAATGCAATCCATTTACCATTTTTGCATTAGAATCAATGGAGGTCAAAATGACCTCTTGGCGGTTCTAGGAGTACATGGAATGTTGGCGGTTCTAGTGTTAATTATTTCATTCTCAGTTTTAATTATTCTTACCTCTCTCCATCACATTAATTATTGCGTACTTTGGGCTGCCACCAGACCCGAGGGAGGTGGCCAGTCCGTTGTAAGTCGGTTCCTTTTAGTGTGTTATTGAACAAAGTGTGTGTGTGTGTGTGTCTCTCTCTCTTCCTGTTGCAGGGAGGACGTGCGGACGGCGAGCGTCACGGCCGTGGGTGATGTCACATGTCTGGTCATCGACAGAGAGTCAGTGTTTCTCTGTGTTCACCACAAATATACTGATTTTACACGGTGGCGTTAGAGATTTTAAAGGAGCCTCGTCTGTTTGTCTGTTTGTGTCTCAGGTCGTTCAAGCAGCTGATTGGAGGACTGGACGACGTCAACAACAAACAGCTCGACAGCGACGAGGTCAAAGCCAGGTGAGTGTGTGGTGGTTAAAGGATTTACACTGACTGTCATCACTTTGTTCATACACTTTAAAAGGATAGTTCAACATTTTGGCAAATTGGCCCATTGCCATAATCCCTATAGTCATAGCAGCAGGTTCGTTACCTTTAATTGTCGGTGCAAGCTATTTTTAGAACGGCGGAGCAGAGCCGTGAGCTGCTCAGAGCTACGCTACGGAGGCTCATTATGGGATTTCTTAATTGGTTTCCCTCATCAAACTCATCAAATACACAATCCAACAACTCCACAACGCTCTGGTGGACAAGTTGTGAGCTGCACATTCACCACGCTATGAGATAATAACACAACGTTACCACACAGAGTTGTTTTAGAGGGAAATACATGCAAAACCACTGATGCGCGTTGCCTTCAGGGACAGTTTTTCATCAACAGTCTCTGTATTTCCCTCTAAAACAACTCTGTGTGGTAACGTTGTGTTATTATCTCATATGACTATAGGGATTATGGCAATGGGCCAATTTGCCAAAATGTTGAACTATCCCTTTAATTCATACACCTCTTTTCTTTGGCTCTTTACGCTACATAGGTTGTTGATTTTATGACATGACTTTTTTCTCGTATGAAACGTACAATTTATGACTTAATTCTGTCTTAAGTCTGTGTTTTGTTTTTTTTCTCAATGTGGCCAATACTCCGTCTTACTGATGAGACTTTCAAAGGTTGATATCTTTTCACTTTTTTTCCGTATTGTCCAAAAAAAACCCCCAAAAAACAGCATCTACAAAGGTCAATACAACACAAGTTCATTTTGTATCCAAAAAATAGTGGCATCTACAATATAAACATAGATACTTCTATAAAAACTAGACATAATGGCAATACAGTATATGATTTTTTCCAACATCTAATATGTGATTTTTTTTACACACACACCATAACACATGTTATATTTGCATGTGGGTTGATTTAGTCGCTGGTTTGTCACGACTCGTTCAGGGGAAACAAACAGCTCAGTCGTTGTTAGTCCTGTAATTATCTTCATCATCATCACCTCACGGCTCCTCTCTTCTCTCAGCAATAAACAAACTCTAATTATCTTTTTGTTTTTATTTCACAGCAGAGACAAACTGAAGCCTCTTTGTCTCTGCTGCTTCACTCACTTCACTTCACTTCACTTCACTTCACTTCACTTCACTTCACTCAGCGTCCAGATGTTCTGCAGCTGGGTCGCTCAGTGGAGAAACATGGAGACTAAGATGATTCTCTCTGTCTCTCTGTCTCTGCAGGCTTCAGGCCGAGGCCGACTTCTTCTCCAGCGTCTCACTCTGTGATTTCAACATCATCTGCACGCTGGGGATGGGAGGCTTCAGCCGTGTGGAGCTGGTGGGTGGAGGATAACTTGTTTTTAAACTTGTAAAACAAGAAGAGATGCTTTGAGCCTGGTTACACTGCAAAAACTCAAAATATTTCCAAGAATATTTGTCTTATTTCTTGTCAAAATGTGTCATTTCTAGTCAAAACTAATCTCTTTCCACTTAAAATAAGACTCATCACCTAAAAATTAACTTATTTTTAGACAGTTTTCACTTGTTTCAAACTAATTTTCAATTGGAATAAGTAGAAAAATCTACTTATTTCAAGTAGAAAATTTGCTTGAAAGAAGTAAAAATTGTCTAAAAACAAGCTACTTTTTAATGTGATGAGTCTTATTTTAAGTATAATTAGATTTATTTTAACTAGAAATGACATTTTGACTAGAAATAAGACATTTATATATTATTGGTAAGATTTTGAATTTTTGCAGTGTATAGCAACAATTGCTAATTTCCGCCTGTAGTCCCTGGTAAAGTGGAAGCAGATACAGTATTAAAATCATTGAAATAGGACATATTAAGTGACATAATGACCATAATATTTTAAAAATTGACAGAATACACTAATAAAAGCAGGGAACAGGAGCGCCAAATCATGAAGTGCAGAATAGGGATCAACAGCACATACACTTTCTCTTACTCACACACACATACATACATTCTCATATATTTTCACTCACACACACATACATTCTCCTTACACATATATTTTCACTCACACACACACATACGTTCTCCTTATGTGTCTCGGTCTCCGTATGTGTAAGGAGAATGTATGTATGTGTGAGTGAAAATATATGCATGTGTAAGGAGAATGTATGTATGTACAGGTTAATTTTTAGGTGATGAGTCTTATTTTAAGTGGAAAGAGATTAGTTTTGACTAAATTGAGACATTTTGACAAGAAATAAAACAAATATTCTTGGAAAGATTTTGAGTTTTTGCAGTGTGTGTTTTCAGGTGCATCTGAAGAACGACCACGGCCGCTCGTTCGCCCTCAAAGTCCTGAAGAAGCGCCACATCGTGGACATGAGCCAGCAGGGACACATCCTGTCGGAGCGCCGCATCATGATGGAGGCTCACAGCCCCTTCATCATCAGGTCACTCTGCTCCTCCACGTCACAGCTGTAACTTAACTCAGGTGTGATTAATACAGGTGCATGAAGAGGAGCTTAATTAGCATTTTGGTTTTTAATTAACACCTCGGTAAGTCTGAGCTCACCGAGCAGGATGAGGATGTGACACCGAGAGAAGCAGCAGATCCAAGATGTTTCAACACGTAAACACAGATGATATGATAATTACATGTTAATCACAAGCTGGTAGAATTATGTAAATACAATATATAGGTCAGTGACAAAAGAAAAATTGTTTTAAATAAATGAAAATAGATTATAACTGCTTTAAAAAATAAAATGTTTTTTTGTATTCATGTTGGTTTTATATCATTTGAACCATTTTTTGACATAAGTACACTGCAAAAACTCAAAATCTTACCAATAATATTTGTCTTATTTCTAGTCAAAACAAATCTCATTATACTTAGAATAAGACTCATCACATTTAAGAGCAGCTTGTTTTTAGACACTTTTTACTTCTTTCAAGCATATTTTCACTTGAAATAAGTAGAAAAATCTGATAGTGGATCAAGTTTTTCTTCCTTATTACAAGCACAAAACAACTTGCTTCACTGGCAGATTTTTCTACTTATTTCAAGTGAAAATTATCTAAAAACAAGTTAATTTTTAGGTGATGAGTCTTATTTTAAGTGGAAAGAGATTAGTTTTGACTAGAAATGAGACATTTTGACAAGAAATAAGACAAATATTCTTGGAAAGATTTTGAGTTTTTGCAGTGTAAGACTGAATGACCTGAAAATGTCAAATGGTGTAACCACAAATTATAAATTCAAATAATTAAGTGTACTTATAAAAGTATACTTTCTTCTGAAAACATTAAATTTAAATAGATTGTTTTCTATGTTTTGCTGTGTTGAATTTTAATGCATTTTTGCAACACTAAGCAGGACATATCCTAAAAACACTACTTTTTTTTCTACATTATTTGACAAATTATGGAAAAATTGTCAAGAAATAACAGTGTTGCATTGGTGAATCACATTTATTCCACATTTTTTCCTGTATATAGTCAGATTTTAATGGAAAAAATATCCAGTTACACCACTTTGATACACTGCAAAAACTCAACATCTTAACAAGAATATTTGTCTTATTTCTAGTCAAAATATAATTTCTAGTCAAAATAAATCTAATTATACTTAAAATAAGACTTGTCACATTAAAAAGTAGCTTGTTTTTAGACACTTTTTTACTTTTTTCAAGCAGATTTTCACTTGAAATAAATAGAAAAATCTGATAGTGGAGCAAGTTTTTCTTTCTTATTACAAGCACAAAAAACTTGCTTTCACTGGCAGATTTTTCTACTTATTTCAAGTGAAAATTAGTTTGAAACAAATGACAAAATGATCTAAAAACAAGTTCATTTTTAGGTGATGAGTCGTATTTTATGTGGACATAGATTAGTTTTGACTAAAATTGAGACATTTTGACAAGAAATAAGACAAATATTCTTGGAAAGATTTTTGCAGTGTAAAATCCACAGTGCAGCTGCTTTGGGATATAAAACATTAAAACTGTTGTTGTGGACTGACTTGTGGTTTTTGGTCGCTGCAGGTTGTACCGGACCTTCAGAGACTCTAAGTACCTGTACATGCTGCTGGAGGCCTGTCTGGGAGGAGAGCTGTGGACGGTGCTGAGGGACAGGTCGGTGTGCAGAGGTTTTGATTGACGGGTCTGAGCCCCGGTGTTCGTTCATCCTAGAGCACTGGAAAAGAGAGTAACGACAGCTTTGGTTCAATGGAAGCGCCTCCTGGTGGAGGAATATGAGTTTTGCAAAAGCGCCCAAGAACTGACATCTCTGCATTGTTGGTGAATGAGCAGTGTGGTGTTTTCAATAATTTAAGGACATTTCTAGATCACCCACATTAATAGCATCATTGAGGATCCTTTACAGATAAACATTAACACATAGCCCAGTAAAAAAAAAAAAACAAACAAAAAAAAAAACAGTTGTCTACATTAATGTTTCAATCTACATTTTGTAATAAACAAATTATAAGTATAATTTGATATGACCAAGACACCTAAAAACAAAAACACGGCCGTTTTCATCAATTTACAAGCAAGTGGGCAACACACATAAATTGGAGTGAATGGGTTTTCTGGATGCTTTTGCAATACCCATATCCTGCCACTAGGGGCGCAAAACCCTTAAACCCTTAAACCCTTAAACCCTTAAACCCTTAAACCCTTACCACGGGAGTCAATGGTGGTGTCGTTACTCTCTTTTCCAGTGCTCTAGTTCAGTGGTTCTCAACTGGTGGGTCGGGACCCAAAAGTGGGTCTAGACCCGTTCTGGATGGGTCGTGGACAGCTGGTCAAAAAAGTTAATAATATTTAATGCACATCTGATGTTGGACATGTCTTTTATTTTGAAAAATAACTTATTTTGAAAGGCACACGAGACACGTGAACACATTCAGTTGTAATGCTCCTCCTCACTTTCTTATTATTTGCTCTGAATGCAAAGATATCAGTTTCTTATTAATGTGGCCTGAATGCAGTGAATCTTGTTTTGTTTTGTGGGTCTTTATTTTGTGCAATTTGATATTTATCCACTTTAGTGAACATGCTCTGAATGCAGAGATGCATCAGAAGTCAAATATATCGTTTTGTTGGTCTCCATTTTGTGCAGTTTGATATTTTTTTATTCACTTCCGTACATGCAGTTGTCATGGTAACTCCTCAGTTTCATTCATGTGCTCTGAAATGCACTTTGCTCAATAAAGAGCAAAATGAGTTTTTAAAGGCTTTAAAAAAAAATTCTTGGTTTGAATTCTATAAAAGTGGGTCGCGACTTAATGACCATGGGAAAATGTGGAGCCCAGAGTGAGACTAGTTGAGAACCCCTGCTTTAGTTCATCCATGACATCTTTCTTTCTTCTCTTCCAGGGGTTCGTTTGATGACGGCACCACTCGGTTTTACACGGGCTGCGTCGTCGAGGCTCTGGCCTTCCTCCACACCAGAGGGATCATCTACCGAGACCTCAAACCTGAGAACATCATCCTGGACCACCGAGGATACGCCAAGCTGGTGCCCACTACAGCGTTAATCAATACATCCGATAACACGATGCACACTGCAAAAACTCAATATCTTACCAAGAATATTTGTCTTATTTCTAGTCAAAACAAATCTCATTATACTTAAAATAAGACTCATCACATAAAAAGCAGCTTGTTTTTAGACAATTTCTACTTCTTTCAAGCAGATTTTCACTTGAAATAAGTAGAAAAATCTGATAGTGGAGCAAGTTTTTCTTCCTTATTACAAGCACAAAAAACTTGCTTTCACTGGCAGATTTTTCTACTTATTTCAAGTGAGAATTTGTTTGAAACAAGTGAAAATGATCTAAAAACAAGATCGATTTTAGGTGATGAGTCTTATTTTAAGTGGAAACAGATTAGTTTTGACTAGAAATGAGACATTTTGACAAGAAAAAGGACAAATGTTCTTGGAAAAATTTTGAGTTTTTGCAGTGCAGCAGTTTGACAAAGAGCGCACACTCACCACCGTTTGTTTCTGCGCCTCAGGTCGACTTCGGCTTCGCCAAGAAAGTGGGTCTGGGTAAGAAGACGTGGACGTTCTGTGGGACCCCCGAGTACGTGGCCCCTGAGATCATCCTGAACAAGGGCCACGACAGCTCGGCAGACTGCTGGTCTCTGGGGATCCTGGTGTTTGAGCTGCTCAGTGGCAGGTAGGACAAGAGCTGCACTTTATACACGAGTCAGGATGGAAACTAAACAAGGAAAGACCCAACGTATAGTTGTCAACAAGACTAGGTGTTGCTCTGTCCCTTTAAAACCAGAGACTAGATCTACTAAGAATACTGCACAGCTATATCTAAGAAATTCAAAGCATTTACTGTATTATTATCACTCCTTTATCTATTAGCATACAGTATCAGTACCGATTAGTTGTTATTATTGCAATACAATATGAAGAAAACACACAATGAAGCTGTATTCTGAGTCAAGAAAGAATCAAGGCTGCTCTGTTCCTCTGCACTGGCCAGTTTCTTTTTTTTGCTTTGTTGAATTCAGAAAACCTGTAGATGAACCACATAGAAAATGATTTAAGATGTTAATTATAGGAAGTAATAAGATCTGGATGATACGGCTGACATGTTTATGTGTAGCAGAACTCATCTGGAACCACATGTTTCTGAGAGAAGAACTGTTTTTGTTGTCGTTGTTTTTTTATTATGTCGTCAACTCATGGGGGTGTGTCGACACGTGCAGACTTCCACTTGTGCGCTGCACAGCTGTAGCAGTGTGCGTGCGTTTTATAACGGAAAAAACAGCAACACACTGCGATCGATGGAGGATCAGGTTGCAGAGAGATGATTGTTCACGAGTCCCAAAACACGAGTCCAAGTCAAGTCTTAACTCTCTGTGTGTGCGACGCCTCGAATCCGAGTCGCAAACTCGAGTCCCCATCTCTGACTAACAAGCAAAAAGACTATTTCAAGTAGCTAAGGCAAGCTAATTGTTAACAAATGCTACAAGCGAATATAGCGAACACACAGAACATGCTATTAGCTACCAAGCAACACAGGATAATTTCAACTAACAATTGAGGCAAGTTAACTGGAGCTAACGAGCAAGACGGGCCAGACTGAGCTAACTAAGTAAAGCGGGGAGCATACGTCAGTCCAACCGCCCAAAAGTCCGACCGCTCATTTCTCCGACTAGCCATTTATCCGAGTTATTCTACAGTGTTACAGTTAGGGTTAGGTTTAGGGTTACTTAAGTCGGAGAATTGGGAGGTCAGACTAATGGACGCAAAAATAAAGAAATGCATGGTCGGAGAAATGACAAGTCAGAGAAATAGGTAGTCGGACAGACGTCACATGCCCAGTAAAACAGGTCAACTTAAGCTAAATGTAGCTAACCAGCCAGGCTAGGCTCGGTTTCTGGGAGACATGTAGAGGACAGGGAGACGAACATGTTGTGGCCACATTGGTGTCTCCTCAGCTGTAACTAACTATTGTATCTGACGCAGCATTGACAAGATCCAGGAAGTTGTAAACAGAGCAGGAAACCTTGAGGTCTTTAAATATTGATTTTCTGGGACAGTCACTCAAAGCAGAAAAAAAAACAATCCGGACAAAACACAGAGACACTATACAACATCTGCACTTTCCAAAGAGCCACATCTGTTGTGTATCCGCCACAGAACCGCACAGCAGACGTCTAACACACGCTCAGTAAACACAGAAAACACTCTGTCCTCGCCCAGCATCCTTCTCCTCATTGATCTGTTTCTTCTCTGCTGCAGTAACTCAGGGACTCAAACACAATAGAATCTCATCAGCTGCATATTTTTTCTCCACATCCCTGTATTTTCATGGCCACAGTGACAAACTGCAGCCGTCAGAAACACAACACAGTGTGTTGCTGAGGCTGAGTGATGCTTCCAGATGTTGTGATGCTGCTGCAGCTGTATGTGGCAGAACGACTCTGGACACTAAAGATGCTGCGTCTGAGAGAACGAATGTTTCCTCCTTAACCTGGAAATGTGATTTTGTATTAACTGTGTAATGAAGTCAGAGGTGAGGAGCTAAATTACACTGCAAAAACTCAAAATCTTTCCAAGAATATTTGTCTTGTTTCTTGTAAAAATGTCTCAATTCTAGTCAAAACTAATCTCTTTCCACTTTAAAAAAGACTCCTCACCTAAAAATTGACTTGTTTTTAGACCATTTTCACTTGTTTCAAACTAATTTTCGCTTGAAATAAGTAGAGAAATCTGCCAGTTTTTGTGCTTGTAATAAGAAAGAAAAACTTGCTCCACTGTCAGATTTTTCTACTTATTTCAAATGAAATTAGACTTGAAATAAGTAAAAAGTGTCTAAAAACAAGCTACTTTTTTATGTATAACTGTATACATATTTTAGGTATAATGAGATTTGTTTTGACTAGAAATGACATTTTGACTAGAAATAAGACAAATATTCTTGGTAAGATATTGAGTTTTTGCAGTGTAGCTCCGGTCCTGTTTGATTAAATGAGACTGTTGATATTTTATCTCTTTCTCTCTCTCTCTCCAGTCCTCCGTTCTCCGGCTCTGACCCCATGAAGACCTACAACATCATCCTGAGAGGCATCGACATGATCGAGTTTCCTAAGAAGATCACCAAGAGCGCCGCCAACCTCATCAAACGGCTCTGCAGGTTCTCACAGCTCCTTCAAAATGTCGAACTTCTTCATACTGTATGTTACAGTGACATTAATACGCATCACCAGCTTTCATCGTGATGTAAAAATGTGAGAATGTTGATATTTATAGCACTGGGAACATTCAATGTGTTGGGAAATGTGCTACCATGATGCTAAGAAGTGATAATGAGTGACATAACTCTTTTATAACCTCCCTATAGAGACACTCAAACTTATATAAATCCATGAATGGGTTTTGATTACACAACCAACAGTAGAAAAACACTGGAGTATAAAATCTAAAAAGGAAATTTCATTTTGTGTTGATTTTGGCGACACCTGTGGACAAAAGCGGTAGTGTTTTGCCAGAATGAAGAAAGAATACACAATCCAACAACTCTAAAACGCTATGAGATAATAACACAACGTTACCAGACAGAGTTGTTTTAGGGGGAAATTCATGCAAAACCACTGATGCGTGTTGCCTTCAGGGACAGTTTTTCATCAACAGTCTCTGTATTTCCCTCTAAAACAACTCTGTGTGGTAACGTTGTGTTATTATCTCATAGCGTGGTGAATGTGCAGCTCACAACTTGTCCACCAGAGCGTTGTGGAGTTGTTGGATTGTGTATTTGATGAGTTTGATGAGGGAAACCAAGAAGCCTCTGTAGCGTAGCTCTGAGCAAGGTAACAAACTTACTGCTATGACTATAGGGATTATGGCAATGGGGCAATTTGCCAAAATGTTGAACTATCCCTTTTAATATAATTTAGCTACTTATCTTTCATGGATGCTTGCTAGTATAACACACAGTAGCTACAGGAGGTTGTTCAGGATAACTGCTTGTGTTTGTGTGTCGTCTTCAGGGACAACCCGTCAGAGCGACTGGGCAATCAGAAGAACGGCGTGAAGGACATCCAGAAACACAAGTGAGGCAGTAACAGATGCTTTTCATGTGGTTTGTTTCACACTCACTCACTCTCTCGTTCTTTCTCTCACTCTCTCTGTATCTGTGTGTAGCTACTTTCTGCGGCAGATGAAACTGTTGTCATGGCAGCACGTCCTTATATTATCTTTCAGGTGGTTTGAGGGCTTCAACTGGGACGGTCTCCGCCAGGGAACCATCGACTCTCCGTTCACCCCCACAGTGGGTGTCCTTCATCCTCCACAGTCTGTCAGCTGCAACATACATGAGAGAAAAGATGGGAAAACTGATTGTGTGTGTGTGTTTGTGTGTGTGTGTCTCCATCAGGTGGACGGGCCCCTCGACAACAGCAACTTCGACCATTTCCCAGACGACAGTGACGATCCTCCTCCTGACGAAGAGTCCGGGTGGGACCAGGAGTTTTAAGATAGAGGACGAGGTGATGAACAAAGAGCGGGAGCAGGAAGTGAAGCCATAGCCTAGAGAAGTCAAAAGGACAGAACAAGACATTGTCAATATCAAACATGGTACACTGAGCAGATCGACACAACATGATGAACACCTTTTACTCATTTCATTTATTTGTTTATCTGAAACGGGACTCTGCGTATTCATCAACATCCCTACACCAGATTTAGCTCTAGGGTCATTTCCATCCGTAGTCCCACCACTGTTGGATTAACATCGGCTACGTACACAGCAAAGTATGTTCAAACAACACAAACAATGAGCACCTGGTCTTAAATCTTTCCTCAGAATATAAATAATAACGGGCTCCATGATGTGACAGAGCAGCGTTGATTCTTTAGTCTATTTTACACATCATTTTCTAGCCACCAAAAGCACTGAACTGATTCAAGTCACCAATAAACTGTGGCTAATCTGCTAACAATCCAGGCAGGCTAAATCTAGCTAACAAGCTAACAAGCCTATAGCTAAAATTAGCCTGCTAATTACTTGAAAGCAAAAACTAGCTTACAAACAACAAAAAAGTTAAAGAAAAAAAAGAAAAAGAAGGTAAAAAAAAAAGTAGCCTAACAAAAGCTAGTTTTTGCTTTCAAGTAATTAGCAGGCTAATTTTAGCTATAGGCTAGTTTTTGCTAACAAGAAAGGCTAAGAAAGCTAAGAAATGCAACTTGTTAGTATAGTGAGGCAGGCTAAATTTAACTGAAAACAGAGGGAAAATAAGTTGTACAGTACATTAGACATAGACCAGGGTTGCCAACTCTCACGCATCTGGCGTGTGTCACACGCTTTTAGGTCCTGTCTCACGCTCTCACGCCACTCAAACAATTCTCACGCCAAAATCAAGCGATTTGGCAAAAAAAAAAAAAAAAAAAATTAAAGCAAGCTTGGCACTCATCAATAGGCTCTCTGATTGGTGTGCGCGATGCTTATCCGCGTGTCGATTGAACGGCTGCTCAAGCCTGTGATCACAGCACAGTAGGACGGGGAGTTGTCCACCAACAGCGGCACGGTGCTGAAGCCTGGACCCGACTTGGTCCGAATCCGATGGCCAAAAAAAAGAGGGAGAGAGCGAAGCCCGAGACACAACCTGACCTGACCGAGTTATGTTTTCAGACTGAACGCGGCTCGAACTGACGCCTGCGGTCGGGCTGGTTGGGCCAGTCCGTTGAAAACTATAAAATCAAGATGCAGACTGGGTAGCACAAAAATACAGCCAGGCAGCTCAGTCCAGAGAGCAGAGGAGAGAGAGACAGCGCAGCAACAGGTGTGTGTGTGTGTGTGTGTGTACGTCTGTGTGTACGTGTGTGCGCAACTGCGCATGCATGCACGTGTGCCATACCTGCAAACTCCGAATGGGTATGTAGAATGTTTATTACAGAAGAGAAACACACATTTCAGGACCTGACTTCATGTATCATCAGGCTGTAGTAGAAGACTGAAAATCACAGGACATGTCTGTTCTGTCCTTTCATAATTAATAGGCTCAATAGGCTGGTCCAGGCCAAAAGCCACAGCTCCCCACTAGACCAGTTTCATACACTCCAGCCATACAATGATAGGAACCACAGATCTGCTTTTTTCCCCCTGTTATCTGAAGCAAATGTTGTGTTTTCCCTTTATTTTCTTCTCTGAGTACACCAGAATGCTTCAAATACATGTTAAAATCACAATTTTTTTCCTGGGGGGGTGCCACCAGACCCCCCTAGAGGAATATACGTATTTTGTCACCTATTACACCTCTAGCCTACTCAGTTTGCAGGTATAATGTGTGTGTGTGTGTCTGTGTGTGTGTGTGAGTGAGAGAGAGAGTGTGTGAGTGTGTGAGTGAGAGAGAGAGAGAGAGAGAGAGAGACAGACAGAGAGAAAAACTACCCCCCCCCCGCCAACAGAATCTCACTCCAGCCCAGGACCAAAAGTTGGCAACCCTGCATAGACATCAGTCTACACTGCAAAAACTCAAAATCTTTCCAAGAATATTTGTCTTATTTCTTGTCAAAATGTCTCATTTCTGGTTAAAACTAATCTCTTTACACTTAAAATAAGACTCATCACCTAAAGATTAACTTGTTTTTATTTATTTTCACTTGTTTCAAACAAATTTTCACTTGAAATAAGTAGAAAAAATTGCCAGTGAAAGCACGTTTTTGTGCTTGAAAGAAAAACTGTGAAAATAGATAGTAGTAGTGAAAATATGCTTGAAAGAAGTAAAAAGTGTCTAAAAACAAGCTACTTTTTAATGTGATGAGTCTTATTTTAAGTATTATGAGATTTGTTTTGACTAGAAATGACATTTTGACGAGAAATAAGGCAAATATTCTTGGTAAGATTTTGAGTTTTTGCAGTGTAACTTTACAAAAGATGCTAAACATGTCTCATTAACGTATTAAACATCATGTTAAAACTCTGGTGCTGAAACTCGACATAAAGAAAATTTTGGTGTTTTATCGGTAACACATAATTAGAATAAACCATAAATCGCCATCTAATCAACACATGATGTTTGGTAATCTTCTGAAAAGTCCATGGGAAACTTTAGAAAAATCAACACAACAGTTATCAGATTAAATGAAGCTTTTCTTATCATGATGATGATGATGAATCATTGTTGTGACCTGACCGTGTCCCCGTGAGAACAGGAGCTTCGACAGTGTTGTGGTTTGTTGTTGTTGGGTTTTTTTGTTTTTTTTTGCACTAAAACCACACGAGGGTTTTTAGATTGAAGCTATATTTTAGTCGTTATAGTTTGGTTTCCCGGTTGTTTGAGTGACAGTCGACCGGTCGGTGGATGTGCCCTCAGGCTGCTGCCTCCTTCATGGCTCCCTCTGTTTGTGTTGTACACTTCAGTGTGGAGGTGGTTTTACATTTTTCAGCTTTTCTGTGGCGTGTTAGCTGAAAGAAACCCACTCTGAGAATAGCAGCTCTGCACGGACAACAACCACCAACACGCCCTCGCTGCTGTCTCACTGTGTCGGCTTCAGTGCTTGTTTGTGTGTGTGATGCTTTCAAATGAATCAGGGAATTAATTACTTGACTTAACTTAAAGCACAGAGTGAATATTTCGACACTTTAACAAGCCTCAGATTTTTCCTTAAAAGGGTAGTTCAACATTTTTGGCAAATTGGCCCATTGCCATAATATCCCTATAGTCATAGCAATAGGTTAGTTACCTTTAATTGTCGTTGCAAGCTGTTTTTAGAACGGCGGAGCAGAGCCGTGAGCTGCTCAGAGCTACGCTACGGAGGCTCATGGGATTTCTTCTTCGTTTCCCCTCATCAAACTCATCAAATACACAATCCAACAACTCCACAACGCTCTGGTGGACAAGTTGTGAGCTGCACATTCACCACGCTATGAGATAATAACACAACGTTACCACACAGAGTTGCTTTAGAGGGAAATTCAGAGACTGTTGATGAAAAACTGTCCCTGAAGGCAACGTGCATCAGCGGTTTTGCATGAATTTCCCTCTAAAACAACTCTGTCTGGTAACGTTGTGTTATTATCTCATAGCGTGGTGAATGTGCAGGTCACAACTTGTCCACCAGAGCGTTGTGGAGTTGTTGGATTGTGTATTTGATGAGTTTGATGAGGGAAAAAAAACAAGAAATCCCATAATGAGCCTCGGTAGCGTAGCTCTGAACAGCTCACGGCTCTGCTCCGCCGTTCTAAAAACAGCTTGCAACGACAATTAAAGGTAACAAACCTACTGCTATGACTATAGGGATTATGGCAATGGGCCAATTTGCCAAAATGTTGAACTGCTATCCTTTTAACGTGATCATTTTTCCCACAACCGCAGGTCTGGGGAGGTGTGTGTGTGTGTGTGTGTGTGTGTGTGTGTGTGTGTGTGTGTGTGTGTGTTGTTAAGAGGTGGTAGATGTTTATCAGTGTCTCTTGACCCCGGGGGTAATGGAGTCTGCGAGGTTGACTGGTTCTTGTGGTTGAACTGGGTCGTGATGGAAACACGGTCGTCTCCACTAACGACTCTCTCACACTTTCCTGGTGACTGACGCAGAGATAAGACACACACACACACACACATTTTTTCCACATCTTCATCAGCAGCAGCAGCTCGTCTGCACCTCACGACTCCTTCACACCAAGATCACAAGACATTACACAACTTTAATGATGTGAAGTTACTTAATTTACGAAGAAACAATTCAACATATGGGAAAATAGTTTCTACAATCATTGACTCAGACTTAAATTCATTCTTTAAAAGTCCAAATATCTAATTAAACCTACATTGTACACTGCAAAAACTCAAAATCTTACCAAGAATATTTGTCTTATTTCTAGTCAAAACAAATCTCATTATACGTAAAATAAGACTCATCACATTAAAAAGTAGCTTGTTTTTAGACACTTTTTACTTCTTTCAAGCAGATTTTCACTTGGAATAAGTAGAAAAAATCTGATAGTGGAGCAAGTTTTTCTTTCTTATTACAAGCACAAAAAACTTCCTTTCACTGGCAGATTTTTCTACTTATTTCAAGTGAAAATTAGTTTGAAACAAATGAAAATTATCTAAAAACAAGTTAATTTTTAGGTGACGAGTCTTATTTTAAGTGAAAAGAGATTAGTTTTGACTCGAAATGAGACATTTTGACAAGAAATAAGACAAATATTCTTGGAAAGATTTTGAGTTTTTGCAGTGTAGTGTGTTGTAGAGTACGCATGTCTTTGTATATGCAGATTGTTGCTCTTATTTTGTCTATTTATTAACATTTTTTGGTTTATATTCAATTGTAACTTTTCTTTTTATGTAAAAATGTTTTGTAACGGTTCACTGTAAGCCTCAGTAACAGGTTTATGTGTATTAAACAGTATAATAAATGGTTTATAACTCACCATAATGGGCTTATACACAGATAAACACAGATTGAACTGGCTATTCATAAACAAACTGTTGAGTTATGAAAGTGCCATAACAATAAGACCTTAATTGAAATGTGTTACCAATAGTTTTCTAATGTTTTAATGTTTTATTATGTGTCATCAAAGACTTCCTGCAGCACACTAAGTCTATTTAAAACGTCATATTGATTTATTTTGTGTGTCCATTCATCAGTGTTTTGTCTCTGTGTGTTTAAAACAAATCTCCTTCAGGATAATAATAAAGTTGAGGTTGAAAACTGGTTTCACAGCCGGTGCCTGACTCTTAACTCAGAGAGCATGAGGGCGTTTGGAGGCCGGTGGTTTGGTTTGGTTTGGTTTGGTTTCCTGGGGGATGATGAGCTGAAACAACCAGAATAACCTTAAAGCACGAGAGACAGAGGATGAAGAAGACGAAGAACAACACACAACTTTACACTGTCAAAGAAAAGTGTTGCATTCAGGCGCCGTTCGGAAAGGAGCCGCTCTTCATCACTCCTCAGAAAAACCCTGAATAGCAACATTTACAACACAAAGAGACGAGAGGCTCTGACTCATCCGAGGTTCATGAAGTTCATCCTGTTCTTCACAGAGAGGAGCTCAGAGCGGCTGTCGCTTATATCACACATTAATGCAGTTTATATATCAGTTTAATATGCATGTGCATGTGTTATATATTTGCATATATATTACATTTAAAATGTGAATCTATTATTTGAAGCTGATTAAATTATAATAATAACAACAGAAGTTTCAGTTTGCGGAGAAATTCTTGATGTAATTGAAATAGATTTTTGATGGACGTTTGTAAAAGTTGATTTTCACAGTTGGTGATTATTACCCATCATGCACCATGCAGCACCACATTCACTAATAAAATAAACTTTATATATCAACTTTAACACAACTTGTAAAACATATTGATCATCGTTTCACCTCGCTACTCAGTTTATAGCCTATTTATCTAAAGTTTGAGCTAATTTAATCCTGGATTAACAAATCAAGCTTTAGCTTTGTTAAGTTTATTTTAGCCTGATACCAGAGTTAGCCTGGATTAATTAATTAATTAATTACTGTAGCAGCTGATGAGGTTTCAAATTTCAAATAAATCAAAAAGTAAATGAATTTGTTTACAGGTACTCAAGTTATCCTACTCTGATTCTGACTCTTTTACTGTGAAAGGCCTAACAACAGGAAGTACTCTTATTGTGAAATTGTGGCCCTCATTGAATCACAGGAAGTACTTTTACCCTGACACGTTGATCTGAGAAGCAGTAAATCAGTGTTTTAGTTGCTCAGGACTCTTGTAATGTAACTTATTATGGAGTATTTTTTACTTTTACTCTGGTAAACAGCGGCAGTAGCCTCTAGCCAGAGTAGCTAGGCTATCTCTGCAGGTTGTCAGGGGCGACCCCTTGACCCCGCCCCCTCCTGTGTCGGTCACTGATGGGCTGTTTGAGCTCCACTGAGCCGGACAGACAGTTTCCTGCTGCTGCTGCTATTTATAGAAAGTTAGTTGAATGATTATTAGAGGAGAACGAGGTTTGGTTGTTGTCACACTCATCATAACTCACCAATGTCACACAACACAACACAGCTCTGGTATTGAAATGACCAGAGTTCAGATATGGCAACAAGCCATTTTAACATTTAAAAGCCAGACTGGATATGTGTTGTAGATATCTGTAATTCAATTTTGCCTTGTCTAAAAGAACATTTCAGATATCTGCAACTACATTCTTCCTAGGACAAATTACGTCACTTTTGCCGTTCATGTGTATGGGGTTTGTCATTACAGATATCTACAGTTCAGTTGCAGATATCCGCTATGTGAATTACAGATATCTGTAACTGAATTACGACTAGTACGAATTCCAGTTTGAGATATCTACAATTTGATTCTGACTAGTCATAATTCCAGTTACAGATATCTTTAATTCACCTCAATTAAATATATCTACATGTCCCTTTTCAGATATCTGTAATTAAGTTTTGACTAGGGGAAATGACGTTGTAGATATCTGTAACTGGAATTATGACTAGTCAGAATCACATTGTAGATATCTGTAACTGGAATTAGTACTAGTCGTAATTCAGTTACAGATATCTGTAATTCACATAGCGGATATCCGCAACTGAATTGTAGATATCTGTAATGACAAACCCCATACACATGAACGGCAAAAGTGACGTCATTTGTCCTAGGAAGAATGTGGTTGTGGATATCTGAAATGTTCTTTTTGACTAGAGGCAAAACTGAATTACAGATATCTTGAATAAAAAATCCAACTATTCAAAATGTAGTTACGACAAGTCAGAAAGACGTTGTTGATATCTACGATGTTAATTCCGGATAGTCAACCTTAGCTTTTAAATGTTAAATCCTCTTGCCATAGTTCAGCTACATATTCCTTGCTGGAGCGTGACACTCAACCTTTAGTTCAGAGTACATTTTAAACTCTTTCCTGTTTTCCTTCTGGGCTTTTACACAATGGGTTTGTAACAAAGAAATTGACACAATTAAAAAAGTATGAAGGGAAAGCTCTAATTTTCATTGTTGCAGGATGGTTGTAAACTCTGTTAGGCTACTAGCAAAAGATTCCCGTTGGGGTTGGTTGTCACATGTGGCAAAAATGAAGAAACAAATGATGGTAATTTTTTAGAATAAAATGTAAATGGAAACAGTTAGGCCTCATTTATCACTTGAAATAGGTTAAACGATGCTGCAATGAGTCAACTATTCACTTTCTGAGAGACAGTGATGACAGATATCTGGGAATTCATTTCTTCCGGATACAGAGCTGGAGCGGATACGTGTTTATCCTCTTTTATGCTCTTTTATTTTCATGCAATTTGAATAAAAATTCACCCTTCTCACCACTTTTTTTTTTTTTTTTCCCATTGAAATCAGATGTGACAACCACAATCACAGTCACAATGTCACAGATTGTCTTGGACTTATTAATAGCCTAAATTATTGTCAGAATAAGTTAAAAGAATGAACAGGATAGACTTTAAGTTTCCTTGTAATGTTGGAATGACTACTATGGGATGTTTCTCCCCTATAGATCACACGAGGACCGGAAACGCAACTCCCGCGGTTTATTTAAATGACTTGGGTAAGAAAGAGCCATGCAGTGTGTAGGTTGCTATGGAAACACTGTTAAACTCACTTTATGGCCGTTTCCTGTTGTTTTTCTTTAACCCTGATGTGCTCGTGCCGTTTAGTTTTCTTCCTGTAATAAACTTTTAACTAAATTTTTACTTTTGTGTTTTATTTTATATCAGAATGAAACAAACACAGTAAAATAAAGGAAGAAAAAAAAAAAAAAAAGACCAGAGGCTAAATTTATCTTGGTTGGTGAGTTCACTGCTGCTCGGAAATTCCATCGTGTCTCTCTCGTGTGTGTGTGTGTGTGTGTGTGTGTGTGTGTGTGTGTGTGTGTGTGTGTGTGTGTGTGTGTGGAAAAAAAATATCCAATTAGCTCTGTGGGTTAATTACAACCATGAATAAACCATTAACTGCGCCCCCGCGGACACGGCGCGCTCTGATTGGTCGGTTCCGCCGCGGCCAAGTATAAATACCGGCTGTGCAGTCTGAGGCGGATCAGACCGGACCAGACCAGGACCACAGCCTGACTATAACCTCCTCCTCCTTCAGACATCTTCATCTTCATCACTCCTCCTCCTCCTCCTCCTCCTCCTCTCCGTCGCCATGGTGCCCAGCGGCTCCAGCTCCGCTCTGCTCCTGCTGCTCCTCCTCGGCGGCGCCTCCTGCTTCGAGCTGCTGCCGGAGGAGGCCGCTCCCCGCCGGGCCCGCTTCTCCTCCAACACCCCCAGTGAGTCCGCTTCTCTCTGTCCCCACCTCTTCTTTCTTTCTTTCTTTCTTTCTTTCTTCTGCAGAGGTTGAACTTCCACAATCACTTTTTTTAGTTTGCAAGTCTCAGCTTCAGTTTGTTTTTGAGTTTCTTTATGTTTTAGGCTACTATGGAAGCCCATTTCCGCCAAAAAAAGAGAGATAGCTACTAAGTCATAATTATGAGATACTAAATCAAACTACTGAGAAGTGGCGGAAATAGGCTTCCATATTTTACATCATTTTCAAAAGCAGTTTGTTTTTTAAATATGAACAAATATTTCTTTGTTATTGTCCTTTAGTAGTTTTAGCTGCATCTTTTTTTATTTGAATCACTTTTAAAAGGTTATAATAACACAGTGGAAACAGCAGCAACAGGTGATATATGGGTTTTTAATCCCTGAGTTTTGTCTCTCAGGAAACACACACCTGTCTGCAGGGTGATGTTGTTTTTGTTGTAACTTTGTTAGATACAAGAATATTATGTTTTTGTCAGTCAGTTTCTTTCTTTCTTTCTTTCTTTCTTTCTTTCTTTCTTTCTTTCTTTCTTTCTTTCTTTCTTTCTTTCTTCTGCAGGGGTTGAACTTCCACAGTCACTTTTTTTAGTTTGCAAGTCTCAGCTTCAGTTTGTTTTTGAGTTTCTTTATGTTTTACTAGGCTATGGAAGCCCATTTTATATTTTATATTGTATACGAACAAATATTTCTATGTTAATGTAGCCTACTTAGCCTAAGTAGTTTTAGCTGCATGTTTTTATTTGAATCACTTTTAAAAGGTTATAATAACTCAGTGGAAACAGCAGCAACAGGTGATATGTGGGTTTTTAATCCCTGAGTTTTGTCTCTCAGGAAAAGAATATTATGTTTTTAGTCAGTCAGATTTATGTGTGTCTGCAGCTTTCTTTCTTTCCTTCTTTCCTTCTTTCTTTCTTTCTTTCTTTCTTTCTTTCTTTCTTTCTTCTGCAGAGGTTGAACTTACGCAGTCACCTTTTAGTTTAGTCTCAGCTTCAATTTTTTGTTTTGTTTTTGAGTTTCTTTATGTTTTACATCATTTATTTGCAAAAGCAGTTGTGTTTGCATAAATTAGTTTAGTTTAGTTTAGTTTAGTTACCTTTATTTAAACTCGTTAGTACACTGAGGCAAGCCTCATTTACAGTGCAGACGAGAGTACAAAGCAAAACAAACAAAATACAGAAGAGATATACACAATAAAATACAGTAAAGGACAGAACAGAAGACATCAGAGGAAAGAATTACAAACGGAAGACAGGGAATTATTAATTAATAATTTGAAGTGATTGAATGGGACAAATGAGTTTAATTTAAGAGTTAGTTGTAGATGTTTCCAGATGTGTGGGGCACAAGCTGAGAAGTGATGAATAATAAATGATTGAATAAATGAACTTTGGTAGTTTTAGCTGCATGTTTTTATTTAAATCACTTTTAAAATGTTATACAGCAGCAACAGGTGATATGTGGGTTTTTAATCCCTGAGTTTTGTCTCTCAGGAAACACACACCTGTCTGCAGGGTGATGTGGTTTTTGTTGTAACTTTGTTAAAAGAATTAGTCAGTCAGATTCATGTGTGTGTGCAGCTGATTTCTTTCTTTCTTTCTTTCTTTCTTTCTTTCTTTCTTTCTTTCTTTCTTTCTTTCTTTCTTTCTTTCTTTCTTTCTTCTGCAGAGGTTGAACTTCCACAGTCATTTTTTTAGTTTGCAAGTCTCAGCTTCAGTTTGTTTTTGAGTTTCTTTATGTTTTACATCATTTATTTTCAAAAGCAGTTTGTTGTGTTTGCATAAATGATTGAATACATATTCCTATGATAATTTACTTTAGTAGTTTTAGCTGCATGTTTTTATTTAAACCCTCCTGCTGTCCTCCTGGGTCAAGGAAGGAAGGACGAAAGGATGGAAGGAAGGAAGTTAGGAAGGCAGGAAGGAGTAAGGGAAAGAAGGACGAAAGGGGAAAGGGAAGGAAAGAGGGAACAGATTGGGTCAAAAGAAGGAAGAAGTAAGGACAAAGGGAAGGAAGGGAGGGAGGCTAAAAGGATTGTGGAAAAAAGGAAGGGAAAGGGAAGGAAAGAAGGAGGGAGGGAACAGACAGGTCAACTGGATCAAAAGAGGGTGGAAAGAAGCTAAGGAAAAAGGAGTGTGGAAAACTCAGTGGAAACAGCAGCAACAGGTGATTTGTGGGTTTTTAATCCCTGGGTTTTGTCTCTCAGGAAACACACTTCTGCCTGCAGGGTGATGTGGTTTTTGTTGTAACTTTGACTAAAAACATAATATTCTTGTATCTAACAGTCAGATGTGTGTGTGTGTGTGTGTGTGTGTGTGTGTGTGTGTGTGTGTGTGTGTGTGTGTGTGTGTGTGTGTGTGCAGCCGATGTGGCCAGATGTCTGAATGGAGCTGTGACCGTCGGCTGCGGCTTCTTCTCCTGTCTGGAGAACTCCACCTGCGACACCGACGGGATGCACGAGATCTGTGAACTCTTCCTGCACACGGCCGCCACGTTCAACACCGAGGTCCGAGTCCGAGTCCATACACCTCTACACCTGTCTGTCTGTCCACCTGTCTGTCTGTCTGTCCACCGGCCGATTTTTCCCTGTTAACCCTAGAACACTAACGTCGGGTGATTTTCACCCATGAAATTATTGTTTCATAATTTTCATTATGTTGCTGTAGTCTGAGTTTCATGGGTCCCTGTAGCTTCATACTGCTCACTGACGTCATTGAACCCTGCTCCCTAGTTTTTTCAGCAGGCACATGTTCGGGTGGATTTCACCTGACGTTAGTGTTTATGTATCTAAATCTGGCGACCGTTTCTGGTGATGCTGAAAATGTTTCTTTTTTCTTTTTACTCCACCAAATAAGGCTCAGATGTCCCACAAATGGGTCTGAAGGACAAAGTCCCAGCTCCATTTGTTTTTTTTAAAGGAAGTTTTTGTTAAAAAAACAAAAAAAAATCACAAATTTTGGACATTTTTTTATAGGGTCAGCATGATTCCTTTTTTTCATTTTGTGAAACATTGTATAGTGGAAAATCAAGGAAGTGTAGCCTACTTCAATTCGCCATGTATTGTTGTATTTTAATATACTTTGGTGAGAAATATTTTTTATGGGTATATTATATCGGGTAAAAAATACCCGGCGTTAGTGATGATGTTACTTTTTGTAACGTTAGTGTTCTAGGGTTAAAAGGGTTTTTCCATGGAGTTTTTCCTCAGTGGATGTGAGGGTCTAAGGACAGAGGATGTTGTTATGATGCCATGTGAAGCCCTTTGAGACAAACTGGTGGTAAAAACGGGCTATACAAATAAAATTGGTCTGTCTGTCTGTCTCTCAGTCTGCCTGTCTGACCTCTGACCTCTGTCCTCCGTCCTTCAGGGTAAGACCTTTGTGAAGAAGAGTCTCCACTGCATCACTCAGGGAATCTCAGCCAAAGTTTTCCAGACGATCCGACGCTGCAACATCTTCCAGAGGATGATCGCTGAGGTGAGACGGAGAGGACGACGCTCTGTCCTCACTCCTATTTCCTCTGTTCTCACTCTTCTTTTCTCTTTCCTCTCTCCTTCCTCCTCTCTCCTCTTTCCTCACTCTTCTTTCCTCACTCATTTTTCTTCTGTCCTTTTTCCTCTCTCCTCTTTCCCCTCTCCTCTCCTCTCTCCTCACTCCTCTCTCCTCTCCTCTCCTCTCCTCTCCTCTCCTCTCCTCTCCTCTCCTCTCCTCTCTCCTCACTCCCCTCTCCTCTCCTCTCCTCTCCTCTCCTCTCCTCTCCTCTCCTCTCCTCTCCTCTCCTCTCCTCTCTCCTCACTCCTCTCTCCTCTCCCCTCTCTCCTCCCCTCTCCTCTCCTCTCCTCCCCTCTCCTCTCCTCTCCTCTCCTCTCCTCTCCTCTCCTCTCCTCTCCTCTCCTCTCCTCTCCTCTCCTCTCCTCTCCTCTCCTCTCCTCTCCTCCCCCTCTCTCCTCTCCTCTCCTCTCCTCTCTCCTCACTCCTCTCTCCTCTCCCCTCTCTTCCCTCCTCTCTCATTCCTCCTCTCCTCTCCTCTCTCCTCTCTCCTCTTTCCTCCCTCCTTCCTCCTCTCTCCTCTCTCCTTTCTCCTCTCCTCTCTCCTTCCTCCTCTCTCCTCTCTCCTCTCTCCTCTCTCCTTCCTCCTCTCCTCTCCTCTCTCCTCTCTCCTTCATGTGTTGTCCTTGTCCTCTCTCCTCCAGGTGCAGGAGGAGTGCTACTCCAGTCTGGACATCTGCACCGTGGCTCGGACCAACCCCGACGCCATCGGAGAGGTGGTGCAGGTCCCCGCCCACTTCCCCAACAGGTGAGACCATTGGCCCCCCCACTTTACGCCCCTGCCCTGCTCTACCGGTCGCTGATCACCATAGGCCGTTATCCCGGTTTCAATAATTCCCCCGGTCCCACCCACATCAAATGAAATAAACCAATAAAACATAGAAGAATCTTTCATTTTAAATCAAATCTAATGCTACTCTGCCTGTAGTGCAGCCCAGTAAATAGTCCCAATTCAAGTCTCTCCGGCCATATGGTGCCCACTTGAATGCACAGCTGAGCGGAGCTTCTCCAGCTTCCGTCGTCCTCCCTCCGCTTATTATTGTCACCTTCACCTTCGTCACCTTCTCATCCTGTAGGCTTCATCCACAAACACTGTGGACCAAGTGCACCATGATCTCAGAAAGTGCAACTTCTGCTCTGTCGGTGAGCGAAGGGAAGTTTACTTTGAAAAAATGCGAGGAAAAGATGAATTAACCTGATTAGGACGTGTTAATAGCCTAGTTCAGCTTTGGTGATCTGCCTTTAGTTATTATCAATTCCAGGTGTTTTACAGTTGTTACAGTTGTTTCACCTGGAGATGACGTAGCCTACACACCCACAGAGACAGGTGATGAACCGGACTACATTTATGACGTTACGTAATTCAATAATCAATAATAACGAGGGCGAGTAGGCCTATGGTGTCTGCTTATTTCCAACATGTCACTGTCTGTTTACAAAATCAACATCTAGCTTATTCCTAAAGTTTGTGATGTGTGGAGCGGTCGAGCGGACCTGCTGACAGATGTGCAGCTGACAGTGACAGACATCTCTGAGGACGGGACAAAGTCTCCTGGATATTATTTTTTCTTTTCCTTTATTCATTTCATTACAGTAACCTGTGTGTGTGTGTGTGTAGGTACTACAGCACGCTGCTGCAGTCGCTCCAGTCGTGTGACGAGCAGACGGTGGCGGCGGTGCGGTCCGGCCTGATCGCGCGGCTCGGCCCCGACATGGAGACGTTCCTGCAGCTGGTGCAGAACAAGCCGTGCTCCGGCGGCGGTCCGGGCTCGGCCTCGTCCTACAACAACCCGGCCAGCTGGAGGAACATCCCCGTCTTCAACATCCAGCCGGGCTTCAGGGGCCGCGACCCCACACACCTGTTCGCCCGCCGCTCCGTGGACGGGAACAACGGCGAGGGCGGAGTCAATAACGCCGAGAAGTAGAAAGAAAAACAAAAAAAAACGCCACAAATGTCACAATCATCACGCACATTAACATGCAATTACAGTAAACGTCTCACTGTGATTCCCTCTGGCGGGATTCAGAATGATAATTATTATAATTATTATTAAAACAAGGATTATTATTATTATTATTATTATAATGTCAGAAGATCAGAATGCCTTTATTGTCATTATACTACTGTATAACGACATTTTAAGCCCTCCTCCCCCCCTTCAGTGCAAACTATAAAAATACAATATAAAAACACTTTAAATAATATAAAAATAAATAGATAAAAATGAATTATATGCACAGTATATAGCATTGTTATGTCATTGTATATTGATATATATTGTATATGTCATTGTTTCTATCTGACTCGAGGCCGATCACAGTGAAAAACATTGGTATTTATTTTCTTAATAAGGAGTTAATTTATGAAGCTGTCGTCGTGCTGTGATATTTAATGTAGTGAAGGGGGGAGAGGGGGGGAGGGGGGATGTTCACGCTGGTCGTGGGGTCTCCCTGTGACTCTGTCAGGGGCCACGTCGCTGGTCTGAGATCAGTCTGATGGCGGGAGGTGTGTGTGTGTGTGTGTGTGTGTGTGGCTGTGTGTGAGTGTGGGTGTGTGTGGGTGTGTGAGGCGTTCAAGGACGTCGGTTCCTGTCAGATCTGTCGACTCGGCTCTTTGTGTTAGAAATAAAATATATGACATGAATCTGTTCCGACTCTGTGGTTCATTCAAGTTTATTTTGAAGGAGCTTTAACACAAACATCTACCTTTATTTTGAAGGAGCTTTAACACAAACATCTACCTTTATTCTGAAGGAGCTTTAACACAAACATCTACCTTTATACTGAAGGAGGTTTAATACAAACATCTACCTTTATTTTGAAGGAGCTTTAACACAAACATCTACCTTTATTTTGAAGGAGCTTTAACACAAACATCTACCTTTATTCTGAAGGAGCTTTAACACAAACATCTACCTTTATACTGAAGGAGGTTTAATACAAACATCTACCTTTATACTGAAGGAGGTTTAATACAAACATCTACCTTTATTCTGAAGGAGCTTTAACACAAACATCTACCTTTATTCTGAAGGAGCTTTAATACAAACATCTACCTTTATTTTGAAGGAGCTTTAACACTAACATCTACCTTTATTTTGAAGGAGCTTTCATACAAACATTTACCTTTATTCTGAAGGCACTTTAACACTAACATCTACCTTTATTTTGAAGGAGCTTTAACACAAACATCTACCTTTATTCTGAAGGAGCTTTAACACAAACATCTACCTTTATTCTGAAGGAGCTTTAACACAAACATCTACCTTTATTCTGAAGGAGCTTTAATACAAACATCTACCTTTATTTTGAAGGAGCTTTAACACTAACATCTACCTTTATTTTGAAGGAGCTTTAATACAAACATCTACCTTTATTTTGAAGGAGCTTTCATACAAACATCTACCTTTATTCTTCACTCTGAACTTTAACTCTAATTGAACTTCAACCTCTGGATTTTATTCCAAGACGATGAGTCATAAACACATCTGTCTGTGTGTGTTAAACATCTTTAACATGTTTTATAAAAAAAATTTAAAAAGTGGAGAATGACTTTTAAGTTTCTTCACAGCAGCTGCAGTTTTCTGAGCTGCCACCAGGTGGCGTCACTGCACATGAATGAAAACACCCCACAGTGTTTTCTCAGAGTTTTTACTCTGAGTGAACTGACCTCAGATCAGCCACATGGGGGCGTCACTGAGCTGCACCGTGAAGTTTAATGTGAGAAACAGAAATTCATCTTTGAAAAACACACAGTGATCAGATGGAGCTGTGTCACACTGTCAGTGGATTAATGCGCCGCAGAAAATAGTCCCAAACAAACTCACCACTTCCTCCAGTTTGTTTGACTCCTTTGATTGTTAACATTTTCAATCTGTGGCCAACTTTTAAATAAACAAAAGTAGTTATTTTAATATAGCCTACCATATTATTACCAATCTTTACATATATTTGCATTAGATTCTCCTTTTTTGGGGGGGTGTTAACTTTTCTCTCCTTTAGATTTTCAGTGGAGGAGTAAGAGTTTTACTGTTGGGTTTTGTATTTCTGTCGTACAAAGACAAAGATTTAAGAAACATATGTGTTATATATAAAGATATATGTAGGAATAAACCTTTATTTAACCAGGCAAGAATTGCTAAGAATACATTATTTTTTAGGCAATGGCCTGGTAATATATAATGTGTAGCTATAATATGAATATTAATGTTCAGTTCTGTTCTGTTGCATTTTTTCTTGTTTTTCCTGTTAAAAAAACAAAAACAAAGAGATTGTTTCAGACTGAGGGTGAAGGAAGCTGAGAGCAGGTGAGAGGTCACAGCTGCCCCCTCCTCTACTGTCTTGGGGGTAAATAACTTCATCAACCCCCCCTCCACCCCTCCCTCGGTGTTTGTCCAGACCTGTTGGAGGTGTTAAGTGACACTCGGCCATCTGTCCCTCAGGTGACACTGACCCATAATGGCTCCTCACCTCAGAGTTACGGCCCATTAACCTCCATCAGGAGAAGGTGAGAGAAGAGAGACAACCTCCCCCTCCCTCCTCTCCTCCTCCCCCTCCTCCCCCCTTCATCACATCCTGCAGACAGAGGTGTGTTTGCCCCAGCAGCAGCTCAGCGGGGGGTCAGGGGGGTCAGGGGGGGTCGGGGTGGGGGGTGTTAACAGCCTCGTTTCCAGGAATTAGAGCCGTTAAACCTGAACGGGGAGGAAGACGAAGCTCAGAGAGTTCACAGCAGCTGGACCTACCTACCTTTATTCTGAAGGAGCTTTAATACAAACATCTACCTTTATTTTGAAGGAGCTTTACAGTAACACAGACATCTACCTTTATTTTGAAGGAGTGTTAACACAAACATCTACCTTTATTCTGAAGGAGCTTTAACACAAACATCTACCTTTATTCTGAAGGAGCTTTCATACAAATATCTACCTTTACTTTGAAGGAGCTTTAACATAAACATCTACCTTTATTCTGAAGGAGGTTTAACGCAAACATCTACCTTTATTTTGAAGGAGCTTTCATACAAATATCTACCTTTACTTTGAAGGAGCTTCAACATAAACATCTACCTTTATTCTGAAGGAGGTTTAACGCAAACATCTACCTTTATTTTGAAGGAGCTTTCATACAAACATCTACCTTTATTCTGAAGGAGCTTTAATACAAACGTCTACCTTTATTCTGAAGGAGCTTTAACACAAACATCTACCTTTATTTTGAAGGAGCTTTAATATAAACAACTACTTTTATTCTGAAGGAGCTTTCATTCAACATCTACCTTTATTTTGAACGAGCTTTAACACAAACATCTACCTTTATTCTGAAGGAGCTTTAACACAAACATCTACCTTTATTCTGAAGGAGCTTTAACACAAACATCTACCTTTATTCTGAAGGAGCTTTAACAGAAACCTCTACCTTTATTCTGAAGGAGCTGTAACACAAACATCTACCTTTATTCTGAAGGAGGTTTAACGCAAACATCTACCTTTATTCTGAAGGAGCTTTAACACAAACATCTACCTTTATTCTGAAGGAGCTTTAACACAAACATCTACCTTTATTTTGAAGGAGCTTTAACACAAACATCTACCTTTATTCTGAAGGAGCTTTAACACAAACATCTACCTTTATTCTGAAGGAGCTTTAATATAAACATCCACTGTTATACTGAAGGAGCTTTAACACAAACATCTACCTTTATTTTGAAGGAGCTTTAACACAAACATCTACCTTTATACTGAAGGAGCTTTAATACAAACATCTACCTTTATTCTGAAGGAGCTTTAACACAAACATCTACCTTTATTCTGAAGGAGCTTTAACAGAAACCTCTACCTTTATTCTGAAGGAGCTGTAACACAAACATCTACCTTTATTCTGAAGGAGCTTTAACGCAAACATCTACCTTTATTCTGAAGGAGCTTTCATACAAACATCTACCTTTATTTTGAAGGAACTTTAATACAAACATCTACCTTTATTTTGAAGGAGCTTTAACACAAACATTTACCTTTATTCTGAAGGAGCTTTCATACAAACATCTACCTTTATTCTGAAGGAGCTTTCATACAAACATCTACCTTTATTCTGAAGGAGCTTTAACGCAAACATCTACCTTTATACTCTATGGAGCTTTAACATAAACATCTACCTTTATTCTGAAGGAGCTTTAACACAAACATTTACCTTTATTCTGAAGGAGCTTTAACGCAAACATCTACCTTTATTTTGAAGGAGCTTTAACACAAACATCTACCTTTATTCTGAAGGAGCTTTCATACAAACATCTACCTTTATTCTGAAGGAGCTTTAACACAAACATCTACCTTTATTCTGAAGGAGCTTTAACACAAACATCTACCTTTATTCTGAAGGAGCTTTCATACAAACATCTACCTTTATTCTGAAGGAGCTTTCATACAAACATCTACCTTTATTCTGAAGGAGCTTTAACGCAAACATCTACCTTTATTTTGAAGGAGCGTTAACACAAACATCTACCTTTATTTTGAAGGAGCTTTAACACAAACATCTACCTTTATTTTGAAGGAGCTTTCATACAAACATCTACCTTTATTCTGAAGGAGCTTTCATACAAACATCTACCTTTATTTTGAAGGAGCGTTAACACAAACATCTACCTTTATACTGAAGGAGCTTTAACGGAAACATCTACCTTTATTTTGAAGGAGCTTTCATACAAACATCTACCTTTATTCTGAAGGAGCTTTCATACAAACATCTACCTTTATTCTGAAGGAGGTTTAACGCAAACGTCTACCTTTATTCCGAAGGAGCTTTAATAGAAACATCTACCTTTATTTTGAAGGAGCTTTAACACAAACATCTACCTTTATTCTGAAGGAGCTTTAACACAAACATCTACCTTTATTCTGAAGGAGCTTTAATAGAAACATCTACCTTTATTTTGAAGGAGCTTTCATACAAACATCTACCTTTATTTTAAAGGAGAGTAACACAAACATCTACCTTTATTCTGAAGGAGCCTTAACACGAGCATCTACCTTTATTCTGAAGGAGCCTTAACACGAGCATCTACCTTTATTCTGAAGGAGCCTTAACACAAACCTCTACCTTTATTCTGAAGGAGCCTTAACACGAACATCTACCTTTAATCTGAAGGAGCTTTAATACAAACATCTACCTTTATTCTGAAGGAGCTTTAATACAAACATCTACCTTTATTCTGAAGGAGCTTTAATACAAACATCTACCTTTATTCTGAAGGAGCTTTAATACAAACATCTACCTTTATTCTGAAGGAGCTTTAATACAAACATCTACCTTTATTCTGAAGGAGCTTTAATGCAAACATCTACCTTTATTCTGAAGGAGCTTTAACGCAAACATCTACCTTTATTCTGAAGGAGCTTTAATACAAACATCTACCTTTATTTTGAAGGAGCTTTAACACAAACATCTACCTTTATACTCTATGGAGCTTTAACACAAACCTCTACCTTTATTCTGAAGGAGCTTTAACGGAAACATCTACCTTTATTTTGAACGAGCTTTAACACAAACATCTACCTTTATTCTGAAGGAGCTTTAATACAAACATCTACCTTTATTCTGAAGGAGCTTTCATACAAACATCTACCTTTATTCTGAAGGAGCTTTCATACAAACATCTACCTTTATTCTGAAGGAGCTTTCATACAAACATCTACCTTTATTTTGAAGGAGCGTTAACACAAACATCTACCTTTATTCTGAAGGAGCTTTAATAGAAACATCTACCTTTATTTTGAAGGAGCTTTCATACAAACATCTACCTTTATTTTAAAGGAGAGTAACACAAACATCTACCTTTATTCTGAAGGAGCCTTAACACGAGCATCTACCTTTATTCTGAAGGAGCCTTAACACGAGCATCTACCTTTATTCTGAAGGAGCCTTAACACAAACCTCTACCTTTATTCTGAAGGAGCCTTAACACGAACATCTACCTTTATTCTGAAGGAGCTTTAATACAAACATCTACCTTTATTCTGAAGGGGCTTTAATACAAACATCTACCTTTATTCTGAAGGAGCTGTAATATAAACATCTACCTTTATTCTGAAAGAGCTTTAATACAAACATCTACCTTTATTCTGAAGGAGCTTTAATACAAACATCTACCTTTATTCTGAAGGAGCTTTAATACAAACATCTACCTTTATACTCTATGGAGTTTTAGTTGTTCGGTCCAGATGTTGTTGTCGTCCTCTTGAGTTTCTTCTGCAGCATCTTTTTTGTTTCTTTGGAAGTGATTCAGGTTCTTCGGGGGAGGTTCAGATCTCTGAGGTGTTTCTGTAGGAAACAGGAAACAGAGGAGGAGGAGGAGGAGGAGGTGGGAGGAGGTGAAGGGGACACCTGAGGCCGTTGAACCTGACTCGGTAACAGAGACTCAGTCTGTCTGTCTGTCTGGATGATGAACAAGCTCCTGCTGTCGTTTCGTTTGGATCTCAGCGTTTCGTTTCCTCCCGGTGGGACAGAAACCGGCCGGAGGAGGAAGGTGAATGAATGAAGCATGATGACTCCCAGTGTCTCCAACGGCAACTGTCGACTCGCTGGATAATATGTTCGTGTGTGTTGTTGGACAAAGACAGATGAATTGTAGGAAGAGACACTTGGCCTAGGGGCCTTGCAACATCTATCACACACACACACACACACACAAACACACACTTGTCTTTTCCAGCTGCAGGGCGGTGAAGGCGTCTCTCTCTCTCTCTCTGCAGTGATTGGTCAGGTGTGTTCAGGTGAGAGGAGCCAGGTGTTGAACATCTGTCAGTCTTCTCTCTGACTGATGATTCACCTCATAAAATAAAAATAAAATAAAACGCCTGATGCTTCTTCTTCCTCTTCTTAATGCTTTCTTTTTAACATTCATCCACTTTGGGGGGGGCTCTTATTTTGGTGCACTGCAAAAACTCATCATCTTTCCAAGAATATTTGTCTTATTTCTTGTCAAAATGTCTCATTTCTAGTCAGAACTAATCTCTTTCCACTTAAAATAAGACTCATTAACTTGTTTTTAGATCATAAGAAAGAAAAACTTGCTCCACTATCAGATTTTTCTACTTATTTCAAGTGAAAATCAGCTTGAAAGAAGTGAAAATTATCTAAAAACAAGTGAATTTTTAGGTGATGAGTCTCATTTTAAGTGGAAAGAGATTAGTTTTGACTAGAAATTAGACATTTTGACAAGAAATGAAACAAATATTCTTGGAAAGATTATGAGTTTTTGCAGTGTAGGTCTGAGAAACTGTATTCAATAGGTTACACTGTAAAAACTCAAAATCTTACCAAGAATATTTGTCTTATTTCTTGTCAAAATGTCTCATTTCTAGTCAAAACTAATCTCTTTCCTCTTAAAATAAGACTCATCACCTAAAAATTAACTTGTTTTTAGATCATTTTCTTGTAATAAGGAAGAAAAAATTGCTCCACTATCAGATTTTTCTACTTATTTCAAGTGAAAATCAGCTTGAAAGAAGTAAAAAGTGCCTTTAAACAAGCTACTTTTTATGTGATGAGTCTTATTTTAAGTATAATGAGATTTGTTTTGACTAGAAATGACATTTTGACCCAAAAAAATAATATTCTTGGTAAGATTTTGAGTTTTTGCAGTGCAGGTCTGAGAAACCGTATTCAGTCGGTCTTAGTTACACTGTAAAAACTCAAAATCTTCTCAAGAATATTTGTCTTATTTCTTGTCAAAATGTCTAATTTCTAGTCAAAACGAATCTCTTTCCACTTTAAATAAGACTCATCACCTAAAAATTAACTTGTTTTTAGATCATTCTCACTTGTTTCAAACAATTTTTTACTTGAAATAAGTAGAAAAATCTGCCAGTGAAAGCAAGTTTTTTGTGCTTAACGTAATAAGAAAGAAAAACTTGCCCCACTATCAGATTATTTCAAGTGAAAATATGCTTGAAAGAAATTAAAAAGTGTCTAAAAACAAGCTACTTTTTAAATGTGATAAGTCTTATTTTAAATATAATGTGATTTGTTTTGACTAGAAATAAGACAAATATTCTTGGTAAGATTTTGAGTTTTTGCAGTGTAGTGAAACAAACATCTTTAATGTGGACAGACAGACAGACAGACAGACAGACAGACACACTAAATCACCATGACGACACCTCAGCCTCTGTACAAACTTAAATCACTTTAATACTGTTAATGAGTCATGACACACGTTCAGCTTGAAGCAGGTTGTGTAAGTGCAACGTAGACGAGCGTCGTCGTCGGCGACGAGGCGCTGAGGAATAAATTAATGAATAAAATGCACAATAAAGAAATAAATCTATAAGTTTTGATGTTTTTAAACTGCAGTTTCTTATAGATTTATTTTAAAGGGATAGTTCAACATTTTGGCAAATTGGCCCATTGCCATAATCCCTATAGTCATAGCAGTAGGTTCGTTACCTTTAATTGTCGGTGCAAGCTGTTTTTAGAACAGCGGAGCAGAGCCGTGAGCTGCTCAGAGCTACGCTACGGAGGCTCATTATGGGATTTCTTGGTTTCCCTCATTAAAACTCATCAAATACACAATCCAACAACTCCACAACGCTCTGGTGGACAAGTTGTGACCTGCACATTCACCACGCTATGAGATAATAACACAACGTTACCACACAGAGTTGTTTTAGAGGGAAATACAGAGACTGTTGATGAAAAACTGTCCCTGAAGGCAACGCGCATCAGCGGTTTTGCATGAATTTCCCTCTAAAACAACTCTGTCTGGTAACGTTGTGTTATTATCTCATAGCGTGGTGAATGTGCAGATCACAACTTGTCCACCAGAGCGTTGTGGAGTTGTTGGATTGTGTATTTGTATTTGATGAGGGAAACCAAGAAATCCCATAATGAGCCTCCGTAGCGTAGCTCTGAGCAGCTCACGGCTCTGCTCTGCCGTTCTAAAAATAGCTTGCACCGACAATTAAAGGTAACGAACCTACTGCTATGACTATAGGGATTATGACAATGGGCCAATTTGCCAAAATGTTGAACTATCCCTTCTTGAACTTCTTGTGTATTCTATTCATCGTCTTTATTCATGTTTTTTTTCCAGTTTGGTCTCTTTTTTTATTTATTTATTTATTTATTTACATTATTCACACTGAGGACGTTCTCGTCTTTTGACTGAGACTCTGAGCTGCACACGAACCAGAACCAGAACCAGAACCAGCTCAACCGAGTCCTTCACCCTGAGGCCGCTGGCTGGCTCCAGCTGTGTCCAGATGTTCTTCACATCAGGCTGCTGCTGTGATGGATGACGGTGGAGCAGCAGCAGCTCCTCTGCCCAGCTTCCTCCTCTTCTTTTTCTTTCTTTTCCTTCTTCTGGGACGTCCGCCGCCGCCGCCGCCGCTGCTATCGCCGCTGCTATCGCCGCCATCGCCATCGTCACCACCACCGGCAGAGGAAACGGGATGAAGGTGATGCATGATGGGAAACAGACCCACGATGCTTTATGTGGAGTAGCAGGAAGCAGAGGAGGAGCCGACCGGAGAGTACTGGACCAGAGGGACGGCCAGGTCCAGGTACTCCTAAAGGAAGGAGACACACACACACGGGGGGTTCAGACAGGCGATCAATCACTCTATCGTCTATTAATTAATCACAATCTGTCTGCAGACGCTTCATTGATCCCCAGAGGGAAGTTACAGGCTGCAGTTACAGCTGCTCCCTCAGCAACCAACACAGAGTTTGAAGTGGTTTAACAAGAAATATGTGTAACAATTACAGCTGCAACAATTAATTGAACAATAATCTATTATTAAATTAACCGTCAACTATTTTCATAATCTAATAATTGGTTAAAAGTCCAAATTCTCTGATTCCAGCTTCTTCAATGTGAATATTTCTGGTTTCTTTGTTCCTTTATGACAATAAACTGAGTCTCTCTTTGGTTTGTGGACAAAACAAGACATTTGAGGACGATGTCGTCTGGTGGTTTGAGAAACACTGATTGATGTTTTAACATTTTTTTTTTTACATTTTATTGACCAAACAACTAATCAATTAATTGTTTGAATAATTGACAGATTAATCGATAATGAAAATAATCGTTAGTTGGGTTCTGTTTAACATGAACCGAACCAAACTCTATGCTCAGCCTACGCACGTCAACTAATGATGTCGCCAACGATTACAAGGATATAGCATCACTCTCATTATCACAAACTAAATATAAAGTCCACTAGCTTGATGCTAACATATAATGGAAAACATCATAGACGGGCTAACAAAAATTAGCATCACATTCATGGTCATTTTAAACCAACAGACGTATATATTTTCTCTGCTTTGTGGAAATAATTTCACTTTTGGGTTTTTTCTTTCTTGTTTTGAATGAGTAAAAATACTAAAGGCTGAATCCTGAATGACTTGATGTTCTGTTCAAATGCAAAATATTAGCGAAAGTTATTGCCCATTGATTTTTTTAACAGTTAGAATAAAACACAGTGTGATGTTTACTGCATTTATAATAATAATACATTTTATTTCTAAGCACTTTTACATATGCTCAAAGACACTTTGCACTTTAAAAATCATAAAACAAAGCAAAGTCAGAATAAAATAAAAATTTAAAACAGCAATAAAACTGTATAAAACACACAATATTATATATTAAAAGCTCATTTAAAAAGGTGAGTTTTGAGCATGAACGTCTCCTCTCACCTGATTGGCCATGAGCGACAGCGTCCGGTCCAGGTCTTCAACCAGCTGCTGGAAGGTCGGTCTGCGGGACGGGACGGCGTGCCAGCAGTCCCTCATCATCAGGTACCTGAACACACACACAAAGTCAGAGTGATAGAAAAAAAAACTGATCGAATTCAATGAAAACACACAAATAAACAACAAAAACTACACTGAGTCTGTAGCTAATGATGCTAACAACCACAAGAGCAGCTAAGGATGATGGGAAATAAAATGAAACCCCACAATATGATATTATCATCATATTATTATGGCTGCTTTAAACATTCTGTGATATCCTGAGTATTGCAAAACCATAGTGTGATAAATTGTGATTACCGGTAATCGCCTTTTTTTCTTTTTTTGCAGCTGCTAATTATGTTGTGAAAGGAAAACATCTGCATCAACATCTGTTTTAAGTTTTCACTCATTTAAATCAGTTTTATTGCTGTTAAATGGGACAAACTGAGACGGTGCTCTGGTATTCTAGGACTAAACACTTCAATTTGTCTTTGCGATTTATAGAAATAAAGATCAAGACTTCATCCGTGTATTGATAGAATATATACAAAAGCCTCTCTTCTGATTGGCTGACTGGTTTCTGGGTGATCAAATAAAAACAGAGCAGATTTCAGGTGTAGGCCGAGGCTGGCGAGGCGTTCAGGTGTAGCTACTCACAGCTCCTGTGTGCATGCGGAGGGTTTCTCCATGCGGTGTCCCTCCTTCAGCAGCTTGAACAGCTCCTCCACCGGGACCCCGGGGTACGGCGACCCCCCCAGGGTGAAGATCTCCCACAGCAGGACGCCGAACGACCACCTGCAGCAGGAAAAGAAGGAGGCAAACTGATATTATAAACTGGGGTTTATAAACCCACAAAAAAAATCCAAATCCAGCCAATATAACCCCCTAAATCAGTGGTTCTCAAACCTCTTTACATCAAGGACTCCTAAATTGACACAAATTAGACCACGGACCCCCATCGGACAAAATTTTGAAACAAACATTACTTTTTAAGTCAATGTATACATTCGAATTAGGGAAGTGGAAATGTTATGGAGAAATTTCTGGGAAAAAGTGGTACAATTTCTCTAAAAACATTTGAACTTTTCTAGATAAACGTGGGAATAATTCTCAAAAAAAAAGATGATTGATGATGATTGAAAAGCATTAGTCCTGTCAGAATAAACGTGTTAGTAGAGGTAGTTGAGCCTTTTATCAAAGTTAAAAGGAGAATTCCGGCCATTTTTAGGGGTCAAAAATGGCCGGAATTCTCCTTTTTTAATGATTTTGCACCCTTCCCTCGCACTGGGACACATGCATGACTTGTTTTGCTTTAAAAAAGATCTTTATATGGGCAGAGATCTAAACACCCCCCCGCTTTGAAGTTACTTGCCTCAACTTACTTTGTACGTTTGTTACTTTTGTTCAAATTTCAAAGTAAAAGTCTATAACACATCAATGGTGCAAACTTTCAAAATAAAACGCATATTTCAGCTGATATTATTTTTTGGCGTGGAGCGTTAACGGGTCACTCACACGTCGCTCTGGTGGGTGTAGATGCGGTCGAACAACGCCTCCGGAGCCATCCACTTCACCGGGAGTCGACCCTGAAACAACAAAACCCTCAGTCACATGATCTGATGCAGCTCGTTGAGTCGTTGCTAGGCGCCGAGTGACTTCCTGTCGCCTTACGTTCGTTGTCTTCTTGTAGTAGTCGATGTGGTGGACGTCTCGGGCTAAACCGAAGTCGGCGATCTTCATCACGTTGTCCTCGGTGACCAGCACGTTCCTCGCCGCCAGGTCTCTATGGATACACTGAGCATCACAGAGAGAGAGAGAGATGCCGGTTAGATGCCAACAAACAGGAAGTGCACTGTAAAAACTCAAAATCTTTCCAAGAATATTTGTCGTATTTCTTGTCAAAATGTCTAATTTCTAGTCGAAACTAATCTCTTTCCACTTAAAATATGACTCATCACCTACAAATTAACTTGTTTTTAGATCATTTTCACTTGTTTCAAGCAGATTTTCATTTGAAATAAGTAGAAAAATTTGCCAGTGAAAGCAAGTTTTTGGTGCTTGTAATAAGAAAGAAAAACTTATCAGATTTTTCTACCTTTTTCAAGTAAAAATCTGCTTGAAAGAAGTAAAACTTGTCTAAAAACAAGCTACTTTTAATGTGATGAGTCTTATTTTAAGTAGAATGAGATTTGTTTTAAATAAGACAGATATTCTTGGTAAGATTTTGAATTTTTGCAGTGTGGCGGGAACTAAAGACCGAATCTCCTTGTTGTTTACATTCTACTTCCGGGTAGAAAACCAGCACGTAATTTGAATGAGAACAGTAGTAAAGAACAAGAGTTTCATATTTTTCACGCCCTATCGATGTTTAGACAA